>NC_081827.1:7430909-7735000 GCF_030867095.1 Alligator mississippiensis
ATAAATAAATAAAAACCAGTTCATTCTAGTCTAGACTTCTTTTTTCATGATTCTGCAGCTCCTGATGCTTTTTTCAGCAGTGAAAGATGGAGTTATTCAGTTATACTGCTGGGGGAGACTTGAATTTTTTGAGAGCATGTATGTTGAATTTTTTCAAGAACAGAAGAGGCAGGCACAGGAGAAAGATAGACCATGAACATTCTCAAATGTGGGGCTGCTTAGTTGATAAGCCAACACATTATTTTGCCATTTTATCAGTCTAGTCTCTTGTCTGCTTTTGAGACTCAAGACAAACCTTAAGGATAAGTACTTCATAAGAGAAGTTAATGGCTTGCTTACTATGGCAGTGTCTCTAGTGGGTATTTGATTACAATAGGTCAGCTGCTTTGGTATGGAGAGTGGACTTCATTAATTCTGCTTTTACAGGTCAGTATCTGTCTCTGCATGTATGTGGTTCTTTGAGCACAGGCAGCATTTTACCTTTGAACAGATATTCATTTCGAAGTGTCTGTTTTGTTTTTATACATACTGTAAAATGGGCAATTCCTCTGTACAGCGTACTACGCTTCCATGGTCTCAGGTAGATTTGTCAAAATTAATTTCATGGTAAGCCACCCAGGGCTATAAACACTCTATTAGGTTTTATGGAATGCATATATTTGCTCTAAATTTTCTTTTTCATGAAGAGCACCATGCATAGACGTGGCAAAACAGTTTTTATAGTAATTAGAACTACTTACCTATGCATATAATGTATGACTTCTGTTTACAGGTCAGGAGTAACATATCTGTTCTCTTCGTTTCATTGTACAAGGATTTTGTGCTCAAGAACGCCAAATCCCCAACTAGTTAGTGGAAAATGAATATAAAAAAGCTGCCAGCAGCTGATGTACATGATTCTGCTATTGAGATTTGTAGTACTGCAGCATTTTAGATTTAGTCTCACTAGCTTTCCAAACTAAAGCTGTGGAAGGCTATTTTATCCTAGATAAGAAGAGGATGGATTTCCACTCCTGCAAGGTGTAGATTATAGAATATTCTGCCAAACAAAATAGTGATGGTGTGAAGCACCAATGTACTGAACTTAAGTACAGGGTAACTATTTTTTGGGGTGGGGGACAAGGTGGTAGGCGAGGGGGTGGAGGAGGGAAGAGGGCCTGGTGTCACCTATCTGGTGTAAGATCCTGTATTCAATTGTTTATCACTTTTTTAATGAAGGTTAACCATTTGGACTTAAATTTTCTATGGTGAATGTGTACCTCCAGCTAAACTCTTTTGGAAGAAACTCAACCCAAATGATCCATTCACTTTTTAGAATAAAGCTAGGGAGAAATACATGGTCCATATTTAAAAGCATCTTCACCAACTTAAAAAAAAATCCTTTTTCATCCAGTGCTTTGGAGCAGAGACTTCAATTTTTGGCAGAGGGCTAAGTTTGTATCTGGGATGGAACTACTGCCATCCTTGTGGAAAAGACCAAGAGGCAGTATGAGGGAAGAGAAGATGAGATACATTAGTTGAGAAGCCAAGATGTGAGTTAAGATCTGACACTCACTGGTTGAGAAAGGACTGGGACACTGAGCCAGAGAAAGGGATGGAGACTGACTGGATGAGGATCTGGGTGTGGTGGGGGAAGTCTGGGACAGAGAGCCAGTTGGGATAGGGAATGTGGCCTGCAGGAGTCAAGGAGGATGGCATGGAAGGGACAGGAAAAAAATTTGGATTGCACAAGAAGTTGGGGTTGGAGGTAGGGGTAGGAGTCTTGGGTTGATTAGGTAAAAAGACTGGGGTCAAGGGGAGAACTGGGAATGGACAAGTATGGGGAAGAAGAGTGAGTGGAGGCAGGAGACAGGAACTGAGAGGGGACTGGCTGCATAGGGAGGTTTAGACTGGAACTAGGCTGAGAAGCCTGAGGAGCGTGGGCTGGGCCTTTTTTTGTTTTTTTACACAAGGAATACGAGGCTCCTATTCATACCTTGGAAAGAAAAGGAACGGATTCCAAGATTCTGGAGTCGTATCCTTCTATAGACACATTTCTGTGAAACCTGCTGGCAAAGTGTCCCGTTCCCTGCCAATTTTAGTCAACACACAGGATGACAACCTACTATTGCTGTCAGTTAAAATGTTAGTGCAAATGGCAGAAATCTGCAGTGGATATAAAGGTTCCTACTCTGCTGATGATTTGTGGGAGTTAAACTTAATGCGTTACATGCATTGCAGCCTTAATGTTGCTTTTGTGACAAGGTTAAACATTCAGCTTGGGACCGTGAAGCCTGATTCACAGAAGTGCTCTGAACATAGAAAGGAGCTGGCAGATAAACATGGAATGTTAAATACTCTTGGAAAAAAATTAGATCCTTGACATCCCAGATTGAGCTCCTGGAATCATAGAATCATAGCAAATTGGGGTTGGGAGAGACCTCAGGAGGTGATTTAATCCAACCCCTTGCTTAAAGCTGCACCATCCCCAGCTAGATTGTTTTAGCCAAACCTTTGTTAGGCCAAGTTTCAAGGATGGGTGCAGAGGTTTCTGGGAAACTGCACCTCAAGGTGTTGACAAGAAAAACTATCACTTGCTAGCAGCAGCAACCTCCTGTCATCCGGCAGGTAGATCCAGGGCCCACATCCCCTGGAGGGCTGCGGGGACTCTACCGGACTCATCCTGGGGGTGCAGCCCTTGATCTGCCTGCCGTATCACAGGAGGCTACTACTGCTTCTCGTTCTTCCTGGCGCTGGGTTGGACTGCGTCTAGCACCGATCCCAGGCAGCAGGAACAGCCCCCTGTGATCCGGCAGGCAGATTGGGAGCTGCACCCCCAGGAGGGCTGTGGGGCTTTGCTGGACTCCTCCCAGGGATGCGGGAGGCCCCTGATCTGCCTGCTGGATGACAGGAGGCTGCTTCTGCTGCCTGGGACTGGTGCTGGGCACAACCCGCACCCAGCGCTGAGAAGATTGGTGCCGCTGCTGGCCTCAGCTAACAGCAACAGCATGCTGACATATGGTGAGCAGATCTGGGGGCTCGCACCCCCAGGAGGGCTGGGGGCTGTGTCAGAATCCTCCCAGGGGGTGCAGCCCCTGGATCTCTGCTGGATGACAGGAAGCTGCTGCTGTGGGCTGGGACCGGCGCTGAAGCCAAGCCTGGCTTCAAAACTCAAAATGTTTTGCAACTTTCGAAACGTTTCTGTTAGACCCCGACTCCACGTGGTGCCCAACAACTAGGGAGATGATGATCCAATTGCTCATGGATCCTGTTACTCATTAGCCAGAGCAAGCTGGGAGCAAACACCAGCACATTGCTTGCAACAGTTTTATTCAGAATGGAGACAGCTTTGGGCAAAGGTCCCAAAAAACAACAAACTGGGGACCTGCACTGAACATTAGTTCTTTTTACATTTTATACCCCTTGGTTCATACATGCTAACATTCACTCCACCTCCGTCCCTCCTTCTGTTCCACCCATTTCTCCTCCCATCTCAAGCTCCACCTCGGTTTACTGTTTACTTCATTAGCATGGAATTGCCTATGCATTTCATTCATTTACATGCCTCTGTGCTAAGAGCCCATCCGTAAGGCCATGAACTTGGGTACTCTCTATCAATCACTGTTTTTTTCTGGTTCTTTGCTGACTTGTGTGCGGGCCGGGAGCGATCCGGGCCTTTTTTCGCGCCGCGGGCTGTGGCCAGCAGCCCGGGCACGCTGGGTCGGAGAAAGCAGGCGACACGCTAGAATTAGGCACGGACGCTTAATGGTTAATTTAAGATTATTTTACTTACACCGAAGATGGTCGCGGTGCAGGCAGGAAAACTTGCTTGAGTTACAGTTACAGATAGAAAAGAAGAGAGGCGGACTAGAGTTCCTTCCCATGGACATTCTTCTAGCCCATCCGGTTGGAGGCTCTAAACCGCGAGCCTGTCGCGCCAACCGAAGAAAGAGCTCTGAATAGACTCACACGAAGTTTGCTAGGCTCCGTGGAACGAAAGCGCGCAGGGAAGGGTACGTCGAGGGATTAAGCGGCGACGGGGAGAGGTGAGAGGCTGATCAGACCCCTGTTGCCTTCTTGATATTCACGCTGGGTCCAGTAGACTCCGCAGCGCTTAGAGATCTTCACGAGACGTGAAGTCTCCTCCTCCTGATGTTCGTGGAGTCCTCCCTTGCTGGGTTCTCCTCGGAGTTCTCCAAGTTCTCCAACTTGGGCGGAAACCACTCAAGCCTCTTATACGGCTAGCAAGCCAATCGCTAGCCGCCACGTAGGAATAATTTAGAACTGGCCAATAGTGGGGCACAAATTTAAATACAAATAGCGGGAACTCCTTTGCACCGTGCATCTCCTCTCTGCAGCTAAGAAATGCACCCTGCAAAGAAAGCTCCGAGTGGCGGGAAATAAATTAGCAGTGCCGAAGCGCGCACAAACAAAAATCACACCCTTGGGTTGTGACAACTTGAACGCCATCTCCAAGGCCTTGATTCTGCTTTATCTCCTGCCGATAGCTGGTGGGCTGTATCTTGTTCTTCTTAGATAATGGGCTCTAACACTATGACTTTGTTTAGAAAACTGCTTGCCTAAGCATTTGCAAGGTTAGTCTTAACATATTATCCTGCCTTGTGACCAGCAGCTCTGCTGAGACACAGAAAAAAGCCTTCATTCAGTTGCAAATCCAGTGCTCCCCAAAATCCAAATTATTGTCACCCTAACAGTTTTGAGTGCCCTTGTTTCATTTCAAAGCTGTTTTGAAGACTGTTGTTTCATTTTGATTTTGCTGTTTCGAGCTCAAAATGCATCGAAACAGCTTTGAAATGAAACACCTGGTGAAATTTTGCACAGCCCTATTGATTACTACCCCTTGAGCCTGACAATCCAGCCAGTTTTCTATCCAGTCTATTCATCCATCCTGGACTTGGGTGGTTTGCGAGAATGTTGTGGGAGAGTGCATCAAAAGCCTTGCTAAAGTCAAGGTATATCGTGTCTGTAGGTATATCACATACCGTATTTACTAAAATATTAGGTTTGCAATGTGTGTAACCTTAAGTTTAGCTCCCTTAAGTTTAACTTCCACAAATCATCAGCAGATTAGGAGCTTTTATATCCACTGTAGTGGTCTCTGCCACTTGCACTAACAGTTTAACTGACTGAGAAGTATGAAATCAGGGAATACTTCGGACTTTAACCTTTGTGTCATTCAGCTCCCCATACCTGAAATGGGGATAGTATTTTCCCCTACCCTCACATATTGTATTTAGTAAAATAATCCAAGATAAGATTTCTTCCCTTAGTTGACATGGGGTGGGGAAAAAAGCCTCATTTTGGATTTGAGTGCCTACTAGAGGAAGCTGCTGGCTCAGCTTTGGCTTTAGCCCTGGGCTGAAGCTGGAACTGAGCTGCTGCCTGCCCTGGGCCTGTGCAGCTGGCTTTGTGGGGGAAGGAGCTTGCAGCTGGGGGGAGCGCAGGGGAGTCTGTGGGGTGAAGAGAACCTGTAGCCTGACCCCCACTCCCACCCTTGTACCTGGGTCTGTTCCGCTCCTTCCGGCTGCTACCTGCCACCCTTACCTTCTGTTACCTCTAGCCCTGACTCAGCTTGGCAGGTAGCTGCAGCCATTTCTTCCTGGCTGAACTGGGTCTGCTGCTGCAGAGTGCCCCAGAAGAGCAGAGCTGCAGCAGAAGGTAAACGGGAGGGTGGGCAGGGAGTGAGGTGGGCACAGGAGACAGGTGGCAGGAGTCGGGTACAACAGGCACATGGAGGAAGTGGGAATCGGAGCGGGGGTGGCAGGCTGTGGGAGGGTAGGGGGTAGGAAGGCAGGGAGTTGGGGGCCAGGCACAGACATGAGAGGGCATGGGCTGGGCAGCAGGGGATGGAGAAGCTGTCAATTGTGGAGTGAGGGGAGGAGGGAGGCTGCAAGGGGAGCCGGGAGTTGGGCATGAGGGGCAAGGGGGCAGGGGCAGAGACAGGCATGGAGGATAGGTGGCAGGGGACGTGTGAGGGCAGGCAATTGGCAGACAAGGGGCTGGGGAGCAAGGGGCTGGTGTCTGGCCCCTTACCCCTTGTTGCTGCTTTCCTTGACACAGCGAACTTGTAATTTTCCATGTATAGAACCTAATTAGAGGAGGGAGTCTTACATTTGGGGGGGAAGTCTTAAACTTGAGGTTGTCTTGGATTCAGATAAATACAGTAGATTTTGCAAAGATAGATGAGCAGTTTATGAAGTACTTGGCTACTACAGTAATGAGTGCCTGGAGAAGTCTGAGAAAGTTAATAATTCTGTCTTAGCAGAATTTGAGTAGCATGCTGTAAATAAGGCTTGGAGCCACACACACAACTCTGTGGATAAAAAATACAGAATTGATGCTTATTAACCAAGCACCATCTTTTCTCTTTACTGAATGAGGCAGTGGTCATATGAACAAATTAGTATATGACCATGGAAGTAAAGAAACTCATAATGGATATGTATTAGGTAAGCAGAATTAAGATGATCTGTGTCGCTTTAATTCTCTTACTCTCAAATTTTTGTGTACTTGACTTTGTAGCCTTAGTTAGCTTTTTGTGTGTAATTGTGCTTAATTCAACAGCAAACCTGTGTGCGCTCACTGCTCAGCTGCATTGACTTTACTTCATGCAGAATCAGCAGACAGAGTAGTATGATATATGATTCTTTTCATATATGTAACTTTGTTTTTAATTATTCCTTATGTAAAATGCAGCCAAAAATAGACACTTATATCATATATTTTGGAATTAGCATGTGGTAGTAGAAGAGGGTAATGGTTCTAAATTAGGTAATTACATTTTACCTTAGAAATAGAATTTTACATCAGCTGCAACCATTCCAAAACTTAATATCTCTATTTCTTGAGAATAAAATGAGGCCGCCTTTTTGTGTGTGTGCACCCCCTTCTTCTATCCCCCCCTGTTTCAATATTGTTTTTTGATGATAAAGGTCAGTAAGTGCCATTCCCCCAGTTGAGTGAATATTCACTTATTATGTCTGCCAGGAAATCTTCCTTATCTTGAAAAATATGTCCTGTTCCAAACTTGGGAGGCTGGGAACTCTTTTTCCTGTAGATGGAAAGATGGATCTAGGCAGGTTTTGTGCTTAGTCTGATTGGCTGCTAAAATAATATTGCTGATGGTGCAAGTGTTAAACTAGATACGTGTCTCTTCCTTACCTCTAGGATAGAGAGAGAGTTAATTGTTTCCACATCTGCTCACATACATCCTAGAGGTTCTCGAGGTGGGTGTTACCTACTGCGGTTTTGTTAATAACTTAAATGCAAACTTCTCTAAGTCTGATATATCAGGCTATACACAGAATTCTTCCTCCACCACTTAAATGAGACCACTGCAGAATAACGATGGCACTTGTGTAGCATTGCTCTAGGCACTGTTCAGGAAGGAAAGTGAAGAAATCTTGTTAACACATGCGGTATGTATTTAGTGCTGACACTGCCATATCTATAATACTAGTGTTCACAGTGGCCCTTTGTGGCAGGCTGTTCTCTTGTAGTTGGGGATAGGATAGGCTTGTTAAAATTTGAGGCTCAGAACTTAAATAACTTGCCTAATGTCACTTAGGAAGTTGGTCAGAACTAGAATCAACTCTGGAAATTCGGAGGTAAAGCCCTGAGCTCAGTCTACTAGACCAGTGGTTCTCAGCCTTTTTCATACTGAGATCCATTTGCCAAGATTGGCTTGTCCCAACTCTCACCTCCCCCACTCCCCTGCTTCCCTCCCTGCCCCCCCTCCGAGCCATGCTGGGATCCCTCACCCCCAACCCATAGCCCCTGCCCAGCCCTGCCAAAGGGGTCCCCCAGCTGCTCCCGTCCCGCTCAGGGTAGAGCGCGATGGCTGTGGTATCTCCAGCTCATGTGGGCAGCAGTGGAGCAAGTCAGGTCTGGCATGGGCTGGAGGGAGGAGGAGGAAAGGCCTGTGGCACCCCCCCACCATGGGCTGGGCATCCTGCGCCATGCCAGGCAGCCTGGACACGGCCCCTCCCACCCCCTGAGCAGCGTCTCCCAGCCACTGTGCCCCCGCGAACATGGGCACCAGTTATGGTGTCGCCAGCCTGGCCTAGGTAGCTGCCCCCTGCCCTTTCTCCTGCTGAAGGGGCAGGTTTCTTCCCCCTGCCCTTTTGCAGCCTTGGCGCCTGGCCACCTTCCCTCTAGTACTTGCAGACACCCATCCCCTCCATGCATGCACACACACGCCCTGGCCCTCCAACCCCTGCCCAACATACATTTACCTGCATCCAGCTGCTGAGGTTGCTCCCATGACCCTGCCTGGCTGCGTGCTGGCCATGCCCCAATCAGCCCCTTGCAGCAAGGGGAAACCCATGCTTTCACACAGTTTTTCTGGCACTTGCTTGTGACCCTTTGAAATATTCTTGGACCCACTTTTGGGTCGTAACCCATGGGTTGAGAAATGCTGTATTAGACCACCTTGCTGCCTGGGAATATAATCTCCATGGTTGGAATTATCCATAAAGATGATTATTTGGAATCCCAGTAGCCCAGAAGGTTGAGTCTGGATTGGGGCCTGATTGTTTTCGGTCTGGACAGACACTGAAGCAGCAGGTAGCCTCTCTTTAAATTTGGTCTCGTGAAAAGTATCGAGGAATCTTGAGTGACCTGGGTAGGTGGCTTGCCGTAAATAGCAGTGGATCAGAACGTGTTCCACGCAGATTTGGTTCTCTACTGACTTCAGGAGAAAGACACCACTTAGAGAAGTGCCAGCACTCTTACTCCAGTGCTCACATATTCCTTGGAGGGTTTCTGCTGAGGCTCTGATTGACTTAACTTTGATTGTCTTACAAGATCTGACTGTTTCCAAGTCGGAGGTGCAAAGGCTGCAGCCAGCTATTGCAGTTAGCTTAACAAATAAGGTTTGGGGGCCTTGGAATGTGATATTTTCCCTTCAGATTACTTTTTTGATATGTTACTGGTGAGATGTTTCTTGTTTGTAATCAGTGCTAAGATGATAAAGGGATATGCCATTTAAAGGATCACCAGGATAAACGTTACGTGGCGGTACCTTGGAGGGATTTCTTATCTTACAGTCACTTTTTTGTTGTTGGAAAAAAATGCTTCTTTTAACATGGGTTTCTGCAACTCCTGAAATTGACAGTAAAATGCTAACAAAACTGCTGAATCCTTTTGAACAGTCAGAGCATGTGCTGTATAGTAACATAAATACACTCATCCAAGTTATCTGTCAACGGACACGACCTGTCAGCAAAATGAAAACAAACGGGGATGTATATTATGGAACGAGAGGTTGTCTGTAATGGAAGTCACTAGAGACTTTCAACCAGGAATCACTATTCTTCAATTAGATTAAGAGGGGAAAAGCCTTTCGAGTTCTGCAGGTCCTCATTTCTTCATGACACACAAATCGGAGAGGAAGGTATTTTATATGGTGGATCCTTAATAACATGATTACTTGGCTCCTCCATTCATTCTGCTGCAATAAGGAGGCCTCATGGCTTTAACAGGAAGTACTTGTTTTCTATCAGCGGTGACTTATGTACAGCTTAGAGAATCTTTAATGCAATACTAAATAACATTTTAGAGGTATGGATCTGCTGTTTTTCTTTTCATGACAATGTGATAAGGTTTGTTTTTTGTGTTCCAGCTGCATGCTGCAGCTAAGTGTTACTAAAGCTCTTCATCAGCTGTCAAATCAGACAGGTTAAGTGTACTGTGCTTCTTCCCTGAAAAGCTTTCTACTAGTTAATTAGTTAAACGAGGAAACCATTTAAAAGGTTGTTGTGTTTTTTCCCCCCCTCCTATTTTGGGGAACAATAAGTGGTTTTTACTAATAATCTTTTCTTGTTTCCTGAAGGTGGCTTGAATGTGTTATAAGCTCCTTAGAATCCAAACTTGTGGCAGAGGTGATATCTTTTATTAGACCAACTAGATACTTGTAAAAAAAACCCCAACCCTTTATTTACAAGCCTTCAGGCGCACTCACCCTTCCTCAGGCATAGGAGAATGTATAGATTGTAAAATTTCTTCTATGTGGAAATGAAAATTTGTATTTCACAGGAGAGCTGAAGGGGTGGTATAAGCTCCTTGGTTTTAAGCTATATTTAGAAAAGACACTCCAATTTTTAAGGCACACCATGATAAAAATTATATTCCTCTTTGGAAAATGTAATCTATTGTTACAAGCAGAACTTAAAATACTCTTAAAAGAAAGATTAGAGGAGAAAAATATTCTGCTTTTCCAGTTGAGCCTTATGCATTTGATTAGTACTTTGTATGGAGTCAGGTTCCCTGTTTCTCTTTCAGCCCCTGAGTTATCCGCATTATGTAGCCAAAAATGCCATTCAGCAAGGCAGTGGAGAGGCCTGAAAAGTAGGAAAAAGGAAGCATGTAAAGATTTAGCAAGAAAAGGGTTCTTCAGGGCAGGAGTGTTTCCACTTCTAACTCATTGCAAAATTATCTAGACTGCATATTGAAAAGGAGGCATCCCTTTAAAGCACCAATGATGCTTCTGTTTGCAGGGAAGGTATCCAAGTGTCCCTGTCTAAGATCAGAGGCTCCTTTCTAGAGCACAGCGTTGCTGATTAATACTCTGAATGAGACCCCTCCCTTCCCCTTCTCAGTGGATTGACCTATTCCTCTAAGGTGGTTACTTGAACATAGAGGTTGTCACACTGGCTGTTTGCAGGCGTTAACCCCCCCCCCCCCACCCCAAACAACCCCTGCGCTTTACTGGGAGAAGCAGCACGTTACTTCAGCCCTGGTCTGCAGCATCTGTATAGATCAGGGCTGTGGGCTGTAGCTGTGTTGGTCTAAGGACATGGGTAGACCAAACTCTTTGGGTAGAGGTGGTATCTTTTATTAGTAATGGCAAAAAATTGTTCTTGGCAAGCTATCACCTCTACTCATAGAGTTTAGTCTGCTTGCATAGGTGCTTCAGCAGGGCTTTTTGGTGCTTTTAGCTGATTCAGTTGGCTATTAGATAAAAGCGCCAAAAAGGCCCCACTAAAGCATTCGATCTATACAGACATTGGGTGAGCTGGGTCCAACTAACATGCTGCATCTTCTGGGCACATGTTGCGCTTGGCACAGGACTGCGCCAAGGTTAAAGTGCCTTTTTTTTAAATGTCTGCAAGTAGCCACACTGATTTCTCTTTGGAAGAAGAATGATCTTTTTACTTCATTCTGTGGCTGTGGGTTATGGACCAAAAGTTTGGGACTTGACTTCATGTTTGTGTGTGGCAGTACCATTGACAACCATGTGCGTTTTGGTTTGCTGGTATTGTTGGGATCTCGTTTTTTTTGTCCATGTGCCTTCTAGAGGTCCTGCATTTTGATGGGCCTTGTGCTTTAGTCCCGCATCTCTTGCCAGCATTGGGAAGTGCTTCTTTTTGAGAGTGCAGACAAAACTCCGCTGAGAAGAGGCTGGCGCAGCCCCTGGCCCCGACAGCGGGCAGCCCACCTTGCCCTGTGCACCAATGTGGGGAGGGGCACGTGGCCCCGCATGCCTCCCCTGGGGGTGCACACAGAGTTGGGGAGCTGCCACCCCCTCCACGACCCCCGGATGAGAGCTGCCTGGCGCTCTGTCCTGCTCCCGGTGGGGTCACATTCACCGTCCCGGCTGGGCGGTGCCTGTCCTGCCCCAGCCTCAGCTGCTACCCCACTCACTCCCCCACTGTGAGGCCCTAAATCTGGCCCCCTCACACCCTTTCGCCCCCACAGATTTACCAGCCAGACACTGCTTTCCAAGCTGCCAGGCTGCATTCTTATAAACTGGCTATCGTATCAGTATCGGCCATTATGGCTGGTTAATAATCAGCCATCAGTATTGGCCAAGAAAATCTTTATTGGTGTACCCTAGTAGGAAGCACTTAAGGGGATGGTTAAACAATAAACTATTTTTGGTAAAATATAATTTTAATATGCCTAGACTTCCTGCCCTCCCCAGAGAAACAAAAAGCCTCCAAAATCTTTTTAATGTCTATATTTTCCTGGCACCTGCATATTTTGGTGATAAACTTGGCAGAAATAGATAATGTTGATTTTATAACCTGACTTGTAATATGATACTATTGGCAGGCAATATTCTGTTAATAATTTGTTGAAACTTGTCATTTTTAAGTTGCTTTAGTAATAAGTGTTTTATGGGATGCAACAGGATGCTTTCAGTGTAGTGTAACATTGCTGCTGTACTTAAGATGCAAAATAGACTCTTAGAAAAAAGGTACTGTGTGTTTGAGTTGGGATTTTTTTCCCTGAAGGGAAGTCTAAAGCCAGCCTGTGCAGTGGGATTATTAATAACAAATATAGTTTTAATGCCTCAGGTCTCACAATTTTTGCACGAGTTTCATTTACTTTCCTTGTATCTGAATTGAGTTACAAATGAAAACAAATGTGTTGTAATTTGCATCCAGGCCGAGTAAACTGCATCTGAAGTTGTCTTCCTGCTGCTGCAGAGAAAACACGGTCCTGTCCGAATCTCTCCCTATACTGTAATCTTAAAGTAAGGATTAAATTTAAAGAGCCCCAGTATCCATGAGAAAGATCTCTGCCATTTATCATCACAAGCCTCTTTTTAATAAAAAGTTAGTGTGAAGTGAAAGTTTTGATGACTCTTGAATTTGTTCCCCACATCATAGGTATTTAATATCTTTTGGTAGAGGGGCTGCTGCATTAGTTTAGTTGTAACAGGGCAGTGGGTGCTCATGTATTTTTATGGAAAATGAAAATAAAATTGATACAGAATAACCAGCTATTACTGAAACATCAGGCCATGAAAATCTGCAGAGAGGTTGTCAGACTGTTTTAAATGGACAAAGCAGATTTCTGGTATCTTTATTACTGTTGTGTGTAATTCCAAGCAAGAAGTAAATAATATATGCTTGTGTCAGCAGAAGACGTACCAATGAATGTAGTATGCTGCTCTGTGAAACCGTCTCCTCCAGTTAAGGAAACTCTTTTACCAGTAAAGAAGAAAAAAGAGGGCTTTCATTTTTAAAAAAGAACACCCTTTTTTCAGTATAATTTCATGGAACAAAAGGAAGTTCCTTCAGCATTTGGAGCTGGGAATAAACAGCATGCTGGGAATATATTGTATATAAGCAATAGTGTAAGAGGCTGAATGCCACTGTGGTGCTGAAGATTGATATTTGCATGTGGTGCGGCAAATGTTATCTCTGGCTATCTTTCCCTCCTGTTTATTTGCTTTGCCCTCGTTCTTGATAGTTCATTCATATTGAAAGAGCCCAACCAGCACCAGTGTCTGCCCTTGGTAAATTGAGCTTAAGATCACTTAAGACTTCAGATGGAAGACAAAAAAAAAAAAAAAAAAAGAAGAGAAAACTAGACATACATTGGTACATCGGTCCGATATTGGATCAGTACTGATATAAAGAAAATTGACTGTATTGGAAATCGGCTTTTTTTGCCTGATGTGGTTGATAATTTGGCTGATTAAATGCCCTGTGCATGCGCGCAGCCACAGCGCAGCACATAAGCGGTGAGGAGTACAGCCCGGTAGCGTGGAGAGCTGCCTCCACCTGCTAAGTTTGTTGTGGTGGAAGGGGAAGGGGGAAGGAAGGGGCATGGAGGGGGCTGATCAAAACCCCTGTGGTGAGGAAGGGAGTGGGGCTGGGGCAGGGTGTGGGACAGATTTGTGGCTCGTCTGGGGGGGCGTGAGGAGGGGTGGTGGCTCCTGCCACTGCACACACCCTGGGAGTGCATGGTGGGGTGGGCATGTACCCCCAGATCTACATGCAGGATGCGTGTGTGCTGCATGGTCAGGCCAGGGCTGCGCTGCATTATTCCCGGTGGGGGCTGGGCCAGGCTGTGCTTGGGCGGAACAGGCGGTGGTACTCGGAGTGGGCTGTGGTGAATTTTGGGTTGGCTGCAGCCCCCCTGCAGAGCTTCCCTCCCAGTGCCACCACTGTGCACCCCAAGCACAGCCTGACCCAGACCCTGCTGGGAAGAGCACGGCGCAGCCCCGACCCCAGCCTGCAGCTGTAGCCTGCCCACACCCTGCTGCAGATCCGCGGGCACATGCTCCCCCTTGCTGTGCTCTCCTAGGGAGTGCACAGTAGCGGGAGTTGCCCCCCCCTGCACTCTCCAAATGAGCCTCAGCTCTGTCCCCCACCCCACCTAGGCAGTGCCTGCCCCAGCCCCTCCCTTCAGCCGCACTCCCTCCCTCACTGCAGGGGCCTTGATCTGTGTCCCCCACTCCCTTCCCTTCCCTTCCCTTCCCTTCCCTTCCCTTCCCTTCCCTTCCCTTCCCTTCCCTTCCCTTCCTTGCCCCTTTCCCCACAATAGACTTACCAGCTAGACACTGCTCTTCCAGCTGCTAGGCTGTGTATTGGAAATCAGATCAGTATCAGCTGATATGTCTCCTTAAAAGTCGGCTTTCGGTATTGGCCCCAAAAAACTCTATTGGTGTACCCCTAAAGAGCCCCTCACATTTTTGTTTTCAAAAGATAAACAGTGAGAAATTTATGTTTTTTTTCATGTGTGGCTATAATTTATCTGATCTTACATAGTTTTTAAAAATAAATCTATCAAACTCAGGTCCATATATAGAATACACAATAACAAAACAAGCCAGTTAATAAATATCATATGAAAGTTTCTCTCTTGTATTTCATTCCAATTCAGTTACTTCTTTCGAAGAAAGGGGTGGATAAGTAGTCTAAGGCAGGGATTTCGAAGATATAGCCCATGGGCTAGATTCAGCCCATACTGATGTAATCTAACTCACAAGACTGGAACTATGGCAGTGAGGCAAGCGATGGCAGTGTTAATTTTTGTGGCTTCTTGTTGCTCATATTACTGCCAAATTTCTGATCCTTGGGCAGCCCCACAGGCTGGATCTGGAGTGTGCAGCTATGTTTTCTGGCCCTGTGGCCTGTTCTCATGCTACTCCACTTGTGTGGGCTAGATGAGTTTGATGCCCCTGGTCTAAGGCATCTTACCCTGAATATCAGTTTGTGTCATTATTGGCTCAATGTAAGAATGAAGCCAGTGCTTACTGTCCTTTTGCTAACTTTCTAAGGATTTGGTTGGCTAAACTTTCTGAGTGTTTCCCAAAATGTATTGATTCATATACTTCTTATTAAAAGCATTGTGAAGTAAATTGATGGAACCTCATTCTCACATATAGCAACCAATAGTTACTTGACAGATTGCTTGGTTTGTGCTGTATTACTTGTGAAAGCTGGCTGGAGCGTTGGGCTCGGAGAGTAGTAATCAACGTCTCAATGTCTAGTTGGCAGTCAGTATCAAGTGGAGTGCCCCCGGGTGTCGGTCCTGGGCCTGGTTTTGCTCAATGTCTTCATCAGTGACCTGGACGATGGCACAGAGTGCACCCTCAGCAACTTTGCAGATGACACCAAGTTGGGGGACTGGTAGATACGCTGTAGGGTAGGGCTAGGATTCAGAGGGACCTGGACAAATTGGAGGATTGGGCCAAAAGTCATCTCATGAGGTTTAACAAGGACAAGTGCAAAGTCCTGCACTTAAGACAGAACAGTCCCATGCACTGGTACAGTCTGGGGGCTGACTGGCTGGGCAGCAGCTCTGCAGAAAAGGACCCGGGGGTGACAGCGAACAATAAGTTGAACATGAGCCAGCAGTGTGCCCTTGTTGCCAAGAAGGCTAACGGCATCTGGGGCTGCACTGGTAGGTGTGTTGTCAGCAGATATCGAGGGCAGTGATTCTTCTCCTCCATGCAGCACTGGAGAGGGCACATCTGGAGTCCTGTGCCCAGTTTTGGGCCCCCCGCTACAGAAAGGATGTGGACAAATTGGAGAGTCCAGCAGAGGGCAATAAAAATGGTTCAGGGGCTGGGGAACATGACTTGTGAGGAGAGGCTGATGGAACTGGGCTTATTTAGTCTAGACAAGAGGAGACCGAGGAAGGATTTAATAGCTGCCTTCAACTGCCTGATGGGGGTTTGAGAGAGGATGGACCTGGACTGTTCTCAGTGGGGGCAGATGACAGAACAAGGAACAATGGGCTCAAGTTGCAGCATGGGAAGTTGAGGTTAGCTATTAAGAAGAATTTTCTCCCCATGATGGTAGTAAAGCACTGGAACAGGTTACCCAGAGGGGTTGTGGAAGCTCTGTCCTTGGAGGTTTTCAAAACCCTGCTAGACAAAACCTTGGCTGGGATGATGTAGTTGGGGCTGGTTCTGCTTGGACCAGGGGGTCAACTGGATGTGACCCCTTGATGTCCCTTTGAACCCTCATTTTCTATGGTTATCAGTTTCAGTGGTGTCTAGATGTTTTAAAATTATGAGGTATTTTGGCTTGTGTTTTATTTTTAAGATGACCATTTTAATCCTACTTTTTAAATCTTTTGCAATCCATCTTCTGTTCAGATAAAAGATTATTCTCATTATTCTCTAAAAGTGGTGAAAGAGGTTCAGCTTAATTTAGTTTGCTTAAACATATATTCTATAGCAGAGAGCTTTTCACTGTTTCACTTCTGAATATTTGCCTCTGAAATCAGTAGAGGATAAATGAGTTAGATGTATAGCCTCTGAATCAGAACTTCCCGGACCTTAAATGCTGGAGGCTGCAAGTGGGTGAGGAATAGTGGAAAAAACCCCAGTCATGCCCTGCTCACTCTCCCTTTCAGCATGTGCTCTTTGGCCCTGTGTGACAGGATACTGGGCAAGATGGCCTTATGGTCTGACCCAGTAAATGGCTGTCCTTATGTACCCCTGTTGCTTACGGTGGTTTTGGTGAGGTGTAGAAAGAGATGGTTTTGGAGAGAACTGCATTTTTAGCCTATAAAACTTTAAAGATAAGATCTATTATCTTGAAGTATATTCAGAATTGGACAAGCATCCACTGTACATGTGGAGCCACTAGAGCGATAGATATATCTACTCTGTTTGGCAAAGGAAGCAGGCCATTGTGTATTAAACCATGGCAGAGAGGCCTTCTGGGTCAGACCCAGATCACAGTTGTTGGCAGTCCCTTGATGCGAGGATGACCAGTCTTCCAGTAAATCGGGAAGTCATTGGTGGGTCTTTACACGATTGAGGAGGCTGATCCAAATGCTGCATGGGCCTTTTAACACCCACATCCTCTAAAGTCCACACACCTGCATGCTATGTGAAATTTAAACAGGCAAAATGGTCTTGATATCATATGTTCATATCAGTGGCTAATTAATTAAATGTTTTTTCATTCTTATCAGTATAACCTCTCTCTGAATTATGTTAAGCCAATACTTTTTTGAGTAGCTGGTTGTTTTTGGATGTGGGAGAATAAAAATATGGGAAATACTTTCCTTTATAAAGACTGTAAAATCTTTTTTTCACAATTTACTAGGTTGTATTCATTTTTATGACGAGACTAGCAAATTGCCTGTCAGGAATGACGGCCTGTGTCTGCCCTCCCCTCCTCCACCCCAGCCAGGGCTGCTCCCTGGCTCCCCCTGCCACTTTGGGCTGGGCCGGGTCAGGCTGTTTCCCCCCTCCTCTCTGCCACTTTGGGCCAGGGCCAGTCCCCCCACCTTTCCTTTCCTCCCCTCTGCTGCTTTGGGCCTGGCCCAGGCCAGAACTGCACCCACTCTCCCCCTTCCCCTGCTGCTTTGGGATGGAGCCGGGGCCTCTCCACCTCCCCCCTCCCCATTGCCACTGGTGTCTCAGGCCACGTGGGGTGAGGCCAGTTCTGGCCTCGCCCCCCACTCTATTGCCACCGTCATGGTGGCGCAGCCGCCAGCTCCTGTCCGAATGCTTGCACTCTGATTTGGTTGTTTCAGAGTGCAAATAAAGTGTTACAGACAGACAGACAGACAGACAGACAGACAGACAGACAAAGGCTTTTATAATATTTTAATATTTCATTTGTTTTCACTATATGCATATGACAACTCATAGTCTTAAAAAAACCAACAACTTGAATTCTTTCAAGTCTGTCCATATTCATGCTCCCCTTCACCAGGGTTGCCAGCTGTCATTAAAGTTCACTTAAAAAACAACAGCAACAAAAAAGCTTTCTCCTGCGACATGAATATAGGTTAGGAGGAGATGTCCCGGCCAGCACAATAGTTGAAAGGGACCTCCGGGTTATGGTTGATCACAGGATGAACATAAACTGCCAGTGCAATGCTGTAGTCAACAGAGCTAATAGCATACTGGGATGCATTAGCCGATGCATTGCAAGGAGGGCTAAGGACGTGATACTTCCTCTCTACTTGGCGTTAGTGAGACCCCAGCTGGAGTAGTGTGTCCAGTTCTGGGTGCCACACTTCCAAAAAGATGTGGAGAACTTTGAAATGGTCCAGAGAAATATTTGCAAGAATGATTAAGGGCCTGGAGGACAAACCTTTTGAGGAAAGACTAAGGGATCTGGGACTGTTCAGCCTGGGGAAGAGAAGACTGAGGGGAGAGTTAGTGGCCATCTATAAGTATGGTAAGGGGTGAATATTTGGAGCTGGGAAAGACTCTTAACTAGGGTGCCTTAAGGAAGGACAAGGAGCAGTAGCCATAAACTGTTTGAGGATGGTTTCAAGTTGGATGCAGGGAAGAACTTTGTTACAACAAAAGTGACCAGAATCTGGAATAGACTTCCCAAGGAGGTGGTGCAGTCCCCAACCTTGAAAGTCTTCAAGAGGAGACTGGACAGACATGTCACTGGGATCATTTGATCTCAGCAGTATTCCTTTCCAGAGCAGGGGGGGTTGGACTCGATCTTTCGAGGTCCCTTCCAGCCCTTAATTTCTAAGATTCTCTGATTTCTATTAGTAAAAACACTAAGCAGCCAAAGCTTGATTTGACATTCGGACAAACAGACCGCAGCAGAATCACTTGGTCTCTGAGTGAGAGCACAGCAACCTACAGGGAGTGTTCTCTCAGCCATGTGCTGCTGCTGCTGTGTCCTGGCCTGTCTTTTAATCCTGTTTGGTGCAGGTTGGCTTTGGGGGGTTTGTGCTGGCATGGGGGGAGCAGGGCTGCTGGAAGTAAGGCTGGAGGGTGGGTTGTGGTGGGCAGGGTGCAGTTGGGGGCATCTCCTGGTTGGGGAGAGAAGCACACTGTAAAACAGTCGCTGCAGCCAAGCAGAGTGGCCAATCCAGCAACCCAAGAATTTTTTTTTTTACTTGTTAATAACAAGTAAACAAGTAAACTTCTCTGCTTTTCACTATAGTTGGTATTAAACCTCCAAATTTCAGCCCAGTTCTTCATCCTTCTAAGTGGGGCTTGGCAGCAGGGCAGGGCCTGGCAGAAGAGTAACATTTACAATATGTAAAACATACATCAATAAATACATTTGTCAGTAAAACAGGTTGGCTGTCAGTAAAAAGCTTGCAGGTTGTCAGTAAAAAAAACCCCCAAAAAACATTTGGCTGCCAATCCTGTCTTGCACATGTGTGCTCAGAAATATCTGAAATAAGTTAGAAGCCTTCATCTTTGAATGCACAGAAAATTCATTCTCTGAACATCTTAAGGAGTTCTCTCAAAGCTAGTCTGGCAGAGTTGCAGTTTCATAGTCCTAGCAATGGTGAGAGTATTAGTGCAGAATAGCTGCAGGCAGGGAATTTTGTGATAACTTTTATTGGACAAACTGCCTGGTTGGGCTAGATGTAGATAAGCTTTTGAATGTGGAGCATTCTTAATCAGGTCTGAAGGAAAAAGCAGCCACAGCAATGATTAAAAACAGCGTGTGAGGGTTGTGAACTTGGAGAAGAGTGAAATTCCCAAGGGAAGCAGACAAGCAATTAATAGAAGAGAAGGTTTTACTGGTGGGCTATCAAGACTTCCAGAAGGAAGGGATCTGTATCACCTGTAGAGTGAAGGAAGACTTTTCAGGAATTGGGTACAGTGGGGTGGCCTGCCTGCAGCATGTGTGCCATGCAACATGGAGAGCCTGCGTGTGTGGCCCATAGCAGTTTGGGAGGCAGTGGGCAGAAGGAAAGCTGTAGAATGGGTAGGGGAAGGTGACCTGGAGTGGCAGTCGGGGGGGATGATCATTAGGAATAAAAATTCAAAAGCTGGCTAAATACTAAGGACCAGGTACTTAACATATTGGTTTTATGGCACATTATAAGGTACCTGATTCCTGAATTTGCTCCTGAAAGGTGGGAATTACCCTCCTCCCTTTTAATAGGCCTTGATCTCCGAGTAATCTTTTCTTCTGTGAATTCCTTGTCTGCTAACCCTAGGAATTTCTCTGCCCCTTCTTACAACTGTTTTTTATTATGCTGTGCTGGCTTTCTCTGTTGAAACCTCACGAAGAATGTTTTGCATTTGAAAGCATGACTGACTCTTTCCCAGATATGCAGGTGGTTCAGTAAAAGAATTACTTGAAAAAATCCTTGTCTCTGTCCTATATTTTTTTTGAGGAGTTCTATCTAGTATTTAGCTTCTGTCTAGTTTTACCCACACAATTACGATGGCCGCTTGCAGGCGACCCATCTGCAGTGCCACATATCACACATGCAGATGTTCCCTGCGCTGCTGCCTTGCAACGTGGTTTTTTTTTTTTTTTTTTACCCCAGGAGATCTTGGGATCAAAAAACGCACATCAAAAAAAAAAGTGGGGCGGCACGTGTGGCAGCAGTACGCACCGCCCCAAACCGGATCCTGGCCAGCCAGGCTTCCTGCCATACTGGGAGGACCCACACAGTTGCTGGCCCCAGCCTCCCCTACCCCATCCGGGGTAACCTGCCACACGCCAGAGCTGCACCTTGTGCCGCTGCTGCTTGTCCCCGGGGAAACGAACATCTGTGCTCATATGGACGCGGCCCACGAGGGCGTTTGGTACACTGTATCAGATGCACATGCCTTTCCCAAAATGCAGTATAGGATCCAAGGATCGTGATGGGTTCGTTGTGGGGGGTGTCGGCTGGAGCAGTGGAAGTATGTTGACAGGTCTTGCACGTAAATAAGTAAATACATAATTAGCTGCCATGTCTTTACTCTGAGGTTATATCATCTTACGCAGAGTTGGTTTAGCCAGCGTGGCAATGAGAAAGCTTGTGATTGGCCAGGGCCACTTCTTCCTGAACTCCTAGCAGTAGTGAAAAGATGAAAGTGGGATTCCTTTCTGCTGTAGTTGGCGCGGAGAGATTTGCCCCAGGAAAAAAAAATCTTCAGACTGCACAACGAAAGAGTTCAGGAGAGAAGCAAGTTTAGTCTGAACACATAAATGCTATAACTTTTTCCTTCGATAAACACCATGACAGTGTTTATTGGAGGGGAAGTGGCTTGTGGAAGATGGTGGATCCAAAAAAAACCCCCCAAAAGCCCAGTGAAATATACTGTGCAAACTCTCTGGTGTCTGTAAGTGGAAGCTGTATTGTATTCCTGTAAAATGATTTCCCTTGCAGATTTCAAATCAAGATGCCAAAATTGATAAAGCTGTTGGACAGTAGTTTTTTCTCCCACCGTATCTGGGCACTGCAAGTATTTTTAATACCAAAGTTGAATTAATGATACAGCCATATTTGAAATGTCCTTGTTCTTGTCCGTTTATTTGTAACAGATGGAAAATGCCATTTTACTTGCACAGATTTTGTGTCTTGGATCCAAGAATTAAAATTGGTTTGCCATGGCTGCTTCTTTTTTTTTCCCCTAAGTCTTTAGACACTTTCCCCTGGAGTTTCTTTTAATTTGTTGCACTTGGCAGCTGAAGGTAAACTGTTACCATTTTTTTTCTGGCATTTTTAATGCTGTGATGTCTACTGATCCTACCTACCATCAAGATCAAAATAACTTTGGTGGCCATTTTTTTTTTTATGGCTTCAGTGACGAAACCTGTTTTTCTTTTAACTGGATAGGTCTGCAAGGTGTTATTTCCAACAGGAATTTGGGTCTTTTTATGTTATGTATTTTTATTCAACCGTTCTACAGTACCTGAGATTTGAAAAAAAAATATAGTCTGATTGATCTGTATTGCATATTTTAATTCATCCCCTTTTTGCTTTTGAATGCTCCATTCACAACTTGTGCGAAGCTTGTTTCTGTCGAAACATTTCTGGTTGTTCACTGGCATTGTTGCTACCTTGTTTCTATTAAACTTCCCTTCATACTGTATCAAAAGGTTTCAGGGCTGGTATTGGAGAGAGGACCATGGGGAAGGATCTGTTCACACGCATACACACTTAACATCGTAATTCTTCTCACATTCGAGGCTTTACTTAAATTAACCATCGTGTTTTCCATGTAGTGTAACTGATCTCATCCGATTGAAATGGTTTTTCTGAGGCATATCTCGTAAAATACTTTTTTGTGTATAAAACATTTTGTTTTCTTGAGAGCCTTTTAGTTTTTACCATCCACTCTATTGATTGTCTGTTTAAAAAGTTCTTGATTAGGAGTCCCTGTAGCATCAAATATTTTCTAATAGTTACCTGCAAATGGATTGCTGAACTGAAGGAAATAAGCTTTAGGAGTCCTTTCAAATGCCACATTTCGCCTCAGTTGATCATTAGTCATGACTCTAGCAAGGCTCAGAGAAAATAAAATGGATCCTGATAAATTCCCCATACTGTCAGATCAAATAACTTTACAATAAATTTATGAACCACTGTGATCAGAAGCTGAAACATTTAAATTGTACCTTGACACAACACTGTATACTTAATCCTATTGAAAGCAGCACTGTAAATCCTTCACATCATGATTTATAATGTGATTATTTCCTTAATATTAAATTGTGAGACCCTTACGTTTATAGCTACTGTTCTTTAAACAGAAAAGCCTTACAGTATATACTAAAATATACTTCCAGCTCAGGGAGCCCGAACAGCAAGTCACGGTTGCTGTTGATTTTAAATGTAAAGCAGCATTTCTTAACCCTTTTTGTACCAGGACCCATTTGCAAACATTGGCCAGTCCCAACCCAGTGCTCCTCACTCCTGACCCGCTGCCCCCAGGCCCCAGCTCCCCAGGGTGTGGGGCAGGGGGCTGCAAGCAGCCCCTTGCAGGCTAGAACTCTGCATACCTGTGGGGGAAAAGCCATGGTTTCCCATGATTTTCCGCTATTGAAGGAGAATCCATTTTTAAAATTTGATCCATTTTTGAAGTTTGTTTGCAACCTTTCATATATTCTTGTGACCCACTTTTGGGTCACGACCCACAGGTTGAGAAATGCTGATCTAAAGGGAATATTCTCTCTGCTACATTCTGTTGAAAGTGAGTAGTTCTCTATTTCTCGCTTTCACCTGCAAGATTAAAAAGAAAAAAAAAAGATAACCTGGAACTAATTTGACTTACGGTTAAATAGTTGCTGAAATGAAGTATTCTGTGTCATCATGGCAAAGATGGATGAGTAGGATAGATTATGAAGAAGGTTCAATTGAAAGAGTTTTCAGGGTTTAACTGAAAGAGTTTTCAACTTTATTATAGCACTGAGAGCAATTTTAGTAGGTCTGATAAAGCTTCACATAGGCAGTGCTGTAAGTAGCCAGGAAAGGGTATTTGTGGCCTCCGCCTGGAAGATTTCTTATACATGGCATGTCTTTCTGATGAACAGGCATGTTCTTTTTGGCATCCCTGACTGGTGTTATATCTACATTTAAATCATAAGCTCTCTGGAACAGGGACCTCTTAATGTGCTAAATGTATATATTTTGTTGTATCAGTGATTTTTAATTCTTATAAAGAAAATCTCAAGAGAAATAGATATTGAGAGGGCTTTTCTATTTTGGGCTAGAGTCCGTATCCCATATGGCAGTGATTCCCAACCAGCATGCTGTGAGATCCTTTTACAGGTGACATAGGCTGCTGTGTAATATTAGCACTATGAGGTGTGCAAACACCTACACATGATTCACAAACGAAACCAGAGATTTCAAATAGGAATCCACGGTGTCGAAGCCAGTCTGACCTGCTGGGGTCTTCCTGAGTTCTTTGCAACAGAAGAATTGCTCAGTTATTTTTCTGTAGTCAGAAAACCAAGTGAAAGCCAAGAGCAGGCATTTCTCGGGGGGCGGGGGTGTCTTGTGTCTAGAAGGTTTCATACAACTTATTCTCTAAGCAGCGCTCCAGGTATGAGGACCACGTACTACTTACTGTGCTCTGTAGTGTATCCGCCTGGGCTTCATACGGCAATGCTCCTTTTTTCCAGGTACTAGTATTTGACCAACATATACTACCTGTCATAAGGTATTGTGAAGGCACCTTTTTACCTTAGTGGTTACAGTGATATTGAATTTTGTGCTTAATTTCCCTGGTTTGACTATTTAACTGTTGGCCTTGGAGTGGAATATACTTGCTGTTCTTGGGCTGGTGAAATTCCTTTATTGTTTGATCAAATGGTCACTAACTTTGATGGAAGTAATATTTAAAATATCTGTTGAAATACTGCCTGAGAAGATAGCTTGTTCAAGATATTGTATCTACAGAGCTACAGCTCCTGCAAATTTACTCATTGCCTGCTCTCATCACCTTCAACTCCAGCTTGGATTATAATACAGGGGAGAGAGTTCAGTAGAGTTTGGGGCAGATGTGAAGGTTTGTATTAATTAGCAGACTAAGGATATGCAGAGGTGAGTGGAGCAGAGGGTGGTCCAAGACTCTCTGTGCTCAGACGTGCGATTTGAAGGGCCACCTAAATGCTAGTGTGCTGGCTGTTATGCATCCTGAATTATGCATTACAGTGCCAGGGTATTGTGTACTGTGCTGGGTATTGTGTTTTGTGCATCAAGGTAGCAGTGCCATTGGGAGTCTTAACTTGTGCGCAGCTTCTTCACCTATACCTTTTACATATCCCTGGTTATTCTTGGCAACTACCATTCAGTTTTCTTTCATTTAGGCTTCGTTTACATGTGGGTGAAAAGTATAAGCCCGCATTTGTGGCCTAAGGTTTCTCTTCCAAAAATATATCATTATAATTTTTTTTTTCTTCTTTGCTTACGTAGGTATTGATTTTAAATGTGTATGATTCTTGTAGTTTACCCCTGGAAGAAGCAGTCTGAGTGCGTAGACATGCAAACAGTTCACTGCAGGATAGGATGGACACATCAGCCACCCTGTGGTAACCGCCAGGGTGACTTCATTTACCGTATGGCAAGTGAAGCTAACTGTGGTAGTTTAGTTGTTTTTCATTGACGGCTTCTGGTATTCACTTGTCACAGGCTAAGAGCATGCTCGTGATCAGCTGTCGCCGAACAGCTGACGCATGATAAGTCCTGCCCCCTTTGACCCCATGTTGAATTGTATATCTCTACAAGGGGTGGGGAATTATTTTGGCTGGAGGGTCGCTTAATGAGTTTTGGTGAGCTATCCAGGACCACCAGGTGCCCCGCCCCTGGCCGCCATCTCGGGACTAGAAGTCCTGCCTCCTAATCTGTGACCTTTGCCACCGGAAGTCCTTCCCCTTGCCCTGGAAGAGCTCGTTGGGTGAGGGTGCCATGCTGAAACTGGAAACAAACAAACTGTACTAAAAAAAATAAACATCAATTATCACTTGCTTTAATTTATTTTAAAAAAGTGTCCTGATTTATTTGCACAATGCATGTAGAGGCAGTTGCATAATAGCTCAAAATAGCCTTACTCTTGTATATTGGGTGTGGGGGGTATGGGTGTGGGGTGTGTATGGGGCTGTGGGAGGGTGTGGGTATGTCTTGGAGGTATGGTGGGGTGTGTGGGAGGGTGTGGGTGTGTGTGTGGTGGGGGGGTGGTCCTTGGGGTCCCTGGAGAGTGCAAGTCCCTGAAGCTGAGTGTGATGGCAGCAAGTGGGGCCAGCCCTGCCAGGTCCCATAGGGTGCAGCTCCCCATGCTCCCGCTCCAGTCCATGGCCGCAATGCATGGAGCCAACCCCACCTGGCCCAGTAGCGCTCCTGCCCAAGTCCCCAGCCACATTTGGTGGCAGTGTGCAGGGCCAGCCTGGCCCCACAGCACACAGCTCCTGCACTCCCACCCCAGTCTCCAGCGACATGTGATGGTAGCGTGCAGGACCAGCCCGGCCCAGCCCCATAGCATGTGGCTCCCTGCACTCCTGCCTCTGCCCCCCGCCGGAGCCTCAGTCCCTGGCTTGTTGGGGCCCATACCTGCATTTCCAGGCTTCATAGTTTCATAGTAGCTAGGGTCAGGAGGGACCTGAACAGATCATCTAGCCTGACCCCCTGCCACAGGCAGGAATGAATGCTGGGTTCACAAGACCCCAGACAGGTGATCATCTAACCTCTTTTTGAATTTGCCCAAGGTAGGGGCAAGGACCACTTCCCTGGGGAGTTGGTTCCAGATTCTGGCCACCCCAACTGTAAAATATTGCCTCCTGATCTCTAACCTAAACCTATTCTCCATCAGCTTATTACCATCATTCCTCGTCACCCCAGGTGGTGCTGGGGAGAATAGGGCTCTTTCTATTTGCTGATGATCCCCCCTGATGAGCTTGTAGGCAGCCACTAGGCCCCCCCTCAGCCTCCTCTTGCTGAGGCTTTACAGATTCAGGTCCCTCAGTCTCTCCTCATAGGGCCTGTCCTGCTGCCCTGTCACCAAGCGGGTGGCCCTCCTCTGAACCCTCTCCAGGCTGGCCACGTCCTTTTTAAAGTGTGGCTCCCAGTACTGGACGCAGTACTCCAACTGCGGCCTGACCAAAGTCGCATAGAGGGGGAGGATCACCTCTCTGGACCGGCTTGAGATGCACCGTTGGATGCATGACAAGGTATGGCTGGCCTTGCTGGCTGCTGTCTGGCATTGGCGGCTCATGTTCATCTTGGAGTCAGTAACGACTCCAAGATCCCGTTCCGCCTCTGTGCTTTCAAGAGAGGAACTCCCCAGCCTTTATGTATGCTGTGGATTCCTTCCCCCCAGGTGTAGCACCCTGCATTTGTCTATGTTGAACCCCATCCTATTCTCATCTGCCCACTTTTGTAGTCTGTCTAAATCTAGTTGCAGCCTCTCTCTCCCTTCAAGCGTGTCCACCTCACCCCACATCTTAGTGTCATCAGCAAACTTGGACAATGTGCTTGCAGGCAGGGAGCCTGGGAACAGCCTTGGGAGTGGGGATGGGGTGGGGGGACAGGCACAAGCTCTGCCAGGTGGAGGCTTCTTTCTCTAGCTTCCCTGGGCTCAGGGTTGGGGCTGGGTCAGGCCAGGCTGGGGTTGGGGCAGTGGGGTTTGCTCAGGGACCAGAGCCACACCTGCTGCACGGAGGCCTGCGGGCTCTATTTAGCCTGCCCCTGATCTCTATACCCTCAAGCAAAATGGCAGGTGGAAGAAAGTTGTCCTTTCTTTTCTTCATTCTGCTTACTGGAGAAAATAATTATGCCTACTAAATGGGAACACTGTTAAGCACAGATATTAAAAGAAAGTTCTAGGGAAATTAAATATGAAAAACCCCAAACAAAATCCATTTTTAATTCAGTGATAGGAGTTCATAACTAAAAGCAGGAATGGCAAGAACCTGAGATTCCAGCCATAATGTTAACGTGGCTATGTTCCAGCTGGCCCAGGTGGGATCTTTTTATGGTTATATAATAAAGCTTACGCTTACTGTTTAAATTGTAAAAGATATATTATAAAATATGCACGATATGTAACCTGCTGGACCTCATTTTACCTCTGGAAATTTAACTATTGCACTTCGTGGTTATCTCTTGTAACTATGCATGTTTAAAATGGTATTCATTTTTTTGCATGTAGTTACTTTAGTATTGTTTTGTATGGGGAATGCAAAACATTTGGGAGGCCTTGGGGACATGCTTAACTCCTGTACTAAATTTACTCACGGTGTAAGTGGCTGTAACTTTGAAGATGCAAGGTGTTACCACTGTTCTGGCTGACAGTGAACTTGGCTCACTGCTTTAAATATGAGCTGCTTGCATACCCCTGGGAGTAGGACTTGCCCTTAAAAAGAAACCTAGTTTGGAATAGGCTTCTTAAAGGGAACTGTGCTCGAGTAAGTGTATCTGTTGCTCGTAATACAGAAATTCAGGAAATGTATAATAAGGTCACTCAGAGCGACTCTTCTGGCATACTGTCCCCATAGATGTTTCTTTTTCACTTTTTTTCTCCTAGTACACACACCATTAAACTTCCTCAGGGCTTCAAAGGGATTCATTTATCTTTGAAAGAGAAAAACATACTTCAGTTTTTAAGACAGATATTTATTCCCAGAGCCTTTTCTTTTAGTGCTGGAGGAATGAACGGACGATCCACGTATTTTGCATGGAGTATATGCCTGGTTTTGACAAATTACAGTTTTCTAGGCTGTATATATATTGTTAACCACAGCTTAGATTTTAAAATCAACTTGTTAAATGAAAATACAAGTTGTACTCCAGAATTAACAGATAGGTACCACCTTTACAGCAGCTCTAGCATTCACATTCACATTGTTGGCCAGTGAATCTAGAAGCTGAAATCCATTGGAAGAGGTTTTGTAACTTCATTTTCGTGGCCCCCATTATGCTGTCGGTACTTCACATACCACTGTATCTGAAAGTGCTGCAGCGTTCCCATAATAAATGGACTCTGCATATAGTCATACCCCCCTTTTCCAGGTTCACTTTTTGAAGAAAGAGCTTTTTCCCTGAGTGTAAGCTGATAACTAAATATAAATACCTTGCACTGCTTTTGTCCTTTCAAGATCCCACAGGAGAATTGAATAACCAAGGAAAGGGCTCCTAGGATTTAACATACTAAAAAAATAATAAAACAAGAACTACATCGAAAAAAATCTGATTGGTATTTTTTACTGCGTGGAAAAAAATGCAGCAAGTACAAATGTCAAGATGTTTAGGGGGCCTTATAGTTCATTCTCATATGTTAAGTGTGACTTTTCTATGGTTGTTTTGGAAGAAAAAAGAAAAAGAAGGGCTTATAATTGAACAGTACTCTACAAAGTGGTTCTGCCACAGCTCTGTAGCCAATTTTGTGGGAGATTGGATTGTCTTATATTATTCAACCAAAACCCCTGTTGTTTCTCACAAGTGTACTATGATAAACTGCCCACCTTTAGTTAAGTACGCTTTCAGGAGATAATGGCAACATCTGTTTCTGACTTTTTTGGTAATATCTGTTGTAAAAAAAATTGTCTCCTCTTGTGCTCACACAAGGTGACAGATTGACAGCTCCTAAAGGGCAGCCATTTATTTATCCTGAACATGGGTGGCAGCAGAAGAAGCTTTCTGCCACTGACTTTCCAACGGACTTTAATCTTGACCTCAAGGAGTTATTTGTAGGCAAAGGGTTTTGTGACTACTCGCTTAGGTAGGGTTGCTCAACCCCCAGCCCACAGACCAAATCTGACCCACAGCCCCATGAAATTTGGCCCGTGGGGTTCTTATGGGTCCAGTAATATGGCCAGAGAGCAGTGGCATCACTCCTCCATCACCAATTTTCTGGACCCATGGGGAGCCCCGGGCCCTGTGTGCTGGATTAGGCACCCGATCCCAGTACACAAGATGGGCAGAGGCACTGTAGGGCCCTAGGGCCTAAACCTGGTGCGTGGGAGCTTTAGGGAGTGGTGCCAAGTGGTGCCCAGGGCCTGATCCTGATGCACAGGGTTCGATTCAGCCTGCATACTGTCCCTGCCCCATTCATCTGACCTGCAGATCCAAAAGGTTCATCACCACTTACTTAAATCATTCTTGAGAACATCCAGAAAAGTGATGATTCTGACAGTAACTTTTCTGTAGTAGACATCCATTTGCTGGGGCAAGCTTGAAACTCAATCCATATTTGATATCCCACTTTCTAAGCAGTCGCTTGATGGCAGTGACCTGTTTCTGTTCTCCTATTTGGGGTTTAGACCTAGAAGTGAGAGCCCCTCTCCCTTCTGTTCTCTGCTTCTGAATCTGGTCCCCATTTTTATAACAGAGAGTTTAATCCTCACGGTTTTGCTTATGAATAAGGACCCCTTTGTGCTAGGTACTGTACAAATACGAAACAAAAGCATAATCTCATTCTCAAAACACTTACAGCCTAAGTGAGTGATATGAATGTCAGCCTATGCCTTTCCTCTAGGTATTTTTGTGCATCATTTCACCAGTGTCTGAGCACCTCCTGATCATTGAATATACTTATCTTCTCAAGCCTCACCTTTCTACAGGTGGGGAAGTAGGAACAGACAGCTTAAATCAGGGGTTCTCAACCTTTTTTGTACCAGGACCCATTTGTAAACATCAATGGCTAGTCCCAACGCAGGCCCCAGCCCCTCAGTGTGTGGGGCATGGGGAGCCCTAAGTATCCCCTTATAGGCTGCAACTCTGCCCTCCTGCAAGGGAAAACCCGTGGTTTCCCATGTTTTCCCTCAGTGGGAGGCTAGCAGACTGTGGAGTGGATGCCTACACGGTCAGGTGGGTGGCCAACTGGCTTAGGGACCGCACCCAGAGGGTGGTGGTGCATGGTTCCTTCTCGGCCTGGAGGGAGGTGGGCAGTGGGGTCCCACAGGGTCCGGTCCTCGGACCGATACTATTTAATATCTTCATCAGTGATTTGGACGAGGACATGGAGAGCACCCTCTCCAAGTTCGCTGATGATACCAAGTTATGGGGCCAAGTTAGTACACCGGAGGGCAGGGAGCAGATTGAGGCCGACCTGGACAGGTTGGATGAATGGGCAGAGAGAAATAGGATGCAGTTTAATAAAGATAAATGTAAGGTGCTCCACCTGGGAAGGAGGAACCCCCAGCACACCTATAGGTTGGGGAGTGTCCTTTTCAGCAGCTTGGAGGCAGAGGGGGATCTTGGAGTCATAATGGACTCCAAGATGAACATGAGCCGGCAGTGTAATGAGCCCATCAACAAGGCCAATCGCACCGTCTCGTTCATTAGCAGGTGCATGACTAATAGATCCAAGGAGGTGATGCTCCCCCTCTATGCGGCACTGGTCAGGCTGCATTTGCAGTACTGCATCCAGTTTTGGGCGGCACGCTTCAAGAGGGACGCGAGGAATCTGGAGAGGGTCCAGAGGAGGGCCACTCGCATGATTAGTGCCTTTGGGAAAGACGCTACGGGGGGAGGTTGAGAGAGCTGAACCTCTTCAGCCTTCACAACAGACGGCTGAGGGGAGATCTTGTGGCCACCTATACATTTATTAGGGGAGGTCAATGGGGAATAGGGGAAGTGGTGTTTACTAGGGCGCCCCAGGGAGTGACTAGGAATAACGGGTGTAAACTAGTTGAGAGTGGATTTAGGTTAGAGATTAGGAAGAACTTTTTCACAGTAAGGGTGGCCAGGATCTGGAATGGGCTTCCAAGAGAGGTGGTGCTTTCACCTCTCTTGGAGGTCTTCAAGAAGAGGTTAGATAGTCACCTGGCTGGGGTCATCTGACTTCGGTCCTCTTTCCTGCCAGGGGCAGGGGGTCGGACACGATGATCCATTGTGGTCCCTTCCGACTCTACAGTCTATGAATCTATGGGTCTTTTTTTTCCTTTAAAGGAAAATCCATCTTTAAAGTTTGTTCATGACACTTTCATATATTCTTGTGACCCAATTTTGGGCTGCGACCCACATTTTGAAAAACGCTGATCATTAAATGACATGTCCAGGATTGTACAAGAAGTCTTGGTGGAGGCAGGTACTGAATCCCCATCTCTTGAATCTCTTAATGTCTCTACACATAAGGTTGATTTTAGGATAAGATCAAACTTGTTAATGTTTCAGAGAATCACTTGCATCAGTTGTGGTTAAGATCATTTAAGTCTTTATTCTACCCTCTTTAGCAAATGCAGTTTCAACAGACACCTTTGTTTTTCTTGTTGTTTAACTATATATTGTAATTTTTTAATATCCTACATGTCATATGTTATCTTTTGATAACACCTTGACAGGCTGGATACCTTCAAGTCAGCCGGCCCTGACAGGTTACACCCAAGGGTACTCAGGGAGCTGGCGAGCATCATAGCTCAGCCCTTGGCACGGATCTTTGAAAGCTCTTGGCGCTCCGGTGAAGTGCCTGAAGATTGGAAGAGGGCCAGTGTGGTACCTGTCTTCAAGAAAGGGAGGAAAGTAGATCTGGGAAACTACAGGCCCATCAGCCTGACCTCTCTCCTGGGGAAGGTCTTGGAAAAGATTATCAAAGAGGCCATCATTAACAGACTAGCTGAAGGCAATATCCTGAGGGATAACCAGCATGGGTTTGTTGTGGGTAGGTCTTGCTCGACCAATCTCAATTTCTTTTATGACCAGGTGACCTATCACCTGGACAAGGGGGAAGAGATCTATATTGTATATCTTGACTTTGAAAAAGCCTTCGATCTGGTATCCCATGATCACCTCTTGGCTAAACTGGCTAACTGCGGCCTCGACCTCACTACGATCCGCTGGCTGGGGAATTGGCTCTGTGGTAGGACCCAGAGGGTGGTGGTCGATCAGAGCCAGTTGTCTTGGTGCGCGGTCACCAGTGGCTCTGTCCTAGGGCCTATACTATTTAACATCTTCATCAATGATGTGGACATTGGTATTCGAAGCGGACTGGCCAAGTTTGCCGATGACACCAAACTCTGGGGTAAAGCATCCACACCTGAGGACAGTAGGGCGATCCAGGCAGATCTTGACAGGCTAATGAAATGGGAGGATGAGAACCTGATGGTGTTCAACACTGAAAAATGCAAGGCTCTCCACCTTGGGAGGAAAAACCTGCAGCATCCTTATAGGCTCAGCAGTGCTACTCTGGTTAGCACTACAGATGAAAGGGACTTGGGGGTCATGATTGACCACAAGATGAACATGAGCCTTCAATGTGATGCTGCGGCTAGGAAAGCGAGCAAAACGCTGGCTTGCATCCATAGATGCTTCTCAAGGAAATCCCAGGACGTCATTCTCCCATTGTACTCGGCCTTGGTGAGGCCGCAGCTGGAGTACTGCGTCCAGTTTTGGGCTCCACAATTCAAAAAGGATGTAGAGAAGCTTGAGAGGGTGCAGAGGAGAGCCACGCACATGGTCAGAGGGCAGGAAAGCAGACCTTATGATGAGAGACTGAGAGCCATGGGACTCTTCAGCCTGGAAGAGCACAGGCTCAGGGGTGATCTGATGGCCACCTATAAGTTTATCAGGGGTGTTCACCAGGATCTGGGGGAACTTCTGTTCACCAGAGCGCCCCAAGGGATGACAAGATCAGACAGTCACAAACTCCACTGCGACTGTTTCAGACTGGATGTAAGGACGAACTTCTTCACTGTCTGAGCCCCCGAGGTTTGGAATAGACTGCCACCGGAGGTGGTTCAAGCACCCACTTGGAACGCCTTCAAGACACATTTGGATGTTTATCTTGCTGGGGTCCTATGACCCCAGCTGACTTCCTGTCCCTGGGGCAGAGGGCTGGACTCGATGATCCTCTGGGGTCCCTTCCAGCCCGAATGTCTATGAAATGTTTTCCCCCTACATGGGGAAGCTGCCCACTTGTTGTTTTCAAAAACCTAATAGCTCAGAATTCCTGTGTTTCAATGTCTGTGTGATCTTGGGATCCTTTGTAGTCTTGTAACTGGGTAAGAATTGAAATGAATGTATTCATTCGTGTAAGCTGTACTGTTTCATTCATACAGTTGGCTAGATTTAAAATGAACAAACATTGGACGGTTCCTCTTTTCTCTTGGTGTGCGTCTTCAAAAGCAGTGTTGTTTGTGTGTTCTCATGCTGCATGTGAAGCCTAGTTATGGTCCAAATTGGAGTACTTATTAAGTGGCAGGCAATAAAATGATGGTTATTTGTATAGTACAGGTCTCAAATTGGAATGGGGTGGGGGAAGAGTCAGTTTAATCCTGAAGGAGCAATAAAATACATAATAAACCTGTAGCCTGATGCTTTTAATGTTCCAGGTCGCCAAGTTGTTTGTAACAGTGTGCTTTCTGATACAATATTTATGATTATTAGCATGCTGTTAAGAATTTCCTTTCTGACATCTTCATTAACTTTAATGTCTGTAGAGCCACAATTGCCCTGCCAGATCCAGAGACGAATGGTAGGTTTTTTTGGAGATAACCTTAAGGTATAGTGTCCCAAACTTGATGGTTAATGTATTTTAATGCATATAAGGATGTGATAAACTGCTATAGTGGATCAGCCCAGTGGTCTGTATTGTTCAGTAGCCTTTCCCTGACAGCACCAGATGTTTTACAGGTAAATGTATCAACTTGATTATAGACATGGAATAACCTGGCCAAGGGAAGAATTTCTGGTCGATGTATGCTCTGAAGATGCATTCCCAACTATTTTTCCTTTGTTTTTATAAATATAAGTGTAGGTGCACTAAGCTTTGCCCTTACTATGTTGTGAAAATACATTCTGCAGTGTATTTGCCCGCAGCACATTTAAACATGCACAGATCTTTTTAATGCCTTTTAAATATTACATGTCCTTTTTCTTTTCTAAAATGTGCCTTGCAAAGCTAAGCCCTAAACTGCTTAGGGTTCGGGTTATTAACCCCAACTTCTGGCTGGGTTCAAGTGGGTGTATCTGATTTTTTTTTTTTTTTTTTTTCCTCCTTTTTGACCATAATGTTAGAATATGGCCGTCTTGTTATGATAAACTGCCTTTGAACATAATGGAGACACAGTGTTCAAGGTCAGGAGTAGCCTGTGGTTGTTTCTGAATTTCTTTTCCATTCCTCCTACATAATTTTTTTCTTATCTCCTTTTTCTGATACCTTGACTTACCAAGTAGAAGTTTTCATTAACTGTCCAATGCACTCAAGTCTTTCTTTCCTGCATAGTTTTATAGTTTATCTAGAACTCAGCCATATGACCAAGTAATTCAAACTATTCCACATACATGACCTTTCATTTGCCAAAAGTAAGTGCCATCTACCAGCGTGATGCCCGGTTTGCTATGTTAGGTCCTTCCCAGTTGACTCCACTCTTGATGCACAAATTACTTAGGCTAGTCATCTACAGAACTTGCCACTTTACTGCTTGTTTTCTTTCCCATGCTGCTTTTCCTGTTCTTGTTTTTTATCTTAGCTAGTTCTTAATCCATGATGGTACTTTTGCGTCTCCCTCTGACTGGTTAGTTTCCTTAACAACTTATTCCGGGTAACTTTTTTGTCAAAGGTTTTTTGAAAGATCACTGAATTGGGTTTTATCTCGGGATCATTCTTTCTTCTTTTTTTGCTCAACAGTAAAACATTTGGTGCCATCTACTATAACATAATAGTCGAAGAATTGCATAGTTTTGCTAGCAGCTCTGCCACTTCGTTCTTACATTCTTTCAGAATTGGATTTGTGGCTTGTTGCTTGTTAACTAAGTTACTCAAACACTTCTTTCTTTGACAACTTCATCACTCGCAGTCCTTCATCTTTTCACCTGAAAAAGTTGAGTCTAGGTTAGATAACTTGCAGTACCTGTGGAAATGAAGTCTGATGCAAAAATGCAAAATAATTCCTTTGCAGTGTTCTTATTCTATTTAATTGCCTTGGTCAGACTCGCGTAGTTCAACAAACTCTCAAGTTATTTCACAGTACAGTTTAGAAGATGAAAGGTTTGTTTTTTTTTCCTTTCCCTTTCCCCCCTCTAAGTTTCCATGGTTGTTTTAGTTGTACCAATTACGTATTTGTATTTAAAGTGGAACAGTGTGGTCCTAGCCTGAATTGGTGCCCCATTTTATTTGCTGTATGGATGTAAGTTTGAGCGGGTCCATGTCTGGATGAGTTTATACTTTAAATATGCGAAATAGAGGATGAGTAAGAGGAAGGAATGTAGCTCATGCATCTTGTGAACATTGTGATGATTTAAAAACCTTATGGTAGTGCCATGAATTTAAAAAAGTGTTTCAGATGTACTTATTAAAATTTTTGCACACATGCTGCTATGTTTCCTAGACAGGAATGATAGATTGATGTTAAAGAACTGGCAGGGGTTTTTGTTGAGTGGTAGCCTTTAATGTTCTTCTAGCATCTTGTGAAGCTTTGGGATGAATTAAATACGGAATTGAAAAGCTAGTTTCTTTTTGGACTCAGGGAGATCTGAGAAATTTCAAATGCTTGGAGACAGCAGACTTGCAGAGTAACACTTGGAAACCACCACTTTATTCATATTTTCAATGTGCTCTCTGAGGGTGGAGGGGGAGGTGCTTTAATTAGAGCGGCTTCAAGAGCCTCTTTAATTAAAGTGCTGCAGCGTCTTGTGTATCAACATCTCTGTGCTTCAAAATGCCTGTGGGGGTGCTTGAACTAAAGCTCGTTTGACCAGCTTTAGTTCAAGTGTCTCTGCTGCCATTTTCAAAAACCAGGCATTTCTTCATGTCTCCAAAACTGGCTTTTAAGAAGACAGTGGCTTGAACTTCAATAAATAAACTGCTTTCAGAAGTGATGGAAAGTTAATGATGACACCAAGGCTGCAGGAGCTAGGGGGTCACAGTAGATGGCCATGATCAAGCAAAGCTGAGCTAGGAGATAAACCTGCAGGAGGCCCCCCCCCCAACTTTTGTTTTTCTTCAGTGGCTCACAAATTGCAGAAAAGCCCAGCTGAGACATCTTAGCAGTATATACAGATGGAATAAATCTTAGCAACATCGCAGTTGGAATAAATATGGATTGGGAATGGCAGTCCCACCTCAATCATGTTGTCTGCAGATGACCTGAAGGGTGGAGAACTATGGTCTTCTTACCTGATTCCCCCATATCCTCTCTTAGCTCCTCTCATTTGCTGTTCCCGTTAGGTTTGTCATCTGATAGAGTATTCTCCAGGGCTGCCATTTCTCCTCCTATTTTGTGGTTTGCCTGGGGGTGACCTTCTGCCTTCTATACAGGGCACAGAATTTAAATTTTAATATACTATGTTTTGAGATCTTTATCCTTGGAAATTTTTAAGAGCACATTTAAAACAAACTTGCCTAGAATGGTTCAGACAGGCTGCATTCACACTTGCAAAGGATCTGGGAGAATTCTTCTAGGTTTGTCTTCCTGGTAGGCAAACTTATCCACAGACCTTTTGAACAGACATTCAAATGCTGAGCTTGCTCTGCAGGCTCCCTCAGTCTGCTTGGAGACAGATGGCAGCAGTGCAAAGGGCAGCTCGGATTGGCTGACCCATACTGCTTCGGGTCAGCTTGTGTCTCCTTGCAGCACAATTTGGGGATTGCGAATGCGGTGCATTTTGCTCCTTGCTTGGCTGGAACATAGAATCTAGCCCAAGAAACCTACAGTCTCCCTGGGGAGGGGTGGGATGTGGGGGGAGAGGAGAGCTGGAAGCAAAGCACCCTGGGATGCTGGGGGACTGTGCTGTGGCATCTCTTGGAAGAGAAAATGTACAGACATTTACTCTCCTGCAAGCAATTAAACTATGGTTGTTCCCTGCTCATTTTTCTCTTAGAGCAGCCAGTTTTGCTCTGGGAGATAAATGCTAAATATCTATATATTCCTGGTTTCTACTGGGAGAACAGTGACTCTGCTCACTATCTTAAGGCTTGCTTTGCTATAGCCTGGCCTGTTTTGGGAATCTGCCAAACATTGTTGGGAAACAGTCTGCCTGGTATGCTAGGTCCGACATGAGATTTTGAGGGAGTGGAAATCTAATCTTTGAATGGGGCACTTGGGATTTTTTATTCTGGCTATTCTAATGCTACTCACCAGTTCCCTGCAGTTGATCCACAGTGATTCTGCTAATCTCTAGGAGCATACTGGAAAAAAAAGGTAGGATGTTCACTGACCCCACAGTAATTGGCTTTTTGAGATGCAGTCTGGGTAGATCCAATTAATGACCCCCCTGCCCCATCCAAGGTTTTATAAGCTACAGATAATACCAGTTTTAAATTGTGAGGGAATAAATTGCATCAACTCTGCCCTTTGGCCTTGCTTTGAAATATAGGGAGATGTAGGATGCATACCTGGTCACATGAATGGTCAAAAGAGTCTATGCTTACACCAGTGATTCTCAATCATGGTGCCTTGAGATCCTTTCATAGGATGCCATAGGGTGCCACAAAACGTTAGCACTGTGCAGACATTTACAAGATAAATCCAGAGATTTCAAATAAGTATCCTCCCTGTCAAAACAATTTTGACCTGTGGTGGTCTTTGCAACACAACACTTTGCCTAGTATTCTTCCATAGTCAGAAAATGAGTGAAAACCCAAGAGCTGGCATTTTCCAAGCGGTTCCTTGAGTCTAACAAGGTTGAGAACTAGTGGTGCACATGCTGCATGTACAGGTGCGTGTATTGGGACCAGCACTAGGGCTGTGCGAAGCTTTGGTTGCTAATTCAATTTGGAGGAGATTCGGTCTGTTTCGGTGGGCAGATCTCCGAATCCAAATTGAATCGGGAGACCAGTGTCCCCTAAATCGGTCGGATCCGAAGTGAATACTAGCCACTTTGCACGGGCCTAAGTAGCACCTCGAAGAGCCACAATGACTATATGGTAAAAAAAAAAAACGTTTTTGTTTCTGGCAGCTGCTCCTTTCTTGCTGTCTTCAGGTGATATTTATATGAACTGACCTGTACGTCTAAGTATTTAAAATTCTTCAGTTCTTTATTTGCCAGTTGTCTACTTTGAATGTCATATGGTCTGAGCAGAAATTGCCATCAGATGCTGAAAGTCTTTTCTGTTTTTCACCTAGAAATGGATCTAGCATCTCTGATACTTCGTCTTGATAGAAACGACATTTTTGACTGCTGTTTTTCTCCCAGCCCATAGCCTGTCTCTTGGAATTTCAGTCTTTGCCAAGGCATGTTTCTCATTTTGGAGCCATACATCTTGTATCCTATAACAGAATCCTATTTAATGATCTACAGCTCCAGTTTTATTTCCTGTTAGTATCTGGCTGATCGATGTATAACCTAAGTGATTGTTAAGGTCAAATGTGCCATGTCTTTATTGGCTGATACCTGAATCTTATTTAGTACACTTTAAAAGAGAGTTCCATGGTTCATTAGACATATTTTACTCATTTTTGTACATTAGAACAGTAAACTTCATGATACCGATGGTGGTGAGAGCATAATTGTTATGCACCGTGTGTATATTCTTGAGTGCTGCATTAAATGACATGAAATATTGAAATACCTTTTCAGAGTTAAAACTAATAGGATCGATTTTAACAGTGAATGTATTTTTACAGGTCTTCTAGATGTGCAGAAAATGAGAGGAAGTTTCTCTGCTGTGGCTCAGCACAGCTAGGGGAGCTGTTTTGGGAGACTGGCAAAGGGATTAAATTAGTTTAAGCTTTGGTCAAGCATTTCTGACTGAGTTCTCAAGATTATTTTGCAGATAAGATGGCTTTCATTTTGGCCTTTATAGGGGTGGCATTCATTCTTAAGGGTGGAAATGCAGTCTCTTAACTGCTTAGATTTTTCATTTCTAATGCTCACTGATGTGTTGGGATGATTTGTGCGTTATGCTATGACAACTGGATCATTGTTCATTGAGGCTGACACTTCTGCTAAATATATTTTGTAGCTTTTTTGATAGTCTTAGTATCTTGTATAGGTACTTGATACTCAGTGGAAGTGCATGGATCAGGGACGGGCAGTTATTTCGGACGGAGGACCACGTACTGAGTTTTGGCAAGCCATTGAGGGCCTCATGACAGGCAGCCAGGGGCAGATAAATATTAATTTTCTAAATTTTTTAGGGGCCCCGTGGGCCAGATAGTGGCCTGATGGGCCATATCTGGCCTGCGGATCACATTTTGCCCACCTCTGGCATAGATGCAGTATAACAGCTCCACTGTCTTTATAAAATCTGAAGGAGGATGAGGGCGTGCTGGTTTAGGCTCAGCCGGGACCAAATCGGTGAGGATGCTTTGAATGTTGGGCGAGGACAGTCTCTCTGCTCTTGACAACATGTGCAAGTCTGCTATTTTTGACCTGGGTTTTGTAATGATGCACTCCTAGATCAAACAGCAGGTGTGTTTCTGGGCCAAGATAGAAACAGGCATGGTTTTTTTCCTTCCAGCATAGACTCTGCTTCTGTGCATTTGTCACCTTGAGGTTAGGTTGCTTCAGTGCATAACGATGGTCGGCCTGCTTGGTCCCAGGAGAATGCAGAAGATTCATGAGGCATTTTTGGACTAGCGGTTTTTTAGTTGCTCTGGTTTGTGTTTATGAATAGTTTTCCAGCTGCTGGCCGTAAAGTGTTCGGTTTGCAGTTGTCTTATTTTTCTGTTTCCCTTCTTACCTGCCTAGCAGGTAAGTCTGCGGGAAAGGAAAGGGGGAGGTGGGGGTGCAGATTGAGGCAGAGGGAGAAAAAATTATTTGGGGGCGCACCTCCCCAGCAGGTTGTCTCATCCGGCTGGGGCCCCACTCAACTTACCACTGCTCCTGCCTCTGCAGCACTGTCCCTTACCGCGGGGACCTCGATCTAGCCCCTGCCCTTTCCTTCCCCGACGGACTGACCTGCTGGGCTGGGGCACGCATGCATGCACGCGGGCACTCAGCCCCCCACCCCAGCCTCGGATCAACTCCAAGAGGCTCCGAGATCTACTGCTGGATCGAGATCCACTGGTTGGTGACCACTGGCGTCAGGAGTGCTTTTACCAGTGGAGGAAGACCACTATTCTCTATTAGCATAGCTCTTTTAGTTATATCATACTATCCCAGCAGTGCGGTTTAACTGAAGTCAGCCAGGAACCTTGATGTAAATCATTTATTTTTTGTTTAGTTTCAATTCCTCTTTCACAAGTGTAGTTTCTAACTGTTTTCCTGAAGGAAGGTTGTTCTTGTTTGCTGGTATAAGCACTTAGACATATTCACTAGTATAGCTATTCCATTAATTTTAGTACTTCTAGCCAACCAGGAGGAGTCACTATTTTCTCTATACATTTATATAAAAAATTATATATCTGAACACACATTTATTCAGTTTTTAAATATTTACTTTTATATAGAAAATGGAGAAGGTTTGGTTTACTTACTAGATGATGCTTTTTATTCATGTCTTTTGCCAGCTATTGGATAGGAAAATAGAATTCAATAAAAATATACAAATGCATCTCTTTGCATCCCCGAATGATGGAGGTAGTCGTAAGGTTTGTTTGCTAATTGTTATTGGGCCAGTGCTCTTTTTCAAGTCTACTATCTGTAGTGTAGATTTGGCTATGAAGGGCGGATTTCAAGTTTACAAGCTGATTTGAATGAGGAGAGGGTATGTATATTAATTGAACATGTGTAGAGTAATATCACTTATCCAAAATCCAATTCCCCCCTCCCTCCCCCCGATAATGGAAGTTCAATTTTGGAAGGTCTTTGGGTTTGATAGGAAAAATAAATGGAAAACAAAATAGTATATTATGTTACAAAATGTTTTGTTTCTGTAATTGCTAACAATACTGTGTTTTGATAACATCTTTATTCTCTATAACTTTCATTAATTACAGTTAATGAAGAAGAGCTAAAGAAAAGAATAGCCGAAGAGCTGGCATTAGAACAAGCCAGGAGAGAGACTGAAGCTCACAAAAGGTTTGTTTGTGATCATCCACAGCTGTACTTTTTATAAAAATTGTTCAGTGATTTTTAGTAGTTTTACAATAAATGAAGAGCTATTGAAATGTCTAATGACATGCTGATTTCTAGTGCCATAGGAAGAACGGGTAGACTCTGTTTTGGTGTTAAATGCATGTTAAAACAAATTAACTGAGTCCTTTAGTATAGCTCTCACTCTTAATTTGTTATCTAAATCCCTTTGACCTCATAAACCTGATTTGCTTGTAATCTTTTAAACCAAATGTGCATTGAGTTAGGGTTGACAGTAGTCTTATGTAGAGCTTACATTGTTGCTTGTGTAGGACGTTTTGGATAGGGATGATCCAGCCTTGGGTAGGGGTTGGACTAGATGTCCTTTGGACGTCCTTTCCAGCTCACCTTCTCTCTGACTTGGATTTGTTGATATCTCTGAAGTCCTGGAAGACACTTGGCTGCACAGAGATAGAAACAAGTTGGGAGAAATGTAAAGGTGTGTTGCTTATAACTGTTCTGCTTGAGTAAAGAGGTACATTTTAATAGTAGGGGAAATATTAGTTTCTTGTTAAACATAAATCTTAACTACTTACTGTCCTTTGCCTTTGGAGTTGGGGGGGGAAGAACTCTCATTCCGGTAGGTTTCTTAAATCAGAGTGTAATTAGTACCGCTAAAATTGGCTGCATACATTTCTTTTGTTTTGCACTCAGCAGTATATTATTATTTAATTGGATTAGGTTGACGGATTATATAATTGGATACCAGAGTACAACCATTCTAAAAAACCCAGGCCCCTTTGATTCAGCTGTAAAGCAAATCAATACGTTATGGTGAAATCTTCTGCTTGACATATTCCTGCTCTTTGAAATTGCATTTGGTCTTCATAAGGAAATTTTGTTTAGTACTTGCATTTCATATTAAACTGTGGCTTATTTAAACAATTCTACAGTGTCCATATGTGTTTTTATTTTGGTTTTATTGTTTTGTTTTGGTTGTTTTTTTTTTTTACTTTTCAGTAACTTTCTCTGGTTATTCCATAAGTCCATTTTGCTTGCCCTTGCCATGGTCTGTGAAATATTGGCTTTGAGAGACCCTCTTTTTTCATATTTGGTATTGTATTTCACAAACACCAGGGCTGACCGTCTGGCCTCATTTTGGCTAAAAGAGTAGAGGCGAAGAGTTTATTTTCTCTTTTTTTAATACTATGAAAAAGCTTGGGAATGCAAGACCTTTTTTCTCTGAAATTCATTTTGAAAAGTTTTTTTTTTTTTTTTAACCTACTTGTCGTATCTTGATAGCAGTGTTTGAGCGTATGCATTTAATCTGTGGTCAGAAATAAGCATGGAGTTTTTTATCTGCTATACAGAGCATAAAAGTCATTTAAAATATTTTTGGCACAGTGTTGTTCAGCACGGTGTTTGTTTGTTTTTTTAAATGTAAGATGGCCTAGAGAAGCAGATATCTTTCAAGCTGAAGTTGGTCAAGGTATCACATCACATCAAGTACTTTCACCTGCGTTTTGATACTTTAGGATAAATACTGTGTTTACGTGGAACAAGGAATTGATGCGTTGATCAGGTTCTTCCATAACTTGCACAGAATCTGCCCTATAAACCCATGTGTGACTGGCTTTTATGCTGCTCAGTTTTCATAAAGTTGTCAACCTACCCGCCAGTTTTATTCAGTCCAGGAACAATGATGCCTGCAGAGGACTGGGGTGTAACGGACTTGCAAGCAATGCAGTCCTTGTATCACGATGGAAACTCTTTAATAGGAGGGAAATATAATGGTCATCTCTTTTGCCCTCCAAAACACCCATCTGTTGTCAGAGCCCGTGTGCATTTTTTTTACTGTCACTAAACTTAAGTTTTGAAGTAAATAATTATAGAAATGCTAGTAGCCCTTCACATAAGGAATAGTTCATAGCAATCCCATGTGTTTGTGCAATATTTGAAATTGTTTGCAACATCGCAGATGGAATAAACACAAGTGGGGCAGGAGTCCTTTCAACTGTAGCCATTTCTATTCAAAAGACAAAAATGTAGATGATACTTTGAAGCTTAGGCATATTCTGTTTTCTTGCATATGCTTTGCTTTTAATGGTTATTACAAATACATTTTGTGGAGAGTGTTTTGTTATGCATGTACTTGAAAATACTTGTATATCTGGAGCTGTTCATTAGTGCGAGTTGCTGGCTCTCCTCAAATGGCGCAGTACTCGTATAGGTACGTACCATGATTCTTCTAAGCCAATTTGGCAGAAACCTAATGGTGTGCGTGTGAAGAGCTGATTAAAAATGTCTCTGATTAAGTTTTCAGCTGCTTCCTCAGCCCATATGTCAGGCTTCTTGACAGAGGAAAAAATGCCTCCAATATTGACCCCTAGCCTGTGATATCTGATTTGCACCTTTTAGTTACTCAAGCAGATCAGACTCTATGCATGTGATACCTATTCTTGAAGAAATGTACGTGGGGGTGTGAGCCTGGCAGAATGCACGTGCATTAAAAAAACCCAAACAAACCCAAAAAAACAACTTTTACAGAAATTTCACTGTTGTTCTTCACATTAGTGAATTCAGATGATGGTGTGCTCTGTAAACAGTTGCGTTCTTTTTATCAGCTGTTCAGTTTGAAAACATACTACTTTTATCCATTTTTGCTTTTCTTCTTAAGAAAAATACTCATCAGGCCTGACATTCATCATCTACTGTGAACTTATGATTTCTAAATTAGTTTTTATAGCTTTTTACCCATAATGGTATGTATTACACAGCTACATTTTTATCCCTCTTAAAAAATATGACGTGCTTTTCCCAGCATTGCTTTCACAATAAAAAAGCTGTTAAACATAAAGATGTTTTGAGCTATCCAAAAATAACTGTGGGAGTTGAGATGAATATTTAGCACATTCCTGAGAATTAAACAAGTTCATGTTCATGTATTTGCCATATATGGCCACTTCCTGATCTGATTGCAGGACACCTTCAGAGAGTGAAGTGCAAAGGAGGAAAACGGCCTTGCTTATGCAGAAGTGCCGTAGGTTGGTGGGCTTGGCTCTTTGAATTTTATTTGTGTATGACTGCATTCACTATTGGTTAAATACCAAGAAGCATCATTCCCAAATAAGGTTTATGTTACTCTAAGCAACTTTAAATTCCCTTAAATGAAGAATGGAAATGAATACAACAAACTCGCCTTGTCTTCGAGTAGTGCCTCCAGAAGGTGCTGCCTTTGGAACTGATGAGTTACCTTGGCTGTGAAAGTGCACGTGCCATGTACAGTCGTTCAGGACTTTACCAGAAAAGTCACTGTTCTCCCAGCAGAAACCAAAGATGTACAAATGTTCATGTTCTTTTTCTTGACCCAAAGTGGTAGCCGTGGGAGAAAAAATAAGCCAAGTTATGTCAGTTAGGAGTCGCTCCCAGGAGAGTTTATTTTGGCTTCTAAACTGCTGCTGGATAGTGCTGGGGTCCATGGGAAACTGGGGTTGTGTGGAAAGACAGGCGTGGCAGCACAGATGGTGATTGAAAGCTGGTAGGGCTGGGAGCCAGGGCTGGGGAAGCTCTCCCCAGAGTAGCAAGGCAAAGCCCCCACCTGATTCTCATGCTGGAGTCCCAGGTATGTCGAGTGGTAGGGGCTTTGCTACGGGTTCAGTCAGTACCACATGCCCTGCCTGCTTCTCACTTTGGAGTCCTTGATGTCAGAAGTGCGCAGGGGGTTTTGCTCTACTACTCCAGTCCCCCAGGACCGGGACAACAGGAGCAGCCTGCACTTCCCCCAGCTTGGGGTCGCCGTGGTCTCAGGAAGGCTCAAGGAGCAGGGGAGATGGTTGGAGGCTGAATGCTGGAATCGATAAAGGTTTGTACCTGGCCACAATCTCCATGGTCCTTGTACACTTAGGTCAATATTTTATTGTTCCCTTTGACTGCTGTATAACTCGCCTGTATAAATGACCAGTGCACTAATCGTGTTGATAGTTATGCAAGCTTTTCACATGCATAACTTTTTTAAGGATGGTTTTATGATCAGAGCCTAGGGAGATAGGGGTGGTATGTGTGTGTGTGCATAAATACAATTTTGATAAGAGAATCATATTAATATCTAGATTGTGTCACTTTCATTTAAACAATGCGTGTGTTTTTTAAAAACATGCACCTGTATTTTAATACCTTTTTGTGTGAGGTTGGATGCAACAATGAACCTCATCAGCTGTTTCCTTGAGAGCATGCTGCTAAATGATACCCGGAGCTCTATGGTAGCGTAATGGCTTTTCTAGGCGTTTCATTTCTCCATTGCTGATGAGGATTCTTCTTACCTAAGATTGCCTTCCCCACCCCAAATTTGCAAGTTTCTGATGAGTTTATTAAGATGAAATGTGTTCCAGTGATGGATCAATCTGAGGACTGATGGCTGTCGTCACAAGAAGGGGCTTGATGTCATAGGAAACGTTCTGCTCTTATTTGAACTCGGGAAAGTTCTGCTGTTATCCTCAGCATGGCCGTAACTTCACCCTGAAATTCAGAGTCACCTTTTTCATCGTGATCGTTGTGTAACTTTTCCTAAAAATGCTGTAACAAAATAGTCCTGTAAATGAGAGATTCTATTAGGACTGTAATCACCCGTACTAATAAAGTGGATTAATGTGCTTGCTCTTTGTGAAATCTTTCTTTGTTGCATCTTTAAATGAAGGGAACATTTAAAAAAATTGATTTGAAGAAAGGAAAGCACATTTGCCCAATGTCCTGTTTAATGGTAGAATATTAACAAGATTATGCAAAGTGTGAACTATGGTTTTCTGGACTATGCACAGCTCAGCTGTTTCAATTCTTTTTTTTTTTTTTTTGTTGCTTTTCTACACTTTGAAATTCATTTAATTTTAGAAGCATCTTCTTCTTCAGGAAAATGAAGCTTTGATTGTAGTTAAACTTATCAGAGTTCATACTTACTTTCTTGAAGTATAATGCAGCCACAATACCTAGTGGGCTTGTGCAGTCTTTGGCTGCAGTCATGAAAGTTTGCAAGTGTTAAATTTTCCAGAGGACTTGCCTGCTCCCGAAAATGAACATAAACAATGGCAAAAAGGATAACAATGAAAAATAGAATGGAATAATCGGCATTCACAGTCTTTTTTGTCTTTCATATCAATATTGCAATTTGATAATACTACAGAAACGTTAGACTTGGTGTGTGATTGTTTTTCTCATCTGAAAATGAAGAATGAAATACCACAAAAGTATTTGTATGTTTTATCTCTCTAGTCTCAGTTGTGCATTTTATTATAGCCCAAATTATGTATGTAGCACTGGAAAAGAGAATGGTAAAGAGTGGGAGAACACAAGCAAGAGGTGACCATTCTCATTCTTTACATATGTTAGGGTCTTGTTGTCTCTGCCTCCAAAATGAATTAAAATATACGGGTAGTATTGGAACAGTCACAGATGTGGACATGCTAGGATGTTAGTGATTTAGTTCTTTGCCAAGAAATGAAATTATACACAAATGTGGCAAAAAGATGTCAAATGTTTTTGGATGTCCAGGTTCCCTGTCAGATGAGGACCCATATAGAGAGATCATTACAATGGCTCTTGTCATTATCATAGTTTATTCAATATACGCTCATTTTGTTGATGGTGGCAGTTTGAAGTTGACGTTGATGTGCCAGTAAAAGGGTTTTTTTTGTAATTGGAAGCATTTGTCTTGCCGGCACGGAGGTGGCCTGCATCATGCCAGATGGTGCCATGGTTCATGAACTTTAGAGATGAGAATCTGCTTCTGGTCAGCGAGATGCACCTGCTTCATTGGGTTCTGCTGAGAAATCTACACAACTCAGTGGAGCAGCATGCCTGCCTCTGGGAAAATGTGACAGTATTAAGCTAGCACCAGAGATCGCTAAGTAGCAAAACTCACACCTGTGTCAACCCCCCGCCCAAAACAGAAATAGTATTAAACTAGAGCAATTCATTGTCAAGAAACAAACTTTTTCTATCATGATATTTCAGATTTTGCATGCTTTTAGAGTTATCCTACTTCCATGCTTTCCTGTCTTGTGCTACTGCTCTGACTTGCATCTAATGACAGAGGTTGATATTTGGAACCATCCTGTTGTCCTTGTCAATACTGGTGGTGAATCTTGAAGTACACAATAATTACTGAAATTGTACCTATTCATCAGGATTTTGGGGGGTACTGGATAAACCCAAAATGTTGGTTGCATCCCCCCCTCCTGCCCCGAGAGGTAGATGAATAAGCAACTTAACTTGATGGACGAGGAAAATAGAGGTGTTCAGTGATCTGCCCCATGCTGTGCAAGAAGCCTGTCTCGGGACCCCGAAGTCTGACTCCCTACTTCCAGTAATATTCCAAATGGGCTAACACGGAAACATATGGTGATATAATAGGTTAACGGAAGATATGACGTAGAGAGAAATGTTGGCATTTGGTTTTTGAAAATTATTTTATTCGTTTCTCATTGTGCTTGGTGCTGCACAAGGGACATCTAATTACAGCCCAGGTTTTGCATTTTAAAAGGCAGACAGAAGAAAAGACACACTGGGAAATCAGAAGGGGAGAATAAGTTAAAGATTTTATGATGATGGTAATATTGATGACTTCTACTGAGGCTTGTTTGTTGTCAGCCTCAATAGACTATTGGATTTTCTCCACTGAAATACATAGAAAAGTTGCTTGAATAAGGAAGACAAGTAAAAGGCACCGTGTGCTGTAAACTATGACCGCTAATAATAGTCCCAGTAGTAAAAATGTCTTTGCCTTTCAAACAACCTTACTTATCTGGCAAATAGTTAAGTTTAGTTGAATGTTACTTTTGAATTTTGAGTATTCCTGCTCTTCATGGCTATTCTTGGATTTTTATATGATTTAGCCCCTGACTAACATTAATATTTTAGTTTTGTAATATATATGTGCATACACTATTTCAAGGCACCTTTCTCTCAAGTCTCTAATGAAAGAACATTAATTCCTTGCCTTTACGAAATGGTTATTATAAAAATGAAATAAGATCTGTATCCTTTCCAGCTCTGTGTTACCTGTTGTATCTTGTCATCTTTGTTTTACCTTTTTATTACAAGTTTTTAGAGTACGATTGCTGCTTTTCTTCAGTGCAAAACAATTCTTTCTTCCTCTTCCTCCCTGCCCCTGCCCCCTGGGGTCTTCTTCCCAAAGCAAAATAAAAAAAGGTTTAATTGGACAAAATATATGCTACTATATATTTATATTTTTTTATTTATGTATTTTAGCATATATATGCGCACTATGATGTATACTAAAAAAAAATCTTAAGTGCTCTGTCTGTTCTCTGATTTCCAGATTGGGCCAAAGAAGAAATGAAACAAACTATCCAGGTTACACCAGTCACAATATACCCTGTTAAAAGGTGATTTCCAGTAGCCACTATATAGGGATGAGTGAAATCGTGTTCATGTGGGACCCTTTCACTTTACCAGTACTTGGAGTAATAGAAAATATCATCCAATATGCAAGCCAGAGAAGCTATACTGCATTTAACTTAGTTTAAATTATGGAAGCAGACCTGCTTCTTCTAGGATAAGCCTGATCAAAGCTGACTTAAACTGAAACCAAAATTAAAACCCCTACACAATTTTGCACAAGTTTAACTAACTCTGTGCAACTTTCTTGTGTACAAACTGTTAGTCTCATTCAGTCTCTGCTCTCTGTTTGGACTGTCATTGAGGTGCCAGCTGTGGGTTGTCCCAAGTTTTGTTTTGTCCCATTGGCGAGTTGGTCCCAAGTCACTGTAAGTTGGTGGTAATTTTTATTACATGTTAATGTCTGCCAGATTTGAACCTGCAGAGCACCAGTGGCTGCTTCCATAAACCAAATCATGTGAAAAATGTTTTCAGTTCATAATAGTGTGGATTGCTCTTCAGACATTTCCTGTTAATGAATCGCTAAAGTTTGTTCTACTTGGCTAGTCGGGCTCTGTGGTATTGGCATTTTATCTGTCATTAGGTGGATAATGTATTGCAACCTCTGTCTACCGTATTTCTAAACCTCCTTATCCATTCAGGGAAAACCCTTCGAAACTGTAAATCAACTTTTAAAAATATGTACACAGTGGTGCCTGAAGGTGGTTCTCAGTGGTAGCTTATTTGATTGGAGCCATTAGTTGTTTCTTCTTTTTTTGTGGTTTGGGGGAGTCGGAATGGAGTTGCAATACATTTTGCAGTTTAATTGATACTCTGGTGTGTCTGAGTGCTTTCCCCCCTGCCTTGCTTTGTCATGTCTCAGCAGTGCATCGCATATGTGACAAACTCTTAGCAAACTTCTTGCCATAGATAGCTTTTGCAGACGAGAGCAGCAAATTCACCAGTCAAGGTACAAAGTGAAAGAAAAATGAAGAACAATATTAGAAAAGAACCCTTTGGGAAACTGCACAAAAATGTTATATTAAAATCAATACTGGGGCTTGACCTCTTGTGGTACTGTATATTTTAAAGCATTCTATTGATTTCTCTTTTAATAACATGTTTATTCTAGTTTACTGGCATGGATCTACAGAATAAAAGGGGAATTTTTTTTCTTCGTTCATCTTACGCAATGCCAAGTCTCTCAGTCTATAAAAGCTGTATTCTTTTTTGTTTTTTTCAGTGCATGTTGGGTAGTGTATTAGGTGTTAAATTCTTGAAATAGAATTTAATGTATTTTTTAAATCAACTCATACTGTTACATGTAATTCATTATGTTACGTTACCTTTCAAACTAGGAAATCTGCTTCATCCCACAACCAAGGGACAAAATCGACTTTGATATTCAGAGACAGTTGCAGACCAGTATTCCCAAGCTGGTATCTCTGTCTATTCTTTAGATTCTTTGTGAAAGCAGACCACAGCAATATATATTAGAGAACTGGGAGCCATTTCACATGACAGCAAAAAGTACCAGAGTACAAATGTTCTCATTTGAGGATCTCCAAAATAAGAATTTCATAGCTTTTGACATAAATGACCTATAGCCTTAAAAGCCGTTAGGTCCCTGACACAAATTGCATTTACTGTGCAGTAATAAATTCGAACGTCTCGCACATACAGAGTAATTATTGTACGATAAAATGGCCAGCCAGCCACAAAGGTGTTGCTTGAAAAATGTTGAATTGCCTTTTTAATTTAATTTAATTTAAAAAAAAATTTTTTCTTAACCTGTTCTCCATCAAGTGTCAGTTTGAACAGGTATGTCAGGCAGGGTGAAAGTGTTTGGCCAGATCCTCCAGCATCCCAGGTTGGATTGCTCTCTTCTCCCTCTCCCACCCCCTCCATCCTTGCAAGGGGATTGTGCTTCCTGCTGAACTTTGCCCCGGCTGCTTTAGCAGGAACTGTCGTGACTCACTTGCCCCTTTTCCCAATTAGCTGTCAAAGAGGCTGCTTTAAGGAGCCATTCACATATTTACCCTGTGAGAAGCACTTAATATGATTGTGCTGTATTCAGAGAGAAGTAGTTAGTGTGTAGTCAGGCAGAAGGCGGGGTAGATCGACATCTGCTCCAGAAAGAGGGGAAGGCCTGTGGCAGAACATCCTCTACACATTACAGGGATTGTGCAGTTAACTGGTTAATTGCACAATTACCTTAAGACCAGCTATACATGCAAAGTAGCTATTACATGTTTAAAAGCTCCAACCAGCTGTAAAGTTAGACCTCAAAAAGTTAGTACACATTCATACCTTGCTGCTGTTGAGCTTTAATTTGCACATGTAGCAAGGTTTCCCCTGCAGCTGCTGATAGGGCTCCCAGCCGCTGGGGTGCATCTTGCCCAGCATGAAACCCCCAAGCCCTGGGGATTGTGGCTGCCACAATCCCCCAGGCTTGGTGGTTTGTGAAACCTCCACCCTACATGGGGTGCTTTGTCCTGGCCATGCGTCATGCGCAACAGGGACGGAGAGCCCCACAAGTGGTGGGGCTTTTGGTCCTGGCTGCACCTCACACTGTCAGTTGTGGGGCTCTTGGTCCTGGCTGCTTGTGAGGTGTAGCTGGGGCTGGGAGTCCCATCGTTTGCACAAGTAGCACGGCAGGAGGCACGATTGTGTCGATCGTGCATTAAATCCAATTGCGCCTTTACCTGCATGTGTAGAGGGGGCCTAATGTCCACAGTCTTTCCATCCGTGACCTCAGGATGGTGGTTCTTAGCCAACAAACCTTTAAAAACCAACTCAAACAAGAAACCATCCACAGACTGGATGGTGTTAAGTACGGTTTAAACAAGGACTATGGATTCTTATCTCATTACCTGAATTGGCTTTTGCGTCCCTTTGTTTCTGTGGGTTTGTTGCTTGCTTGCTTGCATCTTCCAGCACTACCCACTTCCCTCTTTCCATTTTATACCATGCTGGTAGAGATCACTCTTTCCATTTCATACCATGCTCTATGCATGTCCTTTCACAGCATTTGATGAAGTGAGTTTAAGCTCAAAAAAGCCTATGGGTTGAGTGGCTGTGCACTTGTAAATAAAATCACATCTAGTTAGTCTGTAAGGTGTAACTTGACAATGCTTTACTTGAGCACAACTGTCATCTTAGAGATGAGGAGGGAATGTTGTTTAGAAAGCTGGTTGTGGGGATAAGATGGGGAGAGAGGAAAAGCGTATTTGCAAAAGTACTTTGAGGTTCCAGAAGAGTTTGAGCCCTGCTGGTCCTGTTTCTGTTGCTCTGCACAAGTGTTATGAGAACAGCTCCTTCAACTGGGGAGCTCAGAGCTCACTTCTCGTTAGCAGCACAGCTGAAGATGTGGCAGAGGGGCATGGCTCCTGCCAGGAGCTCTCCAGTTCCTCTTGCTCACAGGTGGTTGCAGAGCAAGTTCTCAGGACGCTTTTTCCTCTTCCTGGATAGCTTGCCCTGTGAACGTGAAGCCGGTCTAGGTCGCGTGGCATGAAAGTTTCCATCAAGCCACATTACTTGTAGCTTGATGGACATAATGTCTGCCAGAGGCCTTTGGAACATAATTATATTGGGTAATCTGATTTAGGAACATAGGAATTTACTGTAGTAGACTATTCAAGCAGTTCAGTATCCTCTCCCTGATGGGGGCTGCTACTAGTTCCTTTAGTGAGAGATTCAAGAAGCCTAATAAAATGCATTCATGAAATTAAGTCATTTTGTAGAGGATGATTCATGCTAACCCTTGGCTTCCCTGAAAAAGTGTTGGTATTTATCTTGTGTAGTATAGGAATATACATTCCATTTAAAATTAAGCTATTAAAAAGCACTCTAAGCTGTAAACTGAGCAGTAAGCAGAGAGCAGTAGCTCTGGGATAAGCAGCTCAGGTGTGGAATTGCCCTGAAGAGGCTTTTTGTCTGTGTTAGTGTGTTGGTTGATTGCTGCTAGAGTGTTTGCCTAGTGCCTAATGTGTGTTTGGGGTCTCTCTTTCTCTCTGGTGCATGTGCTCTTTTTGTTCTTTTCTTTTCTTCCCCCTTCTGGAGTGACTGAGTGACAGGGCTTCCTCTGGTGGTAATTGAGGGGTGGGGCTAGGCTAGGTAACCTTATAAAAAGGCAGCCCCTAGCGAACCGTGGGAGCAGGAAACAGAGGGTTGCAGACAGAGGGGAGTTTGTCTAGGGAGTTCACTGTAGGAGGGAGCAGGATACGGTGTGTGTGTGTGTGTGTGTGTGTGTGTGTGTGTGTGTGTGTGTGAGCGAGCGAGCTTGTGCAAGGGTCCTGGTGCTTATAGATTCATAGATGTTGAGGTCGGAAGGGACTTCAATAGATCATCAAGTCCGACCCCCTGCATAGGCAGGAAAGAGTGCTGGGTCTAGACGACCCCAGCTAGATACTCGTCTAACCTCCTCCTGAAGACCCCCAGGGTAGGGGAGAGCACCACCTCCCTTGGGAGCCCGTTCCAGACCTTGGCCACTCGAACTGTGAAGAAGTTCTTCCTAATGTCTAGTCTAAATCTGCTCTCTGCTAGCTTGTGGCCATTATTTCTTGTAACCCCCAGGGGCACCCTGGTGAATAAAACCTCACCAATTCCCTTCTGTGCCCCCGTGATGAACTTATAGGCAGCCACAAGGTCGCCTCTCAACCTTCTCTTGCGGAGGCTGAAAAGGTCCAGGTGCCCTAGTCTCTCCTCATAGGGCTTGGTCTGCAAGCCCTTAACCATACTTGTGGCACTTCTCTGGACCCTCTCCAGGTTATCCACATCCCTCTTGAAGTGCAGCGCCCAAAATTGCATGCAGTACTCCAACTGCGGTCTGACCAGCGCCCGATAGAGGGGAAGTATCACCTCCTTGGTTCTGTTCATCATGCATCTGCTGATGCACGATAAAGTGCCATTAGCTTTTCTGATGGCGTCGTCACACTGCCGACTCATGTTCATCTTGGAGTCCGCTAGGACTCCAAGATCCCTTTCCACCTCCATGCCCCCCAGCAGGTCATTCCCTAGGCTGTAGGTGTGCTGGACATTTTTCCTCCCTAGGTGCAGCACTTTGCATTTCTCCTTGTTGAACTGCATCCTGTTGTTTTCTGCCCACTCGTCCAACCTGTCCAGATCTGCTTGCAGCTGTTCCCTGCCCTCCGGCGTGTCTACATCGCTCCATAGCTTTGTGTCATCTGCAAACTTGGACAGAGTACATTTGACTCCCTCGTCCAAGTCACTGATGAAGACATTAAAGAGTATCGGTCCAAGGACCGAGCCCTGCGGGACCCCACTGCCCACACCCTTCCAGGTCGAAACCGACCCATCCACCACGACTCTCTGGGTGCGACCCTCCAGCCAATTCGCCACCCACCAGACTGTGTAGTTGGATGACATCAGGGCAGAATGATGCTGCAAAAAGTTTAACAGGCATTAGGAACATGCTGTGAAGGTGGGTGGGGGGGGGCAGAGAAAAGTAGCACTGGAAAAGGGGAGCCTGGTAAAGGGACAGATGGGTAGATGGGCAGATGCCTGGCCAGCATGGCACCCATCAAGTGGAGTCCCCGCTGCATCCAGCACAGAAGACCAGGACCTCTCCTTCCTTGCTTCCCCTGCCCCACGCTTTGGAGAGGGTGACAAAGGTGCTGGGAGCCTTTTTCCTTTTATTAATTTCTTTCATTCATTGTCCCTCCAGGTTACTTGGGGTCCTCATGCCAGCAGAAGCAGACATGAGAATAGCCCAGAGAGTGGAGGCTGATAGAACCTGCCCTGACTTACCTGGCAAGGCATCCAAGAGATTAAAGGGGCTAGAAGCCCCAGCCTCCCGATTACAAGGGGAGCTTATTTTTTGGCCTCTTGGAATCCTTTGTTTGGGGAACAATGTTGCATCAATCAGCAGTCAGAAGTAGCTGGGCCGATTGCGCCCTAAGGGATACCAGGAGCTGGAACCAGACGATGCATTCGTGCCTGTCGCTGCTTGAGCTGGCACATGGCCTGAAGCAGCAAGGACTGCATGACAGCCCTCAGAAGAAGGATGATCTAGGCATCACTGTAACTATTTTTTACCATGGGTAATTCCCACACTTCTGGGCTGTGCTGGTTGCTTCTGCGCCTGCCTTTTCTTTCTGCTGTGTGTCGGGGTTTTTAAGCCTCTCAGAGGCATTGGTTGTTGGCTATAGCCAAGGCTGGGGACTTCAACTAGGGTGTGCCAGTTTTCCTGCTAGGAGGAAATCTGCAGGTTCCTGGCTAGAGGGTTTTGCTCTTCTTCTTGGGGTCAAACTGATTGCCATATTTGAGGTCAGGAAGGAATTTTACTCAGAGGTCAGACCGGTATGGACTGTGGGGGTTTTTGCTTTCCTCTGTTGCGGGGACTGTGGCCCTCTACCAGGGACCTCTTGAGCATATATTAACAATGTTTTATAGAAGCAGGACATAGGCTGCTGTGGTTCCCCTGCTTTACCTGTGGCAGGTTACCATGTTAGGTCGTGTCAGGGTCGAGGGTAATTTTATGTAGAGTTTAGATTATGGTTGTATGGGATGGTTTGGATAGGAATGATCCTGTCTCAGGCAGGGGTTGGGCTAGATGATCTTTGGAGGTCCCTTCTAGCCTAACTTCTTTAGGAAATGTTGCAGTTTATGCAGCCTATGCAGCTTTAAATCTGCCATGTCTTTGAATGCTTTGAAGTTTTGTTAATGTGATTGCAAGACTTTTTTTATAGGTTGCTGGGCAACAATTATTAATTAATACTGCATGCAGCACAACAAAAAATAGCCATTAATTTGGAAGGGATACATTTGGATGTTTATAGAATGACAAAGGAAGCCATGGGACATTGCTTTTAAGCATCTGGATCAGGCTGGGAAAATATTTCATCTGGAGGGCTGCTTAATGAGTTTTGGAGAGCTGTCGAGGATGGCAAGGGTAGCCCCAACCCTTGACAGGTGCTCCAGCCCCCTCCAGTTGCTGTCTTGGGACCAGAAGCCCTGCCCCTAACCTCTGACCTTTGCCACTGGAAGTCCTTTCCCATGTCCTCGGAAGTACTCCTTTTGTTAAAGGGGGGGAGAAGGGGTTGCCATCTTGGAACCAGAAAAATAAATAGTGTATTAAAAGTCAAATATGTACTATAACATATTTTAATTTTATTTCAAAAAATATTTTTCCTGATGTATTTGTGCTTGCATAATGTATCTAGGCATGATTTGCATAATAACTCAAAATAAAACCTTACTTTTATATATTGTGTGGGGGCATGGTTGGGGGGCTGGGTGTGTGTGTACAGGGTTTGTGAGGGGGTGTGGGAGTGTGTGTATATGCGGGGGGTTGTGGGGGCAAGGTGTGGTGCGTGGGGTTTGTGGGGTTGAAGGAGGGTGTGGGGTGTGAGGGAGGGTGGGGAGATGTAGGGACTCCCCTCACCTCCCCATGGAGCACCACCCTTGCTGGCAGCAGCAGGTGGCAGGCCCTCGGGATATTCATCGGCCATGCAGCTGCCTTGCGGTACGTGGCTCCAGCCAGTTTCGGGAGCTGCACGCGACAACAAGGAGGAAAGCCAGGCTGGCCTGCCTCTATTTTGCAGGGTTCACGTGCAGCTCTCGGCACTCTTGTGCTACCAGGAGAAGCGCCGCATGATGGAGTAGGCTGCATTCCCCGCTCCCTGCCACCACATGCAGCTGCCAGGATTCTGCTGGGCACCTGTCAAGGGTTGCGGTTACCCTTGTGGTCCTTGACATCTCACCAAAACCCATTAAGCAGCCCTCCAGCTGAAATTCATATGTGAACCGTGGGCCGAATTTGCCCGCCCCTGAACTGGGTACATTACTCTTTCCACCTTGTAACTTCTGACAGGGGCACCAGATCATTCAACTGAAGACAAGTAATCCACATCTCTTCATTACTGATGCCATCCTGAGTACAAAGAGGAGTGCTTTGGGTGAAATTGAGCAAAAATGGAAATCAAGGATTACCTTGGAACAGGTTTTCTACAGTAAAGAATCAGATTACTCAAGGGAAGCGGTAAAGACCACTGATTGAGTATTTAAAACCACGTGTGAAAATGGCCAAAATGATCAGTGACTCGGTCTGTAGAGAACGTTCTTGTTTGACCGGTGTTGTACAAGAGCAGGTCACTGTTGCATTTGCTAGCACCAGCAGTCGGCAAACATGGCCTAATGAGCGCATTAGAAGTCTTAATACAGAATTCTCACTTCATAATGAAATGGAAGCATTGGGATATTTCTTATCCCCATTTCTTTTGAAGGAAAGCTTGGAAATATCATCCTGTCACTGAAGCCCATTTTACTTTCTATATTACTTCTCAAAAAAGAAAAACCAATTCTCAGTACTGGAGTTATTCTCCAAGACTGCCTTATAGGTATGACTCCATTAATATCATTATATCGAGTCCTAAGTACATACAGAAATAAATTTTTCAGTCAGGGAGAGGGAATGATAGAGAGCACAGCTATAATTCACTATTACCTTTATAAACCCCAATTTTCTGGGTATTATTTTTCACTTCAGCCTTAAAAACTCAGCATCGGAACTGACAACTTGTATACAAAGCTTCACCTTAATAAGTCTATTTTTCTGCTGCTGAACAGAAAATGATTTGAAGCTAGTGAGTTATATATAGAGAGAGAGCATCAGAGAAATAATACTACTCCATAGCTTTAGATTAAAGGAAAGGTTGAACCAGTCCCCTTCTGCCGTGGCATCTTAAAACAAATTTTTGCTTTAAAATTGCGGAGTTCTTCCATTTTCAGTAGTAAAATATGAGTAGGACTAAAAGAAAGATGCCATTTTATTTTGAAATACTAACTCTCCTTTTATTGTAATGGAGGTTTATGGTATAGAGAAATGTGGCAATTATATCAATATCAAATATAAGCTGTTATGTAGTAACTTATGGCTTTGTGTTCCTGCAGCAGCAGAAGTGGAGCAGAAGCATTGTAGTGTTAATCCTGTTTCATCCAGGGTTAAAGTCACAGCAGTTTAGCTAACTTGTGTTAGCCCAGGTGCATGCAGTTATAAATTATATCATAACAGCTGATGTATGCACCTCATGTAAAGCATTTAAAAGGTACATTTCTCCATAGCCTTAGTGGTGGTACAGTTCCATATATTGTACCTGAATACATTTACAAACTGTGTAAAACAGCTTTATTGTTCTGACCTCAACTTTTGTGACTGTGGCATGAAGCCAGCTGTTAAACTGGTTTAGCTCTTCTATCTTTTCAGGATATTGCTTGGCGTGCGTGCATGATTTACGTTTGCATATCTTAAAAAAACCACTGTGGTCTGCTGTACCATAATTGCCTATAAAAGGCAAACTTTATAAGGAGCAGGTAGTAATCAAATTGTCAGAAGCCTGTATCAAGACTGTATGTGCTTATTCATACTGCAGTCTGGATAATTTAACATAATCATTTAATCCAACAACTATGTTAAAAATATTATCATCTCAGAGCTCTTTGGATTAAAGCCTTGATTTTTGAATTTTTGAACTGTCTGTCATTTAGCAGTAAAATAGAACTGATCACCTTGGTATCTGGCGTTACTTATTTGGATGGTGTTTAGCACAGTGTGGATACTAGCAAAAACAAGTGATGATTTCTAAATCAACCAGTCTTTCTGTGGGTTTTCAACATGTATTGACAGTTAAGCCTCCTTTTATACAACTGTGTACAAGTTTAAAAGTCCCATTGCTTATTACACACACAGATTCTGTGTCTATTCCTCCCTCTGAAAAGCTTAAAAACAAAATCAAGGATACATTATTGTGTTCTGAGTAGAGAGGAACATTGGGGCATTTCAAAGATTTGGGGTAAGGAAGGGACTATAAAGTCATCTAGTTTGACCTTCATATTCCAGGTTATTTGGTTTATCCAGTTATACCTGCATCAAACCCATCAACTAAAAACTGATCTAGATAACAGCTACACACAAATACATTTGCTTCCATGATGTAACATTTTCATAACAGCATTAGTTCCAATTGATGAAACCTCCTGTTATTCAAATGAAGAGTTTAGAAGGGATGTTCTACTATGGGGGCATGTTGATTGATGAAGAAGTAGCCTACATCTACTTAGAGTGCTGTCGTGGCCGAGGAGCTGTGGCCAGCAGCCCGGGCATGTGGGCCGGGGAAAAGGTCGGCATGGCAAACTAGAATTAGGCACTGACGCGTAGAGGTTGATTAAAGATTGTTTTACTTACACCGTAGGTGGTCGCGGTGCAGGCAGGAAAAACTTTCTTGAGTTGCAGTTACAGACAAACACAAGCGGAGTTTGCTAGGCTCCACCGAAGACACACGAGCAGAGTTTGCTAGGCTCCACCGAAGACAAACGAGCAGAGTTTGCTAGGCTCCACCGAAGACACACGAGCGGAGTTTGCTAGGCTCCACCGAAGACACACGAGCGGAGTTTGCTAGGCTCCACCGAAGACACACGAGCGGAGTTTGCTAGGCTCCGCTAAACGAACACGAACAGAGCTCTGGATACCACTCACGGAGTTTGCTAGGCTCTGTGGAACGACCGAAATGAGAGTCCGAAAGGTGACTCTCCACGAGCGCGCAGGGTAGGGTATGTCGAGAGATCGTGTGGCAACGGGGAGAGGCTAGAGGTTGATCAGGCCCCTGTATCCTCCTCTAAGGCACACGCGGAATTTGTTAGGCTCCACAGTGCGCTTAGAGTTCTTCACGAGATGGATGTGAAGTCCTCCAACTTGGGCGGAAACTGCTCAAGCCTCTTATACGGCTAGCAAGCCAATCACTAGCCGCCACGTGGGAATAATTTAGAAGCAGCCAATAGTGGGAAACAAATTTACATACGGGTGGCGGGAACTCCTTTGCACTGGGGTTTTCTCTGTGCAACTGAGAATTGCACCGTGCAAAGAAAGCTCCATGTGGCGGGAAATAATTCTGCAGTGCCGAAGCACGCACAAAATCATACCCTTTGGGTCACGACAAGTGCCACTCCGCTCCTCGGCTCACTGAGGAGAAGGACCTGCGTACTTGTTCTTCAGGACAGGGTATGTCTGTTTCTATCCTGGGAGGTTTGAGACATCAGAAGTTTTGCAGTCTAAAATATTGTTCTTTCATCTGACAATTCTTTATATAAAAGCTTCTACATTATAAAAATGCTTCTACTGTATATGTAGAACTTTTTGCGTAGTTTAATTTTAAAATGCTGTAATGTAAAGTCGCCTAAGTTTGTGAAATCAGTTTCCTGTCTGAGAATTCACTCCCTTTTATTAGCCAAGGTATCAAAAAGCATACAGACCATCATAACTGAAACTCCATTTTTGTTCTGTAAGCCTTTCCCAGAAATGATGCGGGTAGGGGATTGAGGAAATAGGAGATGCATTGCATTCTCCGTGCATATGACTGTCAGATTGTATTGGGACATATAATATATGTATATGGGATGAATGGTGGATAGACTTCTTATTGGAGTAAATGTTCAAAGCATTGCATAGACTTTTAACTTTTCACAGCTGATTGACTTGCTCAGGGATCATTATGTGGTTGAAATGAGATGCAGGTCCTTCTAACTGTGTAGTGTACTTATTCATGAGTGGATCTAGGATTTTGTAAAGGGGGATGCATTGAACACGTTGTCACATATAATGCATTTTTCTCCAGTTAAACAAGCTAGAAGTTTTACTAATATGCTTGAGGTCTAGCAATATATTATTCGGTTTAAGAACAAAGCAAAAATAAAGATCAGTTTATTGGAATGCACACTAATTTGTTATATTGTATGTTAAGTGTAAAAAAACCCAAGAAACTCAACAAACTAGGCAAACATAGTGAAAGGTAGTGATTCATTAGTCCTGTAGTCATTGTAGTTAAACACAAATTTCATATTCAAATTTGTAGAACAAAATCTAGCTTTCTTGAGCATCTTGACAGTGCCTCCAGTACTTCATTGTCATTTCTACAACTAAGTTAATATTACTACACCTGAGTTAAGGTTTTTAGCTGGAGCTAAAAGCAGTGTGCAGGACTATGAACCAGAAGAGCGGCATTACCAAGAATGGCTGACTGAGCAGCATTTCAGAAGAAAGGGTAGTTTGAATAGTAGAACATCAAGAACATTAAAGAAGAGAAGGTTGTTAACGTGTGGAGCGAGGAGAGAGAGAGAAGCAGGAATCGGGTACAGACTAATGAACCATCAAGTCAACCGACTCTTGCTGTTGCTTGAATAGAAACGCTGCTGCCACTGCTGTGCAGTTTGTTTTAAAGTTTGGATACAGCGGGAATCAGGGAGGAGGGCATGCAGCTTCACTCTTGCACCTTCCCTTGGATTGACCCCTGGACTTATTCATCCACATCATTTTCAATATAAAAATGTGAGCTGGGATCTGATGAAGCCTAATGGAACGGACAGCGGAAAGCAGCGTGATGTTTAAGGAGTGTAAGCAGTTTATTGGTTTTTAACATTGGTTTAATTTTTGACAAGTTGTTTCTAGTAAAGCATTCTAGTAAAGCACTAATTATCTTGACTTTGTTAAAGCTTATTGGAAAAAAAAAATATGAACAGAGCAAAAAACCCTTATATATAATTTTTCAGCAAGGGAATAATTGGCTTGTTAGGAAAACAGTGAAATTGACTGTAGGCAAGGCACTGCCAAATGAAGAAAGCCAACCAAAGAAAAATATTTTTATATATTTCACAAAAGTATAGCAATAAATATAATTTATAACCATTGTAAAGGACAAAAATTTTAGACAGATGTGATTTTTCAAATTATCCCTTTAAAATAGCTGTATGGTGCACAAGACTTGACTGTTTTTTGTTGATGCTTGTATAATCTCAAGTACTGGATTTCATAAAAGATTTTAAAATATTTTAAAGAAAGCAATGAATGTTAGGAAAGAAAAAACAGCAAGAATAGATTGATTTGACTTGCTGTATATAAAGTCCGATTGAAATAGAACAACTTAAGCTATTAACATCTAGGTTTTTTTCATTTTTCTTTTTTTATATAGAACTAACATATTTATGAAGTTGTTTTAAACTCATAGTATTTCCCTGCTGGGCTCTGATATCATTTTCCCCGTGTCCTGTATGTCCCTTGGCACACTGTTTCTGACTTTCCAGAAGAGTGAGTCTTTGCAATCCCCTTCAGATCAGTTTAACTCTAAACCCTGAGACTCATTCTCTTCCCCACCCTGCACACTGTTGGCTGTCTCTTAACAGGCTTTGCAGACAGGTGAGCTTTAGATAATTTAAGTTTTAATGAGGGACCGTGGATAAACTTTGCAGTCAGATGAATAATGATCGGTTACTAGAAATTCAGTAGGAGAAACATCAATTTCACACTTCTCAGACCTCAGCTTAAGTTTAGGTTAAAGGGTTGCTTGGAGTCCGTAGCCTTTTTTCAGGTCCCTTGACAGCTGCAGTGATTTCCAGCCACGTCTCTTTCTGCAGCACATCCAGTCTGCACTCAGACTCATTAAATATTAAACCTAGTATTCAGGAACATTATTCACTCATTAATATTGCATCATGGCCTAAACTGCATTGTTCAAAACATTTTAGGATGTTATGCAAGGCTGTCAAAATACATTAACAAACTTGCTCATGTTGAACTAAGCAAAAAATGACAAACAGTTTGCACTATAAACATGTTTTACTGCAATTCTTGTATGGTATAACCATCCTGAGTTGAGGAAATAGCACACAGAAAATCCACTGGTAAAAGACAGTGAAAGATGAAGAAAGTCAGATGAGATGAATATTCATTTTCAGGAAAAAACCACTCCTGTACATCACATCCTCAAATAATCTTTTTCCTGGCTACGTGGAGATCTTGCTGCAGGATTACATCTCTGTGTAGGGACTACTGGATTTTAGGTTTATAGTCTTTACCTAGAGCAATGCAGACGATGCCTTTCCTGACAGTGACCGGTAAACGAGGAAATACATGAATGTTGGTGGACTATACGCGATGAAATAGGAGAGCTAACACTGTGAAGATCGTCGAAGGTTTATTCTTGATCACTGGGAACCCATCAGATTGCCTACTGCCGTTTCAGTTGTTAAGAAGTTATTTCCCTGAGAAGTAATGGAGAGTGAATGTTTAATCATTCACTGGATGTTGTACGAACTGTTTTGAAATATGTACAGTTTGAGTGGGTGAAAATGGTATAGTGTGTTATGCTTGTTTTTAGTATTGCATTGTATTACCAACGATGGATGACTTGGGGGTTGTAAATTAAATTATAATAAAGCATTCTAGTATGATGACCATTCATGATGACTGCTGGATGTGCAAACTCTCGATAGTTTTGTAATCTCTGCACATTCCGAGTGTATGTATTTTTGCTGCTCTTCCTGGATGGGAAAGGTTTTCTTTAGTGTAACAAATGGAGCTAATCTTCAGCACCTACTACATTTAATTTCAAGAGCAGCAGAAATGGATATCTGAGGTAAACAGTGAAGGTAGTAGAATGAATCCTTGCTGACTGAGAAATAAATTATTCATTTTGTTAGTTTAGCTAACATGGTTCGTGCTGTGCAGGTTTTCAGCACTATGTCATAGACTAATATTGTATAATTAGCAAAGCTCCTCTCTCCGACTCATTAAGAAACAGATCTAGAAATGGTTGAAATTTGCTTAGAAAGCACAATGAGTCCTGTTCACAGATATTCTTGCAGAATGCCAGCCGCATGTCCAATTAATTTTTTAACCTTTGGTTATCCTTCACAATTGCTTAGGAATAGAGCGTGTTGGTAATTTTCTCACTAAGCTTTTTTTTCTTAGAAAATGCTGATTCATGAAAAGCCGAACTTTTTTTGTGGAAGCATAGCAGTTTTGGCAAAAAATTCAGCGGGAAAGTTTTCTCAGATGCAGAGGGAATCTGGATCAAACAGGAGTGAGCATGACTCACCCAAAATACCCAATAGCTTGGGGCTTATGGTGCACACCAGGGTTGTGGAAGTCCTGCCTCTAACGAATATATACAGGGAAGAAGAATAGTTTGTATTCATTGGAGCAGGGATTTGAATCTGGGACTCCCATATCCCAGGTGAGCTACCCATCAAATCAATCTCTTGCTCACCTGATGAATCTGTAGCATCTTAATGCTACACTGAGTCTCCAGAGCGTAACTTGAATTAATGCTAGGTACTATTCATTTGGCCACATTTGAACATTTTTGAGTTGGGGTAAAAACCCATCCTTTTACACATCTAGTTTCCTGACAGCTGGAAAAAAGATTGCTTCTCCTGTAGCACTCAGGAAAGCATTTCAAGCAGTCGTAGTCTTTACAATTTTGCTTTTAAGTTAAAAGCATTTTTGCCTACTTTCTTGTTATGGACTTTTGTTAGGAAGGGGCATACATTTTTACCCACAGTCTCTTTAAAAGTGAGAACAAATGTCATCTAGAGTTTCATGTTAGTGTCATTTTTAGAGAACACACTGAAAAACAAGCGAACGAACAAAATCCCAATAAGAGCAATTACTTTATTTTGTCTTTTATACTCAGATCAGTACTGGTGTGGTGCATTTACATGCATGAATTAAGCAACCAGGACTCATGGTAGAGGTGATTTAGTTTAGTGGACCAACTAGATATTTCCAAAAAAAATTCTTTAATTCTTTAAGCTTTAGGATACAAACACCCTTCATTAGGAATCGGAGAAAAGATTGTAAAAGTCCTCTTGGGTAGAAATGAAAGTTCAGATTTCATAAGAGTTCACAGAGGAGTCAGCAGAAGGAATAGTCTCCTGGGCAAGCATTTCTTATCTGGGAAGGTGTCTCCGAGCTCTGGTGTGAAGCTCTGTGATGATGCAAATTACCTTGAACAAACGTGGGGGCAGTATATCAGGTTTCAGATGGTCAAAGCTGCTTTCTTCTTGTAAAATTATGAAGATTTCATTATCATCATAATAAGATGAAAGGCGTTTGTACCCAAAAGCTTGCAATTAAAGATTTTTTTTTTTCAAAAATCTAGTTGGGTTAATAAAAAATATCACCTACCATGAGTCCTGATGACTTTTTTCTCTAGACCAATATGGCTGCAACCTGGATACCTGATGCATGTATGAATGGCATTTGACCTACCCTGGCAGCTTATTTCCACAACAGTGGGATGCCATAGCTTGCCCTGTTATAACACCAGGTTTCATTTTACTGAAATAGGATAGGCATGTGTATCAAACGTGTCTGCAGGGTGTCCCTGGAGGTCTGAATTTATCCCCTCTGTCTCTCTGCTTGTCTCAAAGAACAGCTTGAGGTTGCCCTGGGACAACTTCTTATCCCTGCAAACCTCAGCTCCATTGCCCTTTTTACTAGACTGTATAGCTACAGCCAGGAAGTCTCTGCCAGCTCTAGGTGACCTCCACTTTGGATTGTGGAAGAAATTTTAGGTTCCCCCTTTCTGTAGAATGGGCTAATCTGGAATACCACTTGCCCAGAGATCACTCTTCACCCCAGGCAGTCAGTAAGTAGACTAACAATAGAAGGGTTTGCTGTATAGGAGAAGAGACTTGTACAAGAAAAACTGACTGCAAGTTTGGTGGCTGAGTGAAAAGACAAGTAAAGTTTCTTACCCTCCCATCTGGCTACACCCCAGCTCTCCTGAGAATCCTGCCAGTGTCTCCAGAGCTCAGCCTTCCTCCTGATCCTGCCAGGGACTTTCTTTAGCCCCAGATCAATCCAACGAACACAATGCTGCCGCGACTAGACTAAAACAACTGCAAGCCAGCCCACACGATCTGCCCCATCAACATTGTTTTAAGGTTTCCCGAATGCTCCAGAAATATTTGATCTTCCTTGAGGCACCTGGAATTCCCCTGGCTGATGGGCTGTTTATCTCGGGTGCCTGCTCTCCAGAGGAGTTGACTTGCCCATGCCAGGCAGGGAATGCTTTGGGTGCCCAACCCAATTATGTCTTCTTCTGCCTGTGTTTGGAAGTGGCAGTTCTTGCTCTAGTATCACACTAGCAGGAGAAATTTTGCAGTTCCATCCTTGACTAAACCAGGTCCCAAATCCTAAAGAAGTATACAGATGGCATGATGATCTATATGGTGATAACAGCATCGTAAACAGATGCAGCTAACACTGGCTTTCCAGCAAGACCACACATCATACCAGTACAACAAACCAGGTGAAAACGTCCATGACGCCCCGCGAACCCCCAAAACGTGGGTCTGTTACAACATGAAAATGGAGGCAGTTCAGTTACTACAGTTTTACTCTTACTAGGTGTGGGAATTTGGGTAGATTGAGTAGCCGAGTCTCTATTTTAGAGATAAGGCATAATGAGTTTCTAGTGGCTCGTTTATCCTTTAATGGAGTGGGAGTAGTGTTGTTCTGACGGTGAAGTTTGGACTATGCAGGGGGCACAGGATTTCCTTGCTTAGAGAGAAAGCTTATCCACTATGTCCTAACCTGCTTGTTAGCCTGTCTTCATAGCACGAGATGGTACTGTGCATAGGTAGAAAAACTGGCTCTGAACGCAAGCCTCTGGACTGAAAGCAGGATACCTGTGTTAGCAGGACTTGGCTTATTACTCAGAGTGATGCACCATGCCAGCACAGCTATATTGCTTCCTTTTCTGGAGCTAGCACATGCACAGCTAATTTGGGTATCTCTACCTTGCGCCACAGATGCATGCTCTGTATTATATTAGCGTTGCTACCTGACAAGTCTCTCACATAGGTAATAGTAGCAGAAGTAGTCGGAATGCTTAGATTTCATGGTTTTTAAGGCTGGAAAGGACCATTATGATCATCTTGTAAGACCTCAGAAACCTGTGGCCTAGCTTACGTAGAACCTCTAACTTATTATATTTGTCTTTGAAATGGAAAAAAGGGGGAGGAGAGGGACAGGCATTCACTGACCTCTTACAGTTCAGTATCCTAGACCTCAGAATTTGCAGCCTGTGTGATCGCACTGGAACAACCTGGGCCTCTGCAGCATTACTTGAGACATTTCCATGCAGATTGGCTTTGCTCTGAAGTCCTTCTCTAGAGAATAGCAGGGCTAGCTGTTTCAGATATGCATGTGCAGCTTCTCTTGATATCTGGTGCTTGCTCATGCATAGCTAAGAGCAGATTGTATCCCACAGATATTAAAGATTAAGAGCATTTTTAAAGTCATTTCATCCATGTCAGTGCAAGTTTGCTTCTTGAGAAAACTTGGGTACATTTTTAGTAGAATCCCACAGAGGTGGACCGTCCTCAGAAGATGTTTTGTCTCGTTTTAGCAGGTTTTTCAAGATAAAGTAAAAACCAAAACTCTGCGGGCAGTTTCTCCATTAATCTTTAAGTTCTGCAAGCATTATGCCAAACTCTGTCCTCTGAAAAAGCTGCAGTGAAATGGAGAGTATTGCATTTACTCACATAATACACCATCTTTCCTTCAAAAATTATCTTTCCAGAACAGGTGCGCGTGTTAAGTGGGGGAGCGGATTCTTTTCTGGAATAGAAGCATGGAGGAGTAGGAGGAGAGAGTGGCTACACTGTTAACCCTCTCACACAGCTGCCACAGTCAGGATTCCTGGCCATAACTGGAAAAAGCATTGTTTCTTCATCCTGCCCTCCCCAAAATGTGGGTGATTTATTTGGCGGGGTGTGTGGTACGCTTGAAAATACCGTAACTATGCACATCAAATGCAAACTTGTAAAATGTACCTCTTCCTTTGGGCTAAGATTTGCCTGTCTTCACAATAGTAAGTACTGCAGCTGCCTTGCGAAGCGAGGGCAAAACCAGATCTATCCGTCGCTGGCAGCAGGAGCACACTTTGTCCTCTGAAGTTCCCTTCACTTTTCCTGACCCTCTGGCTAGTCAGTATGTATAACCAGAGCTCCGTGCTACCGTGTTTTTGCAGAGAAATCCAAGCCATATTCCACATATTTTAGGTCAACCATTTGGTTCAGTAACTTGTTTAATTCCTTGTTGTGTGACCCAGTGTGGCATTTGATTTAGGGGAAGATTGTGTCCTCAGCTCAGCTTCCCCATCGGAGGTGTTTGCAGCAGCTGGCACCTTGCAGACTTTAAAGAGCCACTGAAGTGGAGAAAAAAGGAAGATGTGTACCTTTCTGCCCTCTGGTCCCTGCTGTTTTGTTGGGGACCCATGCCTGCTCAAGGAATGGGATGCAGGTACTACTTAAAAGCCTCATTTTCCTTCAGGGGAAGGAGTAAGCCAAGCAGGATTGGAGAGCCTGACTCTGCTAGCTAGGAAGTAGTCCAGGCTGGGTGGGGTTGCCTCAGACCCTACCCCAAACTGGAAGGGAAGCACTTGGGGTTCCCAAAAAAGATCTGACTGTTGGGGTAAGCAGACCTGCTTCTCTGTTTTTTGGAGGAGAGTGAAGCTAGAAGGGGCGCAAGACCTGAGTCCCTGAGACAGTGGCCTAGCCTGTGATGCCAAGCTCAACTGCCTCCTCCCTTCCTCTGCTCCCCTGGGGCTCTAGGAAGAGGGCACTAGATACGGCATAGATGCTGGAGACTGGGGAGAAGAGCTTAGTTTTGTTTTCCCCTGTGAAGCATGCTTACGGGTATAAACTCTCAAAGGGGAAATAAATAATATGATCAGCACGGTTTCCCCAGCTTTTCCTTCTAGAGTGCACCATAAGGTATCAATGCAGAAATCAGCCCACCACCCACAAAAAAAAGAATGCCTCTTTCTCAGGGGAGGAAAAGGAGCGTTCTTCATGTAGCTAGAGTTGTTTATTTAAACTATTTTGCTAACAAAACCCGAACCAATTAAGTCGATAAAGATTTGGAAGAGTCTGAGTACTGCAAAATCGAGCTTGGAGTTCTGTGGGTTCCCTAGACCAGTTAGCTATGCATCTGTCCTGATGCATCCTAGAGAGCTGCAAGGGCAAGACAGGGATTTCCTATTGTGTATAAAAGTTTGGGAAAGTAGCGCATTGTTGTCTGCTGCAGAATCCTAGGGGCTGAGGTCCAGGCGGTTGCTTCCAGGCTGTTACTACCTTATCCCAGTAGATGGCTATGGAGTGATGAGGAGTCTAACCTCGAATGGTCTGGCATTAAGGGTTTTTTTCTGGTCCACCATTGCTTTCTTTCCCTCTCATCCTTAGCAGCTTCTATTCTATAAGACTGAAAGGTTCTTTGTGATGTACCCTTCAACAATTGACCTTGTATTATTACTGAAGAGACCTACAGCTATTTTCCCTGCTAGCCAGTGGCTGTATATATATCTAATAAGGGGAGATTTTTTCCTTGAAGAGTGGATTCCTTGCTATGGAAGTTCTTCTTGTGTTGCAAACATTGTCTTCTTTTTCCTTAGGCTGAGAAATTCTCGGGGCATCAAGCCAACCCAATCAAGCAAATACAAACTGCCAGAAAAAAGAGGGAAAAAGTGCCTTTTCTCTCTTACTGCAGAGAGGAAGATGCAGACCAGTGGCAGCAAAGTAATGCAGAAAAACCCTTTTCTCTGTTCAAACAGTAATTCAGTGGAATAGACGCCTAGGGAAGTTGTTGCCTCTCCATCACTGGAGGTGTTCAAGAAGAGCCATTGGTTGGGGATGATCAAGGTGTAGCGATGCCTATGTTCTGCTGTGGGTATTTCCCATGCTTCTGGGCTTTGGTTGCTCCCCCACCCCATTTTCTGCTACATGTGTCAGGGTGCTTTAAAGCCTTCCCAGAGCCATTGGGTGTTGGCTAGTGCCAGGGCTGGGGACTTCAACAGAGGTGTACCAGTGCTCTTGCTAGGAGCTAAGCCAGAGGTTGCTGGCTAGGTGGTCTTGTCCCTCTGCTCAGGATCAGACCAATTGCCATGTTTGGGATTAGGAAGGACCCCTGGTCAGATTGGCATGGACTGTGAGGGGTTTTCCCTTCCTCTGTAGCAGTGGGCGTGGCCCTCTATGTAGGACCTCTTGGGCATATATTGACAACAGTACCCAGAAGCAGGGCAGTGGCTGCCATGGCTCCCCTGCTTTACCAGTGTGTGGCATAGTAGGGTCTTAGGTCTCTGGTGTGTCCGGTTGATGGTAGTGTTATGTAGTTTGGGTGGATGATGCTCTGGACGGGCTGGTTTGGATAGGGATGATCCTGCCTCAGGTAGGGGGTTAGACTAGACGACCTCTGGAGGTCTCTTTTCAGCCCTAATTTTCCATGACTGGCATAGTGCCTCTGCATGCTTCCACAGACAGTGCTAATGCATACGTATGGCCTGCTTCAAACTTTGTTTAAAAGAAATGGGATTCACATCAGTATTACACTGACTCATTCAAGATTAGATGTTCAGACAGCTCTTCTCTTAGTGATACAATGGGAATGCAATAGGAAGTTTGAAAGCTATTTTGAGTCATTAGAAAAGTTGCCATAAAATCTTGATCTTGCCTGACACTTGAGACAGGAGTATAGGTCATATAACAAGTTGAAGAGGTCTGGGACGTGCAACAACAGAAAATACCCTTTTTTCAAAGGGTAGCCAGAACAAATACAGGGTGATTTGTTGCTGCCAGTATTGGAGGGGATAACTTTAACCGAGCAAGATTTTATGAACAACTCTGCTCCACGCTTAAATCTTGGCTATTAAAGGAAAGAACATTACCTGCACAAAGTCTTCTCTCCCTTTCAGATGTAAACCTTATAATCCTTTTTCCATCATTTTTCTGGCCCTCCAAATTGGGACAAGCAGAGCAGGCTCTTATTTGCAATATCCTAAATATATTTTGAAAATGGAATTTGTCTTGAAAGCATTTCATTTTTTCCATCCTCACAAAATTCTTATTTCGTATAGATATCATGGTTGCTTTTCTGTTTCCAGGTTTGATATTCCCTACTTAATTTTTACATGTGTTCCCATGGTCTTTTGAGGATCCTATAAGCTAGCGGTGGTCAACCTTTTGACTTTTTGGGCCAAATGGAGTGGTACAGGGCCAATGCATGGGCTGGGTTGGGGTAAGGTGCTGTCCACTTCCTTCCCCTAGGCATGGGAATCGAGTCCTGCAGGCCTGGCACTGCCTTCTCCTTGCCTTGCATGCTGGGATTCGGCCCCAGTGGCCTGATGCTGTGCCCACCTGGCCTTGTGTGCTGGGATCGGGCACTTGATCCAGCGCACAGGGCCTGAGGCTCCCCTGCCACCAAATTTCTAGACCCGTGAGGAGCCCTGGGGGCTGGGGCTGGCTTTCAGGGGGTGGGGGGGTGAGTACCCCTGCTATAAACAGTTATACTAGCTATAAGAAGGGAAAAGGACTCTTTTTTCCCTGGACAGGATTTCTGAGAAGGCTGAAGTAAAAACACCATGATATTCTTCTTAGAAACTCTTTAATTTAAGACAAGGGATTGTACAGGGAGTGAAGAAGATCAGAGGCCTGAGCTGATGAAGCCAAGCTGGTAAAAGATCTCCTCTAAGAAGTATCTTAGTGGAAGAGTGTGGCGATATTAGAAAACAACTAGTGTCACAGAAACACAGACCTGGTGGGAATTTTGCTTTTTTGTTTATTAACGTGTCCCGACAATCTGGAGTTTGCAAGGTACCAAAAGAGTGTGTTTGTATGATGCTCCATCTTACTGAGAGGTTTAGCTTGTATGTTCTCTCTACAACCAAAAACCCAGCAAATGTAGAGAATCATACTTTTCTTTAAAGGACCTTCCTCGTATTAAGGTTTTGGAGCACGGGGTCTCCCAAGTAAAACAGCATACTTAATTTAGGTTATGGGACACAACACCTTTCTTGGATAACTTCTGATCACTGCAACCAGTGCATCACTTTGAGCTGTCCCAGCTCTTTCTTTTCCCACCTCTTCCACTGCTCTTCAGGACAATACAAAAGACAACCTCAGGGCTGCTCCCGTTGACGTTGGCTCCTCTGCCCTTATTGGTAGTGGCTGTCAAACCTGATAAACTTAGCTTGAGGTTTTTTTTGGTTGCCCTTATTTCACAGAGGTCATCTGCTTCTTGTAAAAAGTAGTCATCCATTGAGAGCAGACAGGTTTGAAATGAGTATGCAGATGAAGTGATTATTTCTGTTATGGATGCCAAAAGAAAAGACAACTAGAAGTTGCTTTACTGGCTAATTTAAACTCCTTAGTTTAATTTATACACTAAAACCAATTAAACATGGCCTTGAGTTTGAGCAGAAGAGTTTTATTTTCATTTTTCTTGTGGAACACCCCAGTAGAATAGCAGTATAATATTCTCAGCATGGTCGAGAAAAAGATGTTTGTACATCTCCGACATTAAATGCTTCCTTAGGGTGTCCATTTATTTCCAACTGAGAGATCAAAAGGCATGGGCACACAGGTTTACACCACTTGCAGTGGACGTGTACACTAAACCCATACTTTACTGTAAGTGTATTGAAGCTGAGATAAAGTTTCTTTCAGAAAAATCTGTAGTAAAGATATTCTGGTTTAAATTGCACACAAATGTAGATGTAGTCTTCTCCAATCCCATCCTATGGTAATGATTTGCTCAATGCAAATGGGCTATTTGCTGCTATTTTACCACCTAGTAATAGCACCTTCTGTGTGCAGCTAACTGGAACAGCTGCTTGTTCTGCATTGCATTCTGGTATAATTTACATCAGTGTACAGAAATAATGTGATTACACTTGTGTGAATGCATCATCTCTCCATGCTTACGGGGAATGAGTGTGGTACATCCTTGTATGCTCACTAAACCTTGGGTAGGTGACTTACTGTCCATTAGAATAAGCCCTGTGGTGGCTACTGCCTCAGTCAGTTGATTCAAAATTAACACTTTTTATTCAAAATTGAATGCTTTCTGTAATGGGACCCAGTACCGTATTTTTAATTCAAACAGCTAGCCTTCACGGCTCTCATAGCATTCATTCCCTAGGTAAAGTCAAGGACTATTTCTTGTCTGGATAAGCATTGGGATCCAGTCTTTAGCAGCACTGACAGTCTTAAACAGAGCAGTCTGATCTCCTGCATTAACATGTTCTCGGTGGTCACTTAGTTATTGATACGTATGTTCACTGTGTTCAGTCTGTCTCGCATCTCATTTTCACCAGTTCTTATCCTCTCTTATCTAAAGTCTTCTCAACATGTTAGTATTTCAACGGAAGGCAAGATAAAAATAATCATATGGTCAACTGTGTTTTGGCTATCCCCATCTAAGGGATGATTTAACTTTTACCTATTAAGACCATGGTTAGAAGAATCCTATCTTTGGAGCTTAGAAGCAAGAACAAGAAAAAAAAATCTGACAAAGATTTGCTTTTATAAGGACCACTGATCCACCGCACCTGTGAGACCAACAGATCATCCGGAACAGAAATGGAAACTAACTTTGAGGCATTTGGTTAAATTGTCAATAAATGCCTTGTTTTTTCCTTAAAATGTAATTAACATCTTATACAAATCTTTCTTAAATTACATAACCATGGAAATTCACAGAACATTTTCCATCCCTCAGGCTCCTAGTAGGGTAAATTACCATTGTAAAAGATGTATGGACCTTATTACTCAGAGAAAATTTCAGGGCGGTCTGGATAATGTTGTATTTTGTTTAGCGTTTACATTTGTGCCCCTTCAAAACAAGGAAGTTGAAAGTATTGTTTGATCTCTCTTGACTTGCACGGAGCTGTGCGCCTAAAACAGCTCTGCTTTAGAAAATGTACCTATTAATTACTTTAATATGCTAATTTTGGTCATTACAGTAAGAAAATCAATACTTCTTTAGGTTATAGCTGTTGCTAAAATTTCCATTTAGTGGAATGGGGACAGTCGTTGATGACTTAAGCAGGGAGATCTGATGTAGACTTCCAAATATGCACAGGCCTGATTTAGGGCAAACCATTTAGTCTGTATACTTCAGTTTCCTAATTGGTAGAGGATGTTTACTTAAAGTAATTGCAATGGGAATTAAATTTTGTATAAGAGCTTTGAGATTCGTAGGTGGAGGGTTCTGTAGAAATGAGGGGTGTTATTCCTCTTCGTAGTGGCCTTTAGACGCTCTCATATCTGTCATCTTAAACTATAAAGTAACTGAGAATGGGAAATAATGTTAAGCATTTGTTCTAAATCTCAATCTATGAGAAATGTTGTTGGCATTAAACACGTACCTCTAACTAATTATAATAAGCCAGTGACAAGATCACTGCTGTTTGTTTGGTTTCACTGAATGAGATAATGTAACCGGAAAGCAGTACACGTTTTAAGTGGTCAATATTTTATAACCTAATAGTTTGTTGAATTACAAGTTATCAACTTTTCTTTTAAAAAATGTATAGCAAGCAGTCTTTAACTGCTGTTTCAGCAGTTTTGCAGACATCGAAATAATTTCCTTGTGAATATAAACGAGCAGTATAAGGGTGTATATAGTTGCTTGTTTTTTCACCCCCTTTTTTTTCTTACAACTCTGTCACCTTACGTGAATTGGAGGTTCCTGGTTAAACAGGGGAGTTATTACACTGAGCCCTTTATTTTAGTATAATTAAAATTTTCATTGCACGCTCTTTATTTATATAGACTTCTTAAACTATTAGATAAATCTGACAAGTTCTGATATGTAACTGTGTACCTGCATATAAATTGTGGGCCTGAATATTCACTGTGGGGAAGGTCATAATATAATTCATTATTGAAGATTTAGCGGGTGTTTGCTCTCATTCTTGAGAAGTACATGTGGTATTCCAGTAAAATGAGCTTATAACACTGGAAAGAAAACAACTACTGTAAGTCAATGTTAGCAAGTTTTTGAGACCTTAGAGTAGAACTGATGTGTGTTTGTTTCGTTAAGCTTCTACAAGCCACCCAATTACATAATGCAAATAAGTGAAGCTTACATTTAAATCATAAAATTTTGCTGAAAACTGACAAATTTAAATGAGTCATGATAGGTGTTTGAAATGGTTTTATAAGTAAAACTTGTCTTGCATGAATAACTACCGAAGGTGTTTCAGAAAGTGAAGAGCAGATTCAAGTGAGGTTAGTGCTGCGTGCTTGGGGAGAAGTATTTTGGACCATGTGAACTTGGGCTGGGGAAGATAATGAAAAGGGAATAGGTATATCTTTTAGGGATCCTCTTACGAGCTCTGCCAAGACTTCTTACAATGTACCTTTTCTTTCTTCTGAACCTGTTTTGATCAGATGGTGTAGAAGCAGTCTGTAAGCGAGGTGAAAATTTTCATTAAAATGTAAACTTTTTTTGAGGAAAAATACATTTCACAGTCTCCTTCTTCTCTGTTTCCTCAGCTTCCACACGTTATGTATCTATTGTAAATATTATTTCAGTTTGTTAGTCAAACGTTTATTATGTTTCACCTTATTGTAGTGTAAAAAAGAGAATGGGGGATAATATAGTAAAGTGAATTATGAAAAAAATGTGCCCTCCTGTATGCTGGAAAAGCCTAAGTGGCTTATTCAAGGGCTTCAAATCATGGTTATATGACATAGTCTTAGTTATAGAGTTCCTGTTCCTGAAATGTAGTGTTTCATTCTGAGCTGATTAATTGCAGGAAGAATATGAACACCTTGGGCAATTGGCAAAGAATTAGTATCGTTTAGTTAATGTATACCTCCTGGGAAACACAACACCAAGAATGGACAAGGGATTTTTCAGATAATTTAGAGGGGTATAAATTAAGAGATATGAAAGGGAAAATGCAGAATAAATATCTTCCTCTTGACAGAGCTTTGTAACTTGTTAGATCATGAAATAGTCCAATCTGTTACCTTATATGGGTTTCTTCAGAAGAAGATCACTCAAAATATCTCCTATACTGCTTTGCTACTTTGAGTAAGTAGTTCTCAATTTTTTAATTGAAAAGATTAGGGATCCTAGTTCTAGAAACTCTGGCATGGCTAGTTACACTGGTGTCTGTTGGCTTAGAAATGGTATTTAAAGGTTTGCTTTTTGGGAATTGGCTTATAGGTGTGGATGGGTGTGTGTGTGTGTGTGTGTGTGTGTGTGGAGATATATATATGCATTAGAATGGTTCAAGTTGGGCATCAAAGGTTAATTAATTTCTAAAAAGCATGGGTCTTGCGCACAAAGTTTCTCACAGCCCTGGAAGCAGACAGGCTGGCTGACACACCAAGGCCAACAAGAACACATAGTCTGGAAAACAATCTAGGAACTGGGAGCATATACCACATTGTTCCATAACACGAGATAAAGTGACACCAGCTAACAAGGCCCCAGAGCAGGGGGGGCCTGAGTTCTGGTTTTGGGGGAACAGACTAAATTAGGAGAAAGTCCAGAAGGCTACGTGGACATGTGACCACAGAGAGACAACCAACCGGAGATAGCCACGGATGAAGAGTCATCAGGAGGGAAGGAGAATACAAAAGCAGGGACTTGAGAGTAACAAAGTGTCCCTCCCTGTCCCTTCCTCCTTCTTGTCCCTCCCCATCCTCCTTCCTGAGAGGGATCCCTGTCACCATCCCCGTCTCCTGGGCAGGGTCCCTGAGGCCACCCTGGACAGAGGGCACACCACCAGCCCGTCTCGTCCATCCTGCTGGAGGTGGGGGGTGTGGACCTCAGCATCCCACCTTCAGGCTGCTAACATCTGATGGCTAACACCTAAAAAAGAGCCTTAGAGTGGAGACTGTGTCCTGGCCGGATGTACTTTGACTCTGATGACAGCCCTAGGATTTGGAAGATATATAGAATTGCTTGATTGTTTGTATTGCTTCTTTTCTGTTATCACTGTGCATCAGTCAATTTGCCTATTATCGAATGGAAAGGTTGTGGTCAGCCTGGGTGGGGGGGGAGCAGGAGAAGGAGTGGGACCCGGAACAAGGCCTCTGGGTCCTAAATCCAGAGCCAAGCGTCATCATTAGCTCAAAAGTAGAGAGAATTAGTGACCAGAGAGTCAACAAATAGAATGAAAAACAAGGATGTTTACCTAAAACTTATCCTGGGTGCAAAAAGGAGCAAGCTTTTGTTTTCTAGGGATAAGAAGGTAGGCCTGTTTTGTGATTTGGTTGTACCGGTTGTTTGCAGAGTCTGTGCAAGTGCTGTGCATTGTGAGTAAAATGGCAGCCTTCCAGCTGAGTATGAGGGAGAGAGTCTTCTTGCCTTCGATTATTGCACATAGTTAAGTCCTGAACTTAGGCAAGGGAGGACAGCCATCCAACGCAAAAAGCTTAGAAGCTAAGCAGGCAGCTACATGTGAAACCCAGCAGACGCAGAACAGGATGAAGAGCAGTTTGTAAGCAGGACGTAAATTGTGCTTTGTCAATTTTTTCTGTACGCATATAAAGTGTCACTTGATGGAATTCCTGGAAGAGAAGATCTGAAGACTAAAAATAAAGCTCTTCTTTGTACCTGAGCTGCCAGCCAACCAATTTGAAATGCATCACTGGTTGCCAGGTAGACTGGCAGGGTCTTTAGCAATGTTGGCATTGCTTGGAACAATAGGGAGTTTAAGCCCCCACCCAGGTGTGTGAGGCCAGTCACATAGGCAGAGGGAGCAGGTTTCTACCCTCCCTCAGGAATGTATCCAGCTCAGGTTACAACTCAAGGGTTAGCTGAAGCCGATGGGGCCAGAGGCGTTTGCCCTCTGCAGTGACCATGGTAACCAAATTGTCAGATAGCAGAGTTTGGGGAGAGTCAGAGATGGTATTCTGCCACCCCTGTGTTTTGCTAGTCTATACCTCGCTGGGATTTCTCTATGCTTTTTACTGTGGTGCCTTCTGTGACTGGAGTGTAGATGTACTCACTGCCTTGGCATTGCCTGTTAATTCTGTGGGAGTCTTCAGTTTTTGAACAAAAACTTCTAAAGTCCTGGAGCCAGGTGACGGTAGCAGTTTAGATCAGGTCAGACAGGACAGCCCTAAATTGAGTTCATAAGAATGGACATGCAGCGTTTTGGTAGAAGCAGAAAGGAACGTTTCCATTTTCTCTATAGTATACTTAGCAGGGAAGTTGAACATAACAGCAGTCAGGCTAAGTCATCAAACAGCTTACCTGGGAGATAGGAACCTATTATTTAGAAGGGTTAGGAAAACTGACTTTCTGCTCTTTGGAAGAGAGATTAAGAGGAGACCTTGTTGAGGTGCATAATTCTGAAGCCAGGAGAGAGAAGTCTCAAAGACTAACTGAGCTAATATCAAATAAAAGAAGGAAGGGGCATGAATCTGAGCGAGAAGCCTGAGGTTTCTTTAAAGCAGGCAGGCAAATGTGAAGAACTTAAACAGCCACTTAAATAGAGTAATTAGTATGTGCAGTGAGATAAAAGTAGGTATCTTGTGCTTTTAAAAAAAAAGCAGCAAACTTTTAGAGGCAAATAAATGCAGGGAGGAGAATCCACAGAAGGTGACGTGGGGTGTACTTTAGTCTCTGAAACATCTAAATGTAGCTTTTACTGTTTCTTAACAAAAAGGGACTACTGAGACTTCTATTTTGACACCCCTTCTCTAGGCAAAACAGCATTTCTGTAATCTGCAAGAAGACTGGTGTGTTTTGACTGCGTTATTGATTGTGCAAAAGATTTGATGTATTGATGCTGCTGGAATAATTTGGGGGATCTTGGGAAATCACTTAATGGAATTTGGTCCATGTCTGCATAATCTGACTTTCTGCTGGAGTAATTGAAGATGCTGCTTAATAAACTTTATAAAGACTCCCAGTTGGTTGCTGTGTTTCAGAGGGTTGTCTGAGCACAAAAGTAATACATGTTCTAATTCTCTTTTCCCCCCCACCCCACTTTTAAATCTTTTCCTTGGGGAAGAATTTAATGTACCATAATGCTGGTACTTTTTTACAAAGTGACCCTGCACATTATAATTTGTTCTCTGAATCTCCCTTGGTAATGCATAAATGCAGTGAAATTTCTGAAGCCCTGTCTCCTTCACTGTTTTTCAAAAGCCTGTTTGAAAAACTGTGTTTGATATTCCTTTACTGGCAGAGAACTTTCAAATATTGTCATCTTGGTTTTTGGTGTAATGCAACATGTGAAGTAGGTTTATTTTATGAACTAATCTTCTTTATATATCTAAAGGGTGTGTGTGTGTGTGTCAGCAGACATATACATTTTATTCACATTTATGTATAAATGCACACGTGTGAATAAAAGGTATATCTCCATAGATGTAAAATTACATATGGTGTGATCCTAAAGTTATTTTTGTAAGGATTGTCATGAATCCTTATGGGTTTGTTAAACGACCTGTGATCAAGTTCAGAACACCCTGGGTCTGATGTCTTGTGTGGACAAAATCTGTTTTAACAAGCTCAGGAAATAGTAATCCTTTGCTGCTAAATAGCTAACAGCATCTCATGCTTTTGTATTGCTGTGCAAATATTAATTAGGTTCGGCATAGTTTTGATGCCCTTTTTGCAGGTGGCTGTGCTGATGCACAGTGTGGTTATAGCTAGGGACCTACTTCATTTGCAGCCAGGCAAAGACATTTTTGTGGCTTAGTCGCGGCACGAAGAGCCGATTTCATGGCCATTTCCTGGCGGCCCTGCCCCTCGCTGCTGATTGGCAGAGTAGCCCCGGGGGGAGGAGGGATGAGAGGCAGGCTGCCATCTTTGCTGCTGGCTGCCCTTTGTGTGACCCCACCCGTCATCGCTGATTGGTGGAGAGGCCCCGAGGGGAGGAGGGTCTAAGGGGTGGCTGCCATCTTGTTGCTGCCCCGCCATCAAATGCCTTCCCCTCCCAGGCTGGCTCAGGCATCAGGGATCATTGGCTCCCCCTGGGGAGCCAGCATTTTATTACTTTTTTTCCTTAAGTTGATTTTTGTGGACAATTGTGGATTTCACAGTTGCCATGAAATCGCAAATTAAGTAGGTCCTTCGTTATAGCTTGTAGCAACAGGAACAGAGCAGAATATTGCAGGTCAAATGCATGCTCAGCTGTTTTGCAGTAGCGAATAAAATATTGTGGCAAAAGACTGACTTTTTTAATAGTCAGTTTTCTATTGTTTAAAAAAGCCCAATATTATTTTTCTACTGTTTTTCCCAGTGTCAGAAGGAATGCTGTTACCATTTCAGTTGTGTGTCAAGACGGAGAATTTTGTGTGTTACAGATTCAGAGCTTAATAATATAAAAGTTTCTGATAGTTTAATGTCGTCACCACTACTCCTTTGTTATAATAGTGCTTTTGTTTTCCACCTCCCCCCCATTTGTACTGTAGGTTGAAACAGGATCAGATGTATGTACATGATGAACTTGGCAGAGTCCTGGAGCGAGAGCGAACCGCTTCAAATGAGCACCTGACTAGAGCCATTCTCCGAGAGAGAGCCGCAACCGAAGAGGAGCGCGTGAAGGCGGAGCGTTTTGTAAGTGCCAGAAATGTCATGTAAAAATGCAGGTTTCAGAAGAAATATTTATACCTTAAATCTTTCTTTGCCTTTGGCAAACTATAAAATCTAGAGAACAGGTGTTTTTTCTTTTGCTAACAAAGCTTTTTTCTTATGGTGAACTTCATTTTTGCTGATATTTCCCCTGTCACTTCACAGTCCTTGTACAAATAGATGATTTAAAATCATTGTGCACTTTTTTTAGCGTCCTGAACCTGTGGTGTTGCGGCAAGATTTTTTTTTGCGTGTGTAGAGAGCATTTGAATCCCTTAACTAAATTTTCATTTAAAGGAGGGGAGGCTAAAATCCTGGCCTGGTTCTACTTAAGTGCTCTGTACATCCAGGTAGATTATGTGATGTGAAGTTAGGAATGCTACATGACTGCATACTTGATCCGTGCATGCTTAATAATGAAGAGATGGCAACAGGACAGTCTTCCTGGGCAAAATAATTGACTGACTAAGGGTTTCAGAGGTGTATTTTTTTTCTAATGACCGTAAACCGGAAACCTAAACCATATGTGAGTAATTTTGGATGGCTGTGCCCCAAATCTTAGTGCCAGCTTATTGGAAGTCTGTGTTGAAGAACTGCATTTCACCGGAGCATGTGATTTTTATATATATATATATATGTGTCTGTGTGATATAATCACATGCTCCGGTGAAATACAGTTCTTCAACACAGACTCCCAGTATAGATTTATATATAGAAAACCTCTCTGGCTTCCAGCTTGTGAAATAGAGCTGGCTGTTTTTTGCTGGGAATTGACACTGTAGATTGCCGGCCATTTCAGATGTCTGACAGATTTGTAGCTTCCCACAGCAATTGCTGCAACTGCCTGTATTCTCAGGATGAAATCCCTATGACAATTCTTTGAGGTATGGAGGCATTGCTTTGCTAGAAAGCACTTGAGTATAAACTGTGATATGGGCATTTTCAAGTTGGGGAAAAAAAATGAAGGCTGCATCTTGAAAACCTGTACGCATTTACTTCAGTTCACTCGCATGAGTTTTCCCTTTGAAATCAATGGGACTATTCATGTGAGTAATGTTAGGGATACGTAGAAGTATTTGTAGGATTTGGTGGCCTTACTGCCTAGTGCTGCAAAAGTGATTGTGGAAATGTTTCCCTTCTGAAAACTATAAACGGATGGTTACCACATATAACAAACGCATGAGTAAATGGTATTTTTTTGAATCCTAATTGATCTGGAAAAAAAATCACTTGACTAAGCACAGAGAACTCATGCTTATTGTACATAGTCTCAGAGCTTGTCATGAACTATATGCTTGCAGCTCTATTGAGATACAGTTAATTGTAGAGGGGAAATCAGTTTATCCCCATCACTGTGTTTAACAATGGGGGAACAAAGGGAAAATGGAAGGGAGTTTTGTACAGGGCACATTTATTATGCATTTGATCCTAGAGTCTCTAATATCTTTATAAAGCAGACAGTCTTCAGGGCCTCAGACTAAAGAAGAGCTGGAGATTTAATATAGCAATCAAAGTGGGGTGGGGGGGGGTGTTGCATGGAGCAGTAGGCATTTTGCATTTGTAACTGGCTTCATGCTTTTGTGAGGTGCATGTCACTCTCCGTGCCTGAAAATATCAAATGTATGCAGAGCAGGTCTTTTTAATTTTTCTTGAAGGCACAGGGTTTTCTCCTAGCAAATTTATAACACATTCATTTAACAGATATGTCACCTTTCATCTTTAGTTTTCACTTAGCCGAGAATATATTGGCTGGATGACCTAGCAAGCGACAAAGTAGGTTGATTAATTTTGTACTTATCTTGTGGAGGGTGTTGTTTCAAGCCCAGATAATGCTGGATGTGAAGTGGGAGAGGATGTAAATGTTGGGAATGCAGGCAATGATATGAAGCAGTATTTAAAAATCATACAAGCTCTCCATTATGGTAAACCTTAATTCAGTATGCCGTTGCTCTACGACAGTAGCTAGTCCTCAACCTTTTTAGGCTCGAGTCACATCTTCATAACTTTTGAATATAGCGGCACACTATTTCAAAACCACATTTCACTTGCTTTTCAACTGCAGCAACTCTTCTGTTGCAAAAAATGAAGAAAGATCACAACAGGTTAGAATGGTTTTGATAGTATGGATTCTTATTTGAAATCTCTGAGTTTGATAAATTGTGTGGGTGTTCACATGTGTAAGTACTAATGTTGTGCAGTACATTTAAGGGGGTCTTTTGTCACCCTGGTTGAGAATTGCTGCTCTCTGGAGACGAAGGTACTTTCACACGACATCTGAGAGAGTCAGATATGGCCAACACATGCTTTGCATATGGAGACAATATGCCTTGTTGGCTGGAGCATAGATTTTGCATTTGGAAACAGGCCAAGTCTCTAACCTGTGCCAGTGTCTTGCTGAGCAGCTTGGGGATTTCATTTAACTTTTCTTTATTCTGGTTTTTCAACTTGTAAAATTTTAAAACATTATAAAATATGGGTAAGAAGCACTATGTAGCTTATTAGAATTATAATTCATTCATTTTCCAAGGTTGCTCTCAGAAGGCCAGATTATTAAAATACAAAGTAGCAATTAATCTCTACCTGTGTTAGTGCCACAGCGATCTAATAAACATACTCAAAATGATAGAAGATCTAAATATTAAATGTAAATAGTTTAAATATACAGCTCTGGGTAGTAATCCTCAATTTCTTCTTCAGATCTCTTAAAAGCCCACTCCTCTAGCATTCCTTATTCCTAGTTAGGCTCTTTTCTTGGCTCCTTTGCTTACGCACATTTTGTTTAGTTTGTTTTTTTTTCTCTCTCATATATAAACGCTAAGGCAGAGATAATCTATATTTTGTCTTTGCAAAGTGGTGTATGATGATTTCTCATACTATCTGTAAGTCATATTTTTTCACCTACAACACACACCTTTTCCCCAAAAATCACCCCCCAAATTGGGGTGTGTGTATTAAGCAGGCAATCTGATTTTCTTCTTGGGGTTGGAAGCATCTTGATTATGTTCCCGCGTTGCAGTGCGGCAGCTGTGGCAGCACCGGTCAGGGAGCCGAGGGAGTCAGTAGACTTAATGGCCCGTTGTTCCTCACGCTGCAGGTGTTAGCAACACCCACTCCTTTTTAAAAGTCGTGATGTTTCACAAGCTAACCATTCTTAGGGCAGTTTTGTTGTCTGCTAGCTGTCGGTGGTTTATTTCCCAGCCTCTTTAGCTCTTTTCAAAATCCTGGTGCATTTATACACGTACTTTTTGATCCCGTGATGCGCCGGAGATCTGTTGCTTTGGAGCAGACTTGATTAATCGAAACTGCTCCGCATGTGAGCTGATGCGCACTGCGCTGTGCCACGTGCGGTTGTTCAAGTGGCGAAATGCACATCAACACACAGAAAATGGGGGCAGTACGCTTTTGAATTAAAGCACCTTCTATGTTTTTTAGTTCAAAAGCACACCGCCCCCATTTTCTCAGCTCTGACGTGCATTTTGCCGATTATACAACTGAAAGCATTGTAGGGCTGGGAGCATTTCAAAGCGCCTGGCGCTGTGGTGCTTTCTTGTGTAAAAATGCCCATAGAGATCATGGCTTTTCAAGATGATAGAGACCCATGGCAACCACTCTTCACTAGTTCAACTTTAGTTATGCAAGAAAGGGAGGGGAGCTAAAACTTAGGGCGCCTATACACGAGCTGTGAGGCTGCTCCAGCGTGCTGTAATTACAGTGCACTGGAGCAGACTCGATTAATCGAATTTGCTGGAGCGTGGTAATTACTGCGCTCCAGCAGAATCCAGCATCTCATGTATCAGTGTCTCTGCGCTTAAAAATGATGACATAGGCGCTTTAACTAAAGCTCGTTCGATGAGCTTTAGTTAAAATGCCCTCACCGCCATTTTTAAGATACACAAGACGCTCTGGATGTTAATTAGAGTTGCCCCGGGTGTTTTTGGAGGCACTCTAATTAAAGTGTCGTCCCCGCCCCCCAACACCCCTCACCTGGAGCATGTGTTTAAATGCCCTTAAGCTCTATCCCTGGTCTGTGAAGCCTTAATTCTGGAAAAATCTTTTTTCTTTTCTACCTTTCAAAAACAAGGTGTGGATTTTATTTGCGGGTGCGTTGAATGCAAGAAAATACGGTAAATGGTCTGGTATACCAGTTGTTTAGCTCCAGATGGGATCCTAGACTGTTAGTCCATGAGTCAGGTCTTGGATATTGTTTGTAAAGTATTGTCCTTCTTTCCATCACTGTATGAAATTCCTTTGTTGTTTCTTAATTGTTTTAAATCTATAGCGTATGTATCATTTTTGCCTTTTTACTGGGAATTTAATATGAATAACAGACACTGTTCTGATTACGTTCTCATCCAAAGTATTCATGCTCTGTGCCTTGGAAGGAAGGTCAGGGTCATTAGTGTCCAACCAAACAATGAATGTTAAATTGCGTGTGGAAGTATAAAAAACCGATAGTATGAACATGCTGAAGGAAAAGACATGCTGCAAATTCTGCTGCTATTTTGATGCTTATATTACAGTAGCATTAAAAAGCACCAGTCAATACAGGGGGGCACAGGCACTTGGGAAAATGTATGATGCAGTGAGCAAATGTAACAAAATTGCCAAATACATTGCAAAGGCTTGTGCTGCACAGCTGGAAAATTAAAAAAAAACCCCCACTCAAACATTCCCAGTCAAACTACGGCTCTAAGCTTTGGCACTAACATTAGTGTTCCCCTTGCACTAGCATTCCGCTCTTACTTTTTACGTGCCTCCAACATCCATGACCTCCTTCCCATCCCTTTTGAGAGTCTTGTCTCATGCACTGTTGGAGCGGAGGAGGGGATGGGACGTTCTCAGCAGGAGAAAAAGGTTTGGTACAATGCTTATTTAGAGCACAAATAGGAAAGTGGCTGTGATATCACTGAGAGACAGAGGCTTGATAGGAATGCTTCTTTGTTTCTGCTATCTTTTGCTATTTCAGAAAGAGTTCCTCACTAGAAACCAGAAAGGGGCTTAAATGTGGGCAGGGGGAACATAACACCTCTCAGTAGTCAGTGTTTGTTGTAGGCCATTTTCCAGTTGGGATTTGCCAAAGTAGGTAAGGTCCTCTCTGGGTTGCTCTAGGCCGCCCTGTGCTTATTACATGGCATCTAGTGCTGCAGTGAAAATTCCTTTCCAGACCTACTTTCCAGCTGCTTTGGCTGGGTAGAACATCTGTAAAGCAAAGACAGTCCTTACCTCTGTCCATGTTCTAGTGGCCTTCACTAGAAGAAGTCCTGAGAAGTCTGTCCTACCTAGCACAAACTGATCTTTCCTTAGTATAGCTTGCAGCTGCAGCCCTTACTAGTATCTGCTCCTTGAACCGGCTGCCGACCTCCAGCTCCTACTTGGCAAAGGTCTGCATTGGTCTGAGGTGGCCATTTACTATCGTGATACGTTTTTAAGAATGTAAACAATATAAGTAGTTCTGTATTTAATATCTTATGGTGCCCATTAGGGGTGTGCGAAACGAGCCGTATTTGATTTGGATTCGGCCCAAATCAGGGACAGTGATTTGATTTGTTGATTTGGATCGCTGTCCTCAATTCGATTCGTCTGAATCCGAATCTGAAGATTTGATGCCGATTCGGACAATCAGCGATTGGGCCATAGACACAGCTTTAAATGTTTTTTCTACATACCTCGAGGTACCAGGTGCGGCTTGGCGAGGCAGTGGTGAGGCAGATAGAGTGTCCCACAGGAGCTTGTGCAGGGGGGTGGGGAGTGATTGGCAGTAGACCTGGAAGTACTTCTGGTCCACTTCTGGGTCTACCATCAAGCATGCTGGAGGGCCCTCCTACGCCCCCCTGGATCGGTGACCAGCCGTGGGACCCCGGGTGCCCCCCTGACCCAGAAGGCACCAGTCACTGAGCTGGGGGAGGGGGGGAGGGTGCAGGGGGCTCTCCGGGAGAACTGGGAGCGGACCAGAAGTGCTTCCGCTCCTCTTCCAGGTCTGCTGCCAAGCGCTCTGGGACACCCCCCCTCCCCCCCCCCCGTGCTTCTGTGGGACGTTCCATCCGCCCCAGCGTTCACGAGCCGCCTGGGACCTTGAGGTAGGTAGAAAAAATATTTAAATCTGTCTCTACGTCTGAATCATTGCATCTTTCTGAATCTCTCCGAATCGATTCGGAGAGATTAAAGGGTCTCCTGATTCAATGTGGATTCGGAGATTCAGTCACCGAATCAGGTTGAATCTCCACCAGATTGAATCAGGGACTGAAGCTTTGCTCAGACCTAATGTCCATGTCCATAGCAAGGAAAAATGCCATGAAATCAGAAAGATTAAAAAAAAAAAAATCACCCTTGCCTTCCTAGATGTGTATTACGTGTGTATGTGTGTATGTGTGTGTATATATATATATATATATATATATGTATATATATATTTATTTATCCCCAGCCGCTGTGCGTAGATGCAATTGCTAAGGTATGTCTTTCGGTTCAGTCTGAACACATAATTAGTTTTGGTGTTGGTGTGATCTGTCCTGCCAAAGAGCAGGGGTTTCAGCACTCATGAATCTTTAGAGAATTCTTGTTTTGCATCTTACCAACATTCGTTAGTGATGGATATCTCATCCTATGAAAATCTTATTTTCAGAGACTGTTGGGGGTTTTAAGAACTTTTTTTTTTTCCATCTCAAAATTGTGCACAAACCAACTGGGCTTACTCCTGTTGAGTGGTTTTAAACGTGGTAACTTTGCCATAAATAGCTTATTGACATTCCATCACTTAAGTCATTATGAGTGTCAAGGTGAGATATGGAGAGCATGAAGTAAAAATCTATAGATAACCAAAGTGCACAGGGCCAGTTATATTTCCATCTCCTTATAATGACCTGGCATTTACTGTTAACATATTTGCTTCACTGCCTGGACTGAAATGAGCTGTCATTAAGACCTTACATGTTGGAAAACAGTTTTATTGAGCTGCCAGTGACATTAGAGTTTCATTTCCCATTGAAGAGGCAGAGAAATATTGTTTTGTGCATTTGCTCTGACCATAACATTTAAAGTTGATTATCATTTTCATTATGAATCTGGATCCATACTAAAACAGTATAAAGTTTCCTTTATGTATTGTCCCAAGTTCAGCATTGGGAAAGATGTTATTGAATTCAATCTTTGTTTAAAGAAACATTTTCTAACATTTTTTCCCCTACATATACACATGCGTATTAACTTCTTTGTTTTAAAAAAAATCAATATGGTAGCAAAATCTTTCTATGAAAAACATTTTTGTAGCTTAGGTGAATATAGTAATCAGATTACTAGATGTTTTTGCCCAGGAAAATTGTATTTGAAAGATATATTATTTCTCCCTTTTATTTTCCTGAACGCTAAAATCAATAATCCAAATACATCCCTTGATATATCAGAACTGAAGTTGGTAGGGTTGCATTAGGAGTGAATGTGGCCCTTGTCACAATCAGATATGTTTCATTAAAATACAATGTTTCATATTCTTGTGTCCTAACTACTTAGTTGTTTCCCCTTCATCCTTGGATAATAGCTCCAAACACCCCCATATATTTGCTAGGCAGTGACCTTTACTTTAGCAGTGCATTTGTTTTACCTGTCCTCAATTCGTTACCTTTGACAAGGGGACGTTCCCTATTTTCCATAAGAAGATTATATTCTGACCCTTCTTGCTCTTTCTTAACAGCCCTGTACTAACCACATTTTAAGGATGACTTCACTAGAAAATTCCAGCGGGCAGAATTATCAAATGAGGTAAAACATTCATCCTCAAGAGAACAGAAGTCTGTTTACAAACCTACAGTATTTATTACATACCTCATTTAGCCCATTCATCATTTTAATAGAAAAATGAATCTTTTTAGATGATTCTGAAGTAATTTGAGGTAAGCTACACAGCCCAAGGCAGAACATGATTACATACTGTAGACAGGGCCAAGCTGTTTCTTAAAAAAAAAAAAAAATAGTATGATCAGTGACTATAATTTATGACTTTGACATAGTGAAAATATTAAGGGTTTTGAGCCCTGTTAATATATGAAAATTAGATTAAAATTTTCAAACAATATGGGCCAGAGTTGGTACAGTGGTTTTGGCTCTTATGAATATCCAGTTTTATTATACAGAAGCACCAGCAGTTCTTATCATGATGATTTTGAAAACGACTCCCAATGTTTCCTTTCAGACTTATGCAGACAGTTTTTCCCTACTATTGTGCCATGTTGTTTTATTACCTACCTTTACAGTGATAGCTGTTCTTCAGCAGGAAATAGTCTCAGTTTTGGGGCAGGTCACAGGACACTCACAGTAAGTCTGTCTTCTCATTGTCTTGGCTCAAGCCTTCCATTTTATTGACCACAGTTACTGGGTGTGTGGATAACCAGTGAACGAGTTAGTAAAAGTATTGCTAAAGTAGGAATCCGAAACATAGAGAAGTCGGGCTGGAAGGGACCCCCAAAAGACATCTAGTGCAACCCCTGCTTGAAGCGGGATTATTGTCAACCTTCCTATATGAACATAATCTAAACCATTATTGTCAACCATCCTATACGAACATAATGTAAACCATACATAAGACTACCATCAACCCTAACTCAACACAGCTTTGGTTTATTTAAAAGATTACAAGCAAATAAGGTTGATGAGGTCAAAGAGATTTAGATAAATTAAAAATGTGAGCTATAGCAAGGGACTCTCAGATAATTTGTAGCCTTCACAAGTGTTTGACACCAAAGCATAACACGTGCCACGTTTCATTTTTATTCATTTCATAGAATACGAGTTACTCTTATTGTGGACATTGCCAGTGTTCTTCCGACAGCCAGGAATATCTGCTTGGGCCTGACTTTGACAACTTGCTGCACTAAAAAAAAATAATGTTTTTGACAAATTGCCTGGTTACGTTGGAAATCTGGAAGGGGGAAAGGGACTCTATATTGCTGATATGATAAATGCTTTTGGCTAATCTCAGGAGGAGGAGGATATGAAGCATTCAGTCTATCTCAGGAGGGTTCCAGTGTGCTTGGTTTGTCATGACGTGGCTTTCAAAGCGAGAGAGGGACGGATGGAGCTGGCACAATTCCCACTTCAGAAGAAGGATGTCTCTGCTGTCTTTCTGCGGGGTCCCAGTGAGAAGGTGGCACTAGTGTTTGTTCCCAGACATACCATACCCCCCTCTGCCTAGTAATGATATGCTCATGTCTAAAATCCCCTTTGCCGTATGTCTCTAAAAAGCTTTGGATTATGAAAGATAGCACCAAAGAAAATAATCAGCCTTCTTCGAGCATGAGGGCCTTCTACTTTGCAGTGCTTTCAAGTGAACCAGCCAGCTCGGAGAAAGCCTCTCCTCTCATGCCATATTGATTTGAAAAACTGAAATATGCTACAAAACTTACTAATGTCACTACTCCAAGGATATGTTTTTTGCGAGGATTTTTATCTCTCTGCTTGTCCATCATTATAGCAACCATTTGATTAAGTTGAAGTCGGGACTGAGAATTGTGTTGAAAACTGATCTTCAGTGTAATGGGATTTCACTCACTTTTCTCTTTTTAAATTATGAGCTTCCTACTTGCATCCAGCCTATGTCCTAATTTTGCCCCCTTCCTCCTCAACAGCATTTTAAAGATCTGTTCAGCTTTTATTGCTTGTCTGGAGCCTTGTTGTTCCAATTTTGGTTACTGTAACTACCTTTTCATTTGCAATCAGCTCCTGTGGGTCCATGCAAAATGCAGATGTTTATGTTCTTTGCTGCTCTGGCAACATAACATACCTCCTTTTGAATCCCTCTGATATTTCCCACTTTTTCACAACTTCACATTTTTTTAGCAAACATCAAACATTTATATAACTCTTCCTTCTCTCCATGTATCCAGCCGTGTTTATTAATATATACCTCTCTACTCTGTTTGTCTACTCCCGTAAGTATTTCCATGTTTTTTTCTGTTCTTTTCCCGCGTGTGGATTACCCTTCTTTAACGCTGCTCTCACAGAGCTGCTACCATCTTCACATTTCCTGTCCATCCCGAAGTCCCATTTCTGCCATGCATCTATAGGAAAAGAATTAGTCGTGTGCTGTTTAAACATAAATTCCAGTTGATTGTGGGATGAACTTCACTTTGTGCATTTGTTAAAGTCTTAGTGATATTGCCCCCCGCTTTTCTAATGTGTACGCTTCCCCTGCCCTAGTACCCCACATTGCCGTGATAACTGTGACCTCTTTACTGTCGTGTATCCCCTAAAAGCTGTCTCATGTCACATTGCTATAGTCTGCAGTGTTGTAGCTGTGATGGTCCAGGAATTGAAAAGCAAGAATGTCTTAGGGTAATATCTTTTATTGGACCAGCTGCAATAGTTGGAGTAGAGTTGAACAAGCTTTCAAATGCAAGATGTTTTTTTCATCAGGACCTTGCAGGCTGGAAGGTGTTTGGGATGGAAACACGTCTTACCTGGTTTTGGAGGCACTGTATACATTCACTGGCAATGTTAAAATGATAAGGGAATGCTTGCTGTCTCAGAAACTAGTAATCACTGGGAAAGTGGTGTTCAGCAATCTTTCTCATCTATCAGGCATTGTCTGTCTTCAGTAATGTAGCAAGTGGACATTTCTACCCGAGTACTAACAGCAAATAGTTTTTTTTTGGGGGGGGGGGGGGGGGGGGGGTTTGCCTGATCCCTGCATGTCTCTGTGCCCTGAGGAAAGGTGTAAAACACGTGCACGTGTAAAATTACGTTATTAACAGTGGTGAGCAATTTCTTTTCCCTGATACAGTTAAATGGTAAAATTAATTTAAAATGGCCTGTGGGTGTTGGTGCATTTCCTGCTGCAGGTTGTAATCGTGGTGCGATTTGTCATGTGAGCTGCTTACTAGTTAAACAGTTGTTTGATTTCAACTTGGAAACCCCCACAGGGGGGTCTTTGAATTAAGGAGAGGCGATGTACTCTTATCTCCATTTTGTCACCGACAGCATTCATTCTGGCAATAAAACATTTTTCTATATGAAGGACTGAAAATAATGTCCTTTCCCCCCCATCTGTGTACTTGCGTGCATTCTGACAGCACATTGTGTACTGGCAATTTAATAGTTTCCCTTGCATAATAGTCAATTGTCCCTGTTTATTGCTATGTAAAAATCCATACCTAGGAAAGGAAAATAAAGTGAAATGGAGTGGTAATGTAGGTGAATTGGCAGGAGATTTAGGGGGTAAGCATAAGACCTGAAATACATTTTCACCCACTTTTTTTAAATGTTTAGGGTGTGAGGTTGACTGTACTTTGTTAATCCAGTAAGAGAGCTTGCCTTCTGTTCTTAATTTGTGTGTGTGTGTAGTTAAGCCCAAAATATGAGACAGAAGCAGCATTAAGCATGACATTTTCCCAGCATCCAGATGAAGATCTAGCTTGCTGCTTCATCAATTTGTTCTTTCTTTTGAATTCAAATTGAGTTCATTTTTATAGATTCGCTGCATAATACTCTCTTCTTTCCTCCCTCATTCATTAACTGATTTGTTCTTGCAACTCCTTCTTTTTTATTGAATTGCTAATAAAGGGTCTATGCTGTCCTTTCAAACGAGCGCCATCATTCCTTGTCATGCCCAGGCAAAAGGAAAACATATTGATCCTTCATACATACATTTTTGCTTTTTCTTGAGGGACTCAATACATTATAAAGAGGCTAGACCCATTTCTGCCCTCAAGACATCATAAACGAACAAGTTTTAAATAACACTCTCCTTCAACATTCAGCACAATGCATGTATATAAATATTCACTCCTCCCCCCCGCCCCATTCCCTTTGATTACTTCTGAGCCTTTGGAGCATGTGTGCTCTGCTGGTTGTGACACAACAAAAGCCAAATCAAAAAGTTGTCAGGTTTCGTCCTTGTAAATGACACGGTACAAATGCGTGCGCTGGATTAAAACACCTTCCCCTCCTGACAGAAATCACTGAATTTAATACATGTAAAGCCCCTTTCACTTCAAGCAGACAACTAGCTGAATTATAAGACTGGCCATGCTGAGATTTCTTTTTTTTTAAATTTTTTATTCTAAAAACAGCTTAGGTTTGGTCTGATTCCTCCTTTACCCCCGCTCCCACCGCTCAGAATCTTTTAGTGTCGTGTCCCCCCCCACCATTGAATCACAAGATATATGAAAAGGAAGATTAATTTATTTATCCCGCATGAAGTAGAAACAATTTTGAGTTGCACAATAAATAATTGAGCAGTAAATGAAAATCATTAATTCATGACAACTGCAAAACAGCCATCCAAGGAATTTTTCATGGTCCAATGTGGGTACGTTGATTGGTAACACCACCTGGGAGAAAGTGACTGCATTATAAAACGAGCACAATTTGAACAAAGATTGCCAGACAGTTGGACAACGTAAAAGTTATGTTCAGCCATAGCAGTGATCATGATCTTGGCAGATTTATAGCATTCATTCAGTATGCCCCTGGAGAGTTGGTTGTAGTCAGGACCTCGCACACTTTACTGCAAGCTGAACTTTAATTTTGCTACCAAGACTTTTATTTCCTCCCCAAATCTTTGATCAATTTTGAAGCTTTAAAAGTAAGCGGAAAAAATAAGGTATTTTTTAAAATTGAATATAAATCTGAAGAACTTAAACTGGCATAACAGTGCTTGTGTCACATTTTGATATACTCATGTTATTCTCTCCTAGTGTGTTCTAGCTAATGTGCTACAGATTTTGTATTGACAGTGCATAATTACCTATTGGAAGCAATTGGAAAGGTTGGGATGATATTATCTTACGAAGGCAGAGGATCTGAATGGGCTGTTTGCATCCAGGAGGTGATGGAAACTCTTAGTTCCTGGAAGGGAACCGATTGTCTTGATACCTGGTCATAGCTCAGTAATTCATGACGTCAACTGGAAATACCGCATTGTCACCAGCTGAGTATCTGCAACTGCATGACAGATGCATATACTTTCCAGATCTTTGTAAAATTAAATTTCTAATTTTAATAGAAAAGTCTAATAGTAAGTATGATCATTTACATATCTACAGTGATATTTCAAGCTCTTTTTTGCTTTCTGAAGCACTGACACTTACTGATTTTTACCTTGATTTTTACATTTGGAAAAAGAGCCTTTCAACCATAGGACAAAAACCTTACTTCCTTCAAAGAATAATTATTTTACAGGAGAGCACAGTTCTGGGTCAGAGGGTGGACTCGGTGACAGTCTGCTGCTCTGAGTGCAAAATGGCATGAAGTAACTTGTCTGACCTCTGACAGTTGTGAACTCAATAATGAAGAGCGCTCCAGCCAGCCAGCCTGGTCACAGGCTGATGTTGACTACATTTGGTTTTTTATACATCTCTGAAGGCTGATGTTTGATGCTAGGGCCTTTCAACATAAAGCTGGAGAATTGTGTGGCAAAACATGAAATCTTTATATGACATTTAATATAGATAGTAAAGTCAAAATGAGATGGAAAAATAGTATGTGCCCCTATAGTGATGCTGCATTCTGTAGCAATCGAAGTACAAGGCATTAGTAATATGTAACCTACAGTTGGTTTATTTCTTATTTTTAAAGGATGTGGTTTTTCTTTGCCCTTTTACATATTGAAACCAGCTCTCAATTTAAAAGTTACCATGTTTATTCGAATCTAAGATGACCCTGAATTTAAATGCGCCCCCCCGCATTAGAAAACATATACATTTGTTATAGAATCTAATTATTGGACATTATCTTTTTAACTCATTCCCCCCCTCCCCCCGCCCCTGCAAGGGGGTATGTGGTGGGGGGCAGGGGGTGTGGGGAGGTAAAGCAGTTTGTTCTCTGCTTGCGCCTGCCCCCCTGCAACCCCTGTTCTTCCCCCTCCCTACAGCTTTGGCTCCTTGCTTCACTCTCCCCAACCCTTGGTCTGTGCTGGCAGACTGTGTCCCCATTCTGGGCATGGCCCCAACCCAGCCCCCATAACAATTGTGGGCTGTGCACCATTGCTACAGGGCTGGGTTGGGGCCTTGCTCAGTGCTCCAGGCTGCAGTGTGGACGGAGCCTGCTGCCATGGGGTAAGGGGTGGAGTGAGAGTGGCAGGTGGGGAAGCACTATCTGTGGGGGGTGGGGGGTGGGAGATGGGGAGAGATGGCATTGTGCAGAGGTGGCAGTGAGGGGGTGGAGTGGCCAGGCGGTAGATACGGCCCTGACCCTGGATAGTGTCTGGAGCCTGAACCACAGCAGCCTGCTGCTGACCCCCCACCATGCCACTGTACCTGATTCTAAGATGGGTGGCTTTTTTCCCCATGTTAAATGTGTGTATGTGTGGGGTGGGGGGGGGGGTACCTCATCTTGGAATCAAGTAAATATGGTAGTTAAAAAAAAAAAAAAGGCTTGTCCATCTTCCTTGTAGTAGACGCAGGATATAAGGACACAAGAGTCAGACCAAGGATCCATTTAGCCGACTAGTTTGTTTGTGATGGGGCAGTATTAGATGCTGCGGAGGGACAGCGTATGCACAGGGCATGTCGAGTAATTGCATCCTCCCTGGCAGCCACCACCGCTGGTTTAGGGATGTCCAAGGATACATCCTTGACTGTTGTGTTTAGTAGCCATCATGTCCTCCATAAATTTGTCTAATCCTTTTTTGACCCTGGGCTGGGAGACATTAGTTCTTGCATGGGAGAACGAAAGGTTGACCTATGAAGAAATACTCCTATCTGCCATTTTAATTTTTATATGTGAATTAATTAAGCTTTTTTTTTTTTGAAAAAAAGTGGTGTTTTTTTTTTTCAAATGTATTGGTATAAGTTTGTGACAACTATATTTTTTTCTGGAAGACTGCTTAGAGTACAAGAACAGATCATCAACAGCCTTCACTTTAAAAAATAGCAGGGGTTGATCTTTTCACAAAGAGAGCATTTTCTTTTGAGAGCACATCAGACTTTGAGTTAAATAATTGTTAATCATCTAATAGCACATAGTTATAATCTATATATTTTTTTGAGTACCTCAATGTATTCATGTGAAGAGAGCTGCAGGATGTGTGAAGTGCTCCAAGGTAAATAAAATGAGTGAACTCCTCCTCTGAAGAGTTGACAAGTTAAAAGTTTAAAAGAAGTGGGGAGTGAGAGCTGCAGACAAAGGAAAGGCAGAAGGGGGAAGGGAAGACGGGGCTTATTTTTAATATGATCGCTGGTTATATTTTCACTTTTGTTCTATGCTGCTGTTTCTCCAGATAAGTCAGGATGCTGAGGTCCTATAGTCCTAGGTACCAGTAGGACATAAACAGGAGGAAATTTCTGATATCTTAATTTTCCTGCTTTGAACTCTCTGCCCCTGTGTGACATGGGATAGTGGGCAAGATAGTGTGACCCAGTAAGTGTCAGGTCTTATGTTCTTCTGGTTTTCCTTGAACTTTCTGGAGAGGAGAGGAGGAGTTCAATCCAGTCTGAGTTCCTTCTAAAGACATTAAAAAAGGTCATGATTTTCTTTTATGTGTCTCCTGCAAATTTTAACCTACCATAGATGAATGGATGCATGCTTTTCTTTTCTCATTTGCCCGCCTAGGCTTATAAAGCGAAAGGTCCAAGCTTAATGACGATAATGTGCTGTTTTATTTCTTTAATAAAGCTCTTCAGAGGCTGGGAAATGCTTATCTTACCTATCCCTTATACAATGGATAATGCTCGTGACCACACTCCTTTCCATCCTCCGCCAACTCTGTCCCTCCCAGCTCCTCCCTTCTCTGCCCATCAAATACTTCCAGCAGAAGAAACTTGGAAAGCCCACAGCAGGCTTTTGACACGATAGATTCCTATTTGAAATCTCTGGGTTTATCTTATGGATCTTATCTAGATGCTTGCTCACCTCTTTTAATATTTCATGGCACCCTGTGACACCCTTAAAAGGATCTCCCGGCCCCCCAGTGTGCTGTGGTATCCTCATTGGAGAGCACCGCCTTATACGTGCTATATGTCTTCCCTTTCCGTCCTTTGAAGTCTACAATTTGGGAATTTGAAGCCAACAGAATCTTCCTTAGAAATGTAATGGTGATTTAAGGAACAGGAATTATCTTTTGAGTGCATAATTACATTAGTGCAGCTGGCTTCCCATTTCAACAGCGCCATGTCTGCTGTTTTATGGGGTAGCTGGCCAAGGGACTTGCGGTTGGGGTTGATAGTGATCTTGAATTAATCTCTCCTTCAATTTGAACTTGTTGCCCAATGTTATTGGCTCACATTCGGCTTCATCTTCACTTGTGAGGTCTTTTTCCACGCATTAGCTGTGCTGTGGTGAAATTGTTGCTTCAGCAAAGATGCAATATTTGGGATGTTTTAGGAACTTAGGATAACTCTTATTGTTTATCAACATACGGTAGAAAAAAGATCTTTTTCCTTCTCCGTTTGCGCGCTTGATTTAAATTCCAGCTTTGGCACTTGCTCTAATAAAATTAGGTTCCAAAATCTGAAAGCAGATTATTTTTGCTGTTCAGCCTGTCGCTTCAGCAGTTCTACAAGGAAGCTACAGTATAAACTTGTTCCCCTGATTTCTCAGTCGGCTGTTGAAAAAGTTGGTAATCTTAACTCGTCATTCTGCAAGTAATTGAGTTTCTGGTTTTGAAGCTCCACCAGTCCATTAGTATAGGGAAAGAGCACATCGTCCTGTTTTCAGATGTTTTAATTCGAATCACGTTTGTAAAACAATATTTCATTACTTCTCATTTTCCTAATTACCATGCAGATAAACAGTGGGGATCATGACATTAGGATAAGTAAGTAGCTTATGATTTTGCCTTAGAGAGAGAGAGAGACTCTTGCTGTTCCTCCCTCCCCTCCTCCCCCCGCCTTGGGCTACGCAGCAGTAATAAATGAGCAAGTCCAGAGTACTTTATGCTAGATAGTTAATGGTCCTCTGCCTGAGCCAACAGGCCTGTTTCCACAGCATCTGTCACAATTCATAGTCATTAGCATACCTTTAATGGTTTCTTTTCAAAATAATTTCTACTGGGGCATTTAGAATACATCAAGGAAAAAACTCTGACATTGAAAAGGGAGTTCCAAATGTAGGCAAATGTTCTTGCTCATGTATAACTCCCGAACGAAATGCATTTTCTGTCTAACATACATCGAAGGAATAAAAATGCATTGTAGGCTATTAGAGAAATGTTTAAAATAAATTTGAAGTTGACATTTTGAACCAAATTTTGACCTCCATCAAGTTTTCTCAAAGCCTGGAAACACTCAAGGACAAGACTTTTCCACTGTTTTGTAGGGCTCTTTTGGTATGTAGAGCAGAGGCAGATGGATTTAACATCTTAACAAAGGAAATATGAATGTAGACAACACAACAGCGGCCAAGTCATTTGTGTTGCATGAGACAGAACTGAAGGGCTACCAACAGAGTGCAAAATTAAGGCACAATGGTCGGCTTCACAATAATAGCTTAGGGTAGCTGATATTTTGGTGCAAGGAAAGAGAGAGTTTGCTAGAATATAAATCAGAATTTCTTTTAATGCTTTTGAAGGCTGGGAAATGTGTGGTTTGGAAGGAAAGAGAATGAGTGGGTAGATAATGTTTTCTGTCTTTTAAATATTTCACAGTGTGGCAATAGGAACCATACAGGAAGTACCCAGATAAATAGAGCAATAAGGTCTAGGTTGGTTTTTGCTCTTCATTGCAGCAACTAAATTAACCCTTTACTTTCCATTTTTCTCCGTCAACCATAAAAAAACAAAAAAGAAAGAAAAAGATCGTAAGTGTTTCTTAGCCTGGTTGAAAAAGCCAGAGTTGGAAGAAGATGGTTAACCTCATGGATATTTCTATGAACACATTGGCCACAAGTGGTTGCGGGTAATGCATGGTTTTGTATGATCTGCATACAGCCGTTGAAATTCATGGCTAACCTTCAGGCCTGCTTTTTAAAAAATGCTATAGTAGGCTTAATGGTGTTTCTGACTATAAATTTTGAGGTAAAGTATATGTTGAAAGTGTAGAACTGTATTTCATTATTAGAAATGAAGTGGTGGTTGAAAAATGCATTGTATATTTTCCCATGTTGTCAATGCCCATATTTGGGAATTTCTGCTTCTGGTATATTCTGACACTCACCTTTGATTTTTGCAGCCGTAATGCTCCATTAAGATATTATATACAGTCCTCCTCACAAATAATAATGGCAATATTAGTTAAAGCACTTAAAATCAGGCACTCAGTTCAGATAGTCTCAAAAACCTGAATTCAGCTGTCCTGTGAATACATTATTATGACGTTTTTAATGAAACGATCACAGACTTTTTTTGTTGTTGTTTTCTATAAAAATGCTAATTAATCGGATACGTCGTGTCTTAAATGTCTCCATGTGGTCACTCAAAATTAGAAAATATTGGCTTGTTTTGGTCTTCATTTCAAAGAAGTGTTGTGAAAATATATTCATTGACATTTGTCAATCGCTACAAGCGTGCTACAGCTGAGAGCACCATAGAAATGTTTTCGAGGATGTTAACTTCTGATCTGCTTAAATAGGCTTGGGTTACACGGTAAATGTTGAGGATAAAAGGAAACATGGAATAACTCCCCGTTCAGTGAGCTCTGTCCATCTTATCCCCTGAAAGAGATGGGTTTTTTCTCGTTCGTGTCTGTGATCATGTCATTGAAAACGAGTCCTTGGTTTTGCAGTACTGACATTGTTTTGATGCACTTACTCTGAATGTACTTTCCCCTTTGTGGATATATAAAGAGCAAACTGTTTATTGTATGGGGGGAGAGGGGGTTGTGTGGGTATGGGGGGGTGCCTGTGCACTAGGTCCCGGGAGGGAGGGGGCACGTGCAGCAGAGCTCACTCGGGTCTGCCCAGCCCGTACTGCGCCTGCAGCACCCCGCGTGGGGCTGTCCGCCCCCGGCCCTGGCCAGCACGCACAGCTTTCCGCTGGGGCTGCTGCCGGTGCAGCTGCCTGGATGCTGCTCTGCTCCCCTTGCCTCCAGCAGCTCCTTCTCAGCTACCCACAAGTGGCTGGCTGCTCATCATGCTGGGCGGGAGGAGAGGGTTTTACAGCTGTTTGCCAACTGGAAATTAATGTTGGAGTCGGGAAGGATGGGCTCAATCCGAGTTCAGGATAGGACTGTGTTTTAGTACAACGATGTTTCAATCAGGATACTGCAGCAACCTGGGGCGTCTTGTGTGCCATCCTAGGGCTCCCTTAAAAGCATTTCAACGTTGGTACGGTTCGGTGTGGAAACACCTGTACGCGACTGACGGGATAAACCCAGAGATTTTAAGTAGGAATCCAGAGTGCCAAAACATCCTGGCCTGTCAGGTCTTGCAGGGCTCTTTGCAACAGAATTGCTCTGCTATTTTTTGGTAGTTAAGAAACGAGTGAAAGCCAAGAGCTGTCATTTTCCAAGGGCTTCCTTGAGTCTAATGAGGGATGCTTTTTGTCTAATAAGGGGCACCTTGAGTTTGGAAAGGTTGAAAACTATATCTTTAGTAGTTACCATGTTTTCCCTCATCTGTCCTTTTATTTCTCTGCTTGTATCCAGCCCTTCCAATCCTCCACTGCTTCAGTCTTTTACACAACACTTTTATATGCGCCTATTCCTCCCTCTTCTGCCCCTGCGTTCCTTGTTTGTTCACCTTCCTCCCTCCCACAAAAGGAAAAAAAAATTACTCCATTTGCATTTGAGTTCAGCTGCTGTTTTCTCCTTTATGGTACCCTGCTACCAGCATCACACCGTTGGTTCTTGTGCCTGCTATGACGGTGGGCCCCAGATGCCAGGAGGAGCAATTGCAGGAAAACTCCCTTGATTTGTGCTCCTCTGGGATAGGGCTTCATGCATGTGGGATCTTTGGAGAATGCGTGTAAACTTGTTTTTCAGAGATTTATAACTTGGCTGAATTTGATTTTGTTTTAGTGGGAATAGGAAAAGATCTCTCATAATCATACATCCATCTTCTTTCGCATTTCAGCTCTGCGCTCCAGTGTACAGGCGTGCTATGCTTTTTGACGAAATGAGGCATATGTATTGCGATGGGAAACAATGCAACTTTATCGATGCAAATGACTGAATTACTTTAGCAGAAGCATTTAAGAAAAATTTCAATCTGAGACAAGCGCCTGGCATGTGAAATTTCAGTCCTGGTGATTACAGTTTGTCAAAGTTGTCATAAGCAACTTGAGAACAGGATTTTGCAACGTGTCAAACATCCTTAACTGCAGGTATAATTATGTGCTCCACTTATAACTATTCACTTCTGAAAATCTGGGCTGCAGTGACCTAATAACCTAACTGTCCTGGATACATATGGTTTTTAGTCTCCACCTTCTAACAGACGCTTCTGGTCTGAACCAAGTTCTCTGCTATGGAGTTCCCAATGTTAAGACAAAATTACTGAAACACGTACATGTGCAAGGAGTAGATTTCCAAGACCTTTGATTGTGTTGAAAATGAAACTAGATTAACTACAAGGGAATGAACAACTTGTGCTAAATATTTGTCTATTTTTATACCCATTTTTTTAATATATTATTTGAAGCAGGACGATGTCTGGAAGGGCTGAGTGCCCCTTTTATTTTTTCTGCTTGAGTTTTGGACAAACTTGTTCACGGAGGCACTGTAGGTGTTGGGAGAGTCTTGTGTCTCAGCTTGCTTTGGATACTTATCTTCCCATCTGGTGAAGGCTAGCAGCAAATATCGGGTCCTTTTGATTGTTTGAGATGCTTGCTACCTCCTGTAGTCTTTTAAAAAAAAAAAAAATCTTTAGCATCACATGTGGTAACAGGTTTTCATATTACTAATCTAGTCGACTACTGATTGGTACCTAATCTTCCATTCTTTAAGATGATTTAAAAAAAAAAAGTGCAACAAGAAGGCTAAAAATATGTCCGGATACTTCTGATTTACTTGACCTTGGGTATAATTGGTTCAAATACAGTGAAGACTGTTGTTTATGTGTGTAATGCCAGGGTATATAATCCATTTATGCTTCTAAAATATTTCTTTGGAAGTTGAAATTGGTTGTTTCTCAGACAGCTGTTTAAGGCACCCATCTTCCCTTGGCCCCCCAAGCAGGGTTGCTCATTGTATTCATGGTGCTAACCTAATATATTCAGCTTTGGAGAGGATAGAAGTGCTAAGCAGTTAGGTAAAAGTTGTCTACGGTGCTTGAGAGAAGAAAGCTTCTTCATATCAGGCGTCTAAATGTCTAGATTATAGTAAGTGTCTGTGTGCGGAGAGTACAAATTGTCTCCCTTTACCAAGAAAACGATACAAACACATATAGAGAAGGCGATTATGTACGAGATGGGCTTTCTAGCTTCGGTTTGTTACTCCCCATGTAAAATGAGAGTACTTTTAGACTTTCAGAGACCTCTTTATGCATCTGCTTCATAGAATAGATCTCCACCTCTTCAGGTCATTTTGCTGTTACAGGAAACTTGAACTGATGTTTAGATGTACTTACAAATTATCCGTTAATGGAGGGCAGAGCTTTGGACAGGGTAGAAAGATCAGTTTATTTTACACAGGTCCTGCAAAATAAATGGTTCCAAGTGAACATAAGCCTATATCAGCTGCTAAAACACTATCACAGTCCACACGCATCTGTGTTGCTTGGATCTGCTGCATGTATTATGCCTTGGATAACATTCAGATATGCATCAAGATTTACCAGACCACTCTCTGAATGTTACTTGTCCCTTTCAGTGATGCTTGTTGAAAATTCAGTGTCCTCTCCTGAGAGAAGAAAAAAAAGTCTTAATTTTTTTATAGCATGCTTATTGTTCAAAAAATAATTTGGAAAGGTTCTTCTATTTCCCTATCATTTATAAGGATTGAGAGGCGTTACCAGTATTACATTGGTTTCCCGTTCTCTTGCAGAATATTTTAATGTAGTTTTATGTTCTTTGGTTCTATGTAGAACTACCTAAACCGGCTTCAGCTCATGCCTCAGGATGCTCATTCTGCCTGTTCCATATAAACTCCTATCCATTCACCTTTTCCTTGCGAGCGGAGCCTTTCCCGCAGGAGAAGAAAGTTTTAGTGATCCCTGTAACGGGTGAACGGAAGTTGATGATCTTGTTACGATATCCAAAAGCAGGACTTGCTACCACCGTCTCAACTGGCATGCAAATTGGCTAAAGAAGACTGCCAAATATCAGGAGGATTTAACAACAGTTCTTCCTTTGGTTTTGCGGTCTGCACAGTTTCACAGTGTGTGTTCTCTGTAGATACAGCTTTTGGCACCTTAGGAAAACAATGTCTAGGTGCAATCATTTTTTTTTTTTTTTTAAATTGTAGCTGTTGATAGAACAGTGCGAGAAATGGTTGCATATGTCATAATCCTTAATGGGTAGGGTATGCTGCAGAGCGTCAAAATGACAGCACAGAACTTGCAGCTGGTAGTATTAGTGAAAAAAATTCATTTTATACTCCATTAAGCTGTTAGACTTAATGAATAATTTACATTCAGGCTTGCCCTTGTTGCATACTGTTGTGTATCAAAGAGGGAGAAACTAGTAATTTAAGGCATGTTTTAATGAATATACTAGTTTTTTGCAATCTTTTGTTTGTTGAAGTGGACTCCCACGGTTCTTGATTTCTGAAGGTCATTGTATAAGTTTAAGCAAGTTTAAATGGTAAGCGGGTAAATTTTAAAACCTGTTGGTAGCTTTAGATTCCTTAGTCTTCCCACTTTTTCCATGTGAGTAGTTAAATACACGGGCAATTCAGTGCATCAGCATCACTACCTTCAGGAAATGTCTGTGCAGGGGAGCTGTGTGCAGGGGGGCACCACACACACGGACTCATGCACTGCCCTTCACCTGCTGCTCCTGCTGGGTGGGAACCGTTGGGGCACTTCAGTGGTAGCTAATCCTGGGGCCCAGCCATGCCCAGAGCTGGTTGCAGCCCGCCAGCCGTGGCAGACAGATAAAAAGCCCTGTGGCAGTAGCAGGCGTTGGCAGGTCTGGAGGGAGGGCACTGAGGACCAGGCTAAGGGCAAGGCGGCGGTGTCCAGTGAGAAGGTGGGCTGGCTTGGTGGCCCCGGCTTGTGCACCAAGGGCTTTACTGTCACTGACCTGCTGGGGCTGGAGGCCAAGCTGCAGCCCCCACTCTGGCCAGCATCACCATTGCTGCGGACATGGACATGAGCAGCACTGGGCAGTGACGCCCTGGCTTGCCAGGGACAGTGCTGCCTACTGCTCACCTGCCTGCCCTTCCTGCCACCCTGTGCCAAGCCCCTGCTGGCCCTCGGTACCAAGCCAGCATGTCAGGTGAGCATACATGCGCTGCCCTGCAATAGCCCCTGGGGTCCCTTGCCACCCACAGCTGCTGAGCACACGTGCCTGTTAAGCGTGCACCTCCTCCCACACCCCAGGCACATACCCCACGTACAGCGCTGGTGACTTGTTGGGGAGGGACGCCAAAATACAACTGCCCTGTATGCCATTTCCATTAAGGCCACCTCTGTCTGTTTGGATACCTGAGCTAGCTCAGGTGATGGAAACGGTCCAGCTGAGGTACCACGTTCAGTGCTGATAGGCAAATGCAGGTACAGAAACCAATGGGAAGGCTCTTTATTGGGATGAATCACCATGTTGAAAAGCAGGGTGTATTAATTTGGGTGCAGTGTTGTTCTTTCTCTGGGACATGAATTTGCTAGGGCATTTTTCCATGCAGTGATTAAATACCCTTGCAGGTGTAGCCATAGTTATGCACTAGTTAAATATGTGAAACAATACATTTCTCGGTGTTCTGAGGAAGTGAGCTTTTGCTCCCAAAACTTGCGCGTCTCTGCTTCAGTGTGTCTGTAAGGTACATCTCTACCTTGCCTTTGGCTCGGTGGTGTTTCTGTTGGCCAAAATGAGCCTGTTTTCTTTCTCATATTCTGCCTGGAAGTGTGACAGCCACTTTAAGAAGAAAAATTGAAATATGGTCCTTATCCCAAAGACTCTAGCCTGAACTCTTTTCAGAGGAAATACGCGTACAGACAAGCCTCCATTTTTGTTGAGTTTAGAAACGAAGGATAATTGCCCCATCTTTACTTAAACTTTGCCAAGGGAGCAGTGTTTAGAATTGGGGTAGCTTTTTTTATCAGCAAAGCAATGTCTCTTGCTTCAGTAGGGCTCATTGCATACTGTTTGAGTAAAAGGAAATTGTTGTCGGATTTCAGAGATCAAAATGTCTCCATTTGGAGTATCGTGTTTATCATTATAGTAATTTAATTTAGGTTCACATTTTCAAAATAGATGCAGGTGTCCAGACTCCATATTTGTGCACTTAAATCCAAGTCACCTGTTGTTGAGTGCTCGGTGCTTCTGAACACATTACTTGTTTTGTTCACTGAAGAAAGGTGCTAATGGTTTAATAGTCTAATTAAGTAGCTGAAATTGCACTTTAACTACTGTTAGCATTACACACTATTTGCTTTACTTAAGAATGGTAAGTACTAAAATGTAATATCACTAACAGTTAACTGACTAGTTTAGATTGGAGTTCCATGTAAGGGGTATATTATCCAACTATTACTCCCATGCCTTTCATTAACACTATTAGACTTGTGTATGTGTCAAGGGAATAAGTTTCAGGGATACAGGTTTTAGCCATATTGGTCTAAGAATACAATATGAGCACACAGTGTGCAAGAGGTGATATCTTTTATTAGACCAACCAGACAAAGAGACATTTTTTTTTGCAACTATTTGCAAGCTTTCGGGCACGCACGCCCCTTGTCAGGCATAGGAGAATGCAAAGATGGTAAAATTTCTCCCGGATACAAATGAAAATTCATATATCTCAGGAGAGCAATATACGATCTCCTGGCTGGAAAAGTTCATTTTTCATTTCATGCAAATTAAGCTCGGATAAAAGTTGGAGCCGTCTATTTACCTCAAAGGTGCCTGATGGCAAGCAGGATGTTAAGTTATACTTCTTTCTTGTTACCATGTTTAATATTTCACAAGAGGATTGGTGATGGCAGGGTCTCCTGAGCAAGGAATTTCTCTTTCGTTGAGGTTTTGCAGGTATGCAAATCTGGCTCGAAACAAAAGGCTGCAGCAAGGGGAGAAGGGAGAAGTTGGTACTTTGGTGGAGATCGGGAGCGTGTGTGTGTAAGAAGTAAGCCACTAAAATGGGCTTCAACTAATAAAATTAATGTTAAAAAGATGAACTGTGAAAGTATTTTCTTTTTGTAAATTTGATACGGTGGTGGCCTTGTTCCAAAATCGGTAATGAGGGTGGAGCCATAGGTTCAAGCTAACTCAGCACTTCATCTTTCTCAAGTGGTTAAATTGAATACCCTCAACTCTTTCCCAGTGGTGCGCAGTATGATGTGCCCTCAGATCTCCTTCCCAAAGATGTTTATACAGCTTTGGATGCTTTAAAGAGAACTTTCTTTATAAATGCGCACAATTTATTTTATGTAACAAAAGAGCATTGACACATTCTTAGTGTTCGGAGCGTCTGTTTCAGGACCGCTTCTTTTGGTACGTTAACTCCTGTGGTTAAGAAAGCTGGAATAGGCACCCTTGTGTCCCCTCAAAACTCATAATATTTTGAATGCATATTATCATGTCTTGGTATTAAAGCATTGTAAATGCCCTTGAATTAACTTAATGCCCAGAGGATAATCAGAATATTCTTGATAGATGATGGAGGGAGAGTCGGTCTGCTTTTTCCTTTAGATATAGCTTTCACTACCATTGATCTTCCCTTCAAAACATTTCTAGATTTTGCATATTTACATTAGAGTTGGATTTCAGGAATAGAGAGTTTACAGAGAATTTAAATTCATTCTATTGTGCCAGTATATTACTTTGACTAGAAACCATCTTCTGACAAATTACTGATCGTTCCCTTTATGTAGTACATTGCGGGAACAGCAGCCGCCATATTAAATCTTAATCAATAACACTGTTTCACTAATTACAGGAGCGAGTTTATATATTGGGTAAATTGCTGTTTGTAAACGTTGGATTATATTAACTAAAACAGCTAATTACCAGCAGCAGAATAAACATAAGGTTTGCTAAAAGCTTCCATCCGTAGCTTGAAGCAGTCACTGCTGCCTAATATTTCAGTCAATGTAGAAAATAAGGTAATGACATTATAAATACATTTATAATGCAGGCCAATTTCTTCTAAAATGCATGTAAGTATTATTACTTTACTGGGAGTCTGTGAAATATGATTTATTTAATGCATTTCAGCCCCCATAATATTAAGATATAATTGAGATGGGGGGGAAAAATTGCATGCAGTCAGAGTATGCTACATGAATCATGGTCTAAATTGCTTGTAATTTTAAAGGCACTTAGGGGAATTGTGAAATTTATATAATGCATTCTTGGGTTTGGAAAAGGTTATGTGAACAATAGTCCAGTTTTTTGGATCTTCATATCAGCTTAAAATAGCGTTATTTTATTGGTGTGTAAATGAAGGTCTGGGTCAGCATACGTGAGTAGAAATCCTAAAATTGAACATCCACTTCATGTTATTAAAAGTTGGTGATCCAGGTCTGTTGTGCGAAATAGGCATCTATTCCGCACGTTGTATAAAATAATAGAGAACAGCATATAATTTGGAGAACGCCAGTAATATAGGCTTATAAACTGTGTAACTGGATGAGTGACAACAACACGACCGTTGCCATTATAGTTGGATTGAATCATTTAAATGGTACTCCGGATTTTGATGATTATTGCTTTCCAAAGGCTGACAATCACAGGTCTCAGCTTCATAGTTTAATTACTTGCTAAACAATTGCTAGTGATTTTACTAAATAACAAGGCTTCCAAACAAATAACATCAGTAACGGCAGCTATGCCTGAACAACTCTAATTTTCTTGACAATGGCTACTAAACTATGTTTAGTTTAACATGAACTGTTAGTTGAAAGGAAGGCCGTGATTTATAGTTGCTTTCGACGTATGTTTGGTGTAGGGTTAAAACATGCAACGCCGTTTTCTACAGCAGGAATAGTTTCATTGAATTCACACATGATAACAAGGAACTTTTTTAAACATCTGTTAAAATCACAAAATGTTTCTGAATTATAGCTTCAGGTACAGTACCCAAATATATTTTGGTTTTAAGGCATCTGCAGATTCTTCTTACTTTACTAATAGGCTTATTATGATAAAAGAGCTCAAACTTTCAGGAATCTGAATATCACAAATCCTGCATGTAATTTGACATAGTTGGTTACAATTGGCAGTCTGTTCTTTGGAAAGACCCCAAGGCCAAGGTAAAACAGGTTACTCTTGCCCTGATGTTCAGGACATTAGATGGGTGCTGGGAAAAAGCCAAATTTAACCTTATTAAACCTGGTGCTTTACCTTGTTAGTTGGTTTTTGCCAGTAGTGCAGACCAGATAGTCCAGCTAGTTTCAGTGAAGGCCGGAAAAACGTATTTTTCCCCCCCACACACTTGTTTAATTAATTAGAAAACAAGGTTAGGATAAGAAATATTTAAAAGATTGCAATGATGCGTGTCTCTCTCAAATTTTGTATAATGGGGATATATATCCTTTTCCCATGTCATTGCTAAGGGGTTTTGTAAGGATTGATTAAAACAGTTTGAAAACAAGGCGCTACCTATATAAGTTCAAAGTGATTGTTATAAGCACATTTTATTAATAAGAGCTTCTGTAGAGTGAGGGCTTTTGGAGAGCTTTTATGAGCTAAATATATAATTACCTGTATTTCTCATTCCTGCCAAACACATGCACCTGTCTGAGATGAAACGTACTGATTTACATCACATAGTAATGTTACACAAGAATTTCTGTTGCTTGGTATATTTAGTACCATACAAGACAAAATAAAGACAGATATATTCAGTGTGAAAGTATTGGAGAAACTTCAGAAGAAGGACATTAGCCACTTTAAAACAAATTTAATCAGGACATTTGATTTAACACCCATAAATTGCTTTGATGACTCCAGGAAGTTGGGAGCTCTTTTCCATCTTGAAATGGCAGTCCATGTTGCCCCCTCATGCTATTATAGTGCCAAGGCCAACACTGGATTATATTAACTAAAACAGCTAATTAGTTGTCCAAGATGAGACAGGCTATCTACAAGATTGCTATGACTATTTCCAGCAGTAATCCTGAATTTTCCTTTGGAGGTCTTCCACCCCAAAAGGCAAACGGGACTGAACTTTTCTTTTGGAGTATGAGGAGATCAGTATTTGAAGTTCAGTATGTTCAGTGCTGATAGGCAAACACTATTACGTTTCAGAAACCAATAGGAAAGCTCTTTATGGAGGTGATCTTAGCATTTTCTCGCATATAACCCATCCTCGCATCCTTGTATTTTCTCGCATATAACCCACATCTTTAAGAAAGGGAAGAAGGAGGATCCAGGGGACTACAGATGGGTCAGCCTCACCTCAGTCCCTGAAAAGATCAAGGAGCAGGCTCTCAAGGAATCCATTTCTAAGCACTTGGAGGAAAAGAAGGTGATTGAGCTACAGCCAGCATGGATTCACCAAGGGCAAGTTACGCCTGACCAGCCTGATTTCCTTCTATGACGAGGTGACGGGCTCTGTGGATGCAGGGAGACCAGTGGATGAGATATACTTTGACTTTAGCAAGGCACTTGATACTGTCTCCCACAACGTTCTTGCAAGCAAGCTAAGGGAAGTATGAGTTGGATGAAAGGACTGTAAATTGGATAGAAAACTGGCTGGAGCATTGGGCTCAGACAGGAGTAATCAATGGCTCGATGTCTAGTTGGCAGCTGGTCTCAAGTGGAGTACCCCAGGGGTCAGTCTTGGGGCCAGTTTTGCACAATATTTTCATCAGACATGTGGAAGATGGGAGGGAGTGCACACTTAACATGTTTGCAAAGGAAACCAGGCTGAGGGAGAGTAGTAGATACACTGGAGGGGAGGGCTAGGATTCAGAGTGACCTAGACACATTGGAGGATTGGGCCAAAGGAAAACTCATGAGGTTCAACAAGGACAAGTGCAAAGTCCTGCACTTAGGAGGGAGCAATCTCACTCACCAGTGCAGGCTGGGGTGACTGGCTGGGCAGCAGCTCTGCAGAAAAAGACCTGAGGGTGACAGTGGACAATAAGCTGAATACGAGCCAGCAGTGTGCCCTTGTTGCAAGGAAAGCTAATGCCATAGTGGGCTGCATTGGTAGGAGCATTGCCAGCAGGTCAAAGCAAATGATTATTCACCCCCCATTCAGCGCTGGGGAGCCCACATCTGGAGTCCTGTGTCCAGTTTTGGGCTCCCCACTACAGAGAAGTTGTGGACAAATTGGACAGAATCCAGCAGAGAGCAACGAAAATGGTTTGGGGGCTGGGGGACATGTCTGGTGAGGAAAGACTGAGGGAACTGGGCTTATTAAGTCTGAAGAAGAGAAGATGAGAAGGGGATTTGATAGCAGCCTTCAACTCCCTGAAGGGGGGTTCAAAAGAGGATGGAGCTGGACTGTTCTTGGTGGTGATAGATGACAGAACAAGGAGCAATGGGCTCAAGTTGCAGCAAGGGAAGTTGAGGTTGGATATTAGGAAGAATTTTCTCACTAGGAGGATGGCGAAGCACTGGAACAGGTTACCCAGAAAGGTGGTGGCATCTCCATCCTTGGAGGTTTTGAGACCTGGCTAAACAAAGCCTTGGCTGGGATGATCTAGTGTGGAGGGTCCTACTTTGAGCAGAGGGTTGGACTAGATGTGGAACTCCTCAGGTCTCTTCCAACCCTAATTTTTGTATGATTCCATGATCTTTTTTCCTCAGAGAGCTGGGGGAAACTGGGGATGTACATTATATGTGAGAAGAAGCATCCCCATGGGCCTGGACATTTGGGAAGGAGGGAGGGGAAGAGTGATGGCAGCATTAATGCTTCTGCCCCCAAATATGTGGACCCATGGGAAGCCCCCCTCCCCAGCAATGCTCCAGGTGGGGTTGGCTCGCAGACAGGCCCCACACACTGGTTCCACAGCCAGTGCACTGAGCCCCGGACCGCTGCACTGGCTCAGTGCCGTCATTGAGCTGGCATGCTGGGGAAGCCTGGCTCACGGGGTCGGGGCCGTCGGGCGACCTGGCATACAGCCTCTAGCCCCTAAACCCTGGTGGCCCAAAACCTAGGGATATCGGACCTCAAGTACTTACTGGTACTTCATGGTAAGATCTTTTTTCTTGTTTAAGCCTTCCAAAAATAAATTGTGTGCATTTGTTTTTATTGGGAGGGGGAGAGGGGATGTCTTATATGCCAGAAAGTATGGTGAACTTCACTTTTTCTTTTTTTTTTTTTTTAATCCTAACTGAAAAAGTCTCATTCTGTTCAAAGTGAGAGTCATATATAATACACATTTGGATTTTTAGTTGTTTGGTTCATTTCTGCTTCCTTCCATCCTTTATTTTATCTTTAAGTTCCCTAATAGCTTGGGCTTTTCCCCTTTTGCCTGACCTGGAGACCCAGCACTCATTGGCAGAGAGCATCCAGGAAGTATTCTAATTGGCAACAATACAGTCTGGTAGTAGCAGGTTGCTTTTTCAGTTTCCTAATTGGCATCAAGGGCTGCCAGTGAAACCCAGTGTAGTTGGATTTGATTGATGTAGTCTTTGTGTTTTGTTTGCAAAGTATGCACCTAACCAACAAAGTTAGACAGCATTAAAAAGAAAATTAAAATGTGCAATATGCCTTGCTATGTACACAGTGATTCCTTAGTAAAGGCAATTTCTTGAGTAATTCTTATGGGGGAAGAAAGTTAAACTCAAGAGCGTGTGCTATTTCTGACTGGCTCATTGCTTTCATAATTCCTTGAACAACAGGAAAACAGTGTTGTTCACAACACTGTCTGCTCATTTGGAACCAGAAATACTCTCAGAAATATTGGAAGTGTTTTAAAAGGTGTGTGTAGTGAGGGAGTTTTAGGAGTGCCTCGGTTTACCTGTTTAGAAATTCCTTACTTATATCGACCAAGGGAAAACAACACATGTCTCCTTATGAGGTGTGTGAAGGTGCGTTTGTTATAAAAAGCCATTTCTGGAAGTAGGAGGCAGTTCGTTATATGCTGCCTACATAAGCGTGAAGTTTTTTTATGACAATTGGTTTCCTATATTGTGCTGTGTGCGTAACACCCCATCTAAAATTTAAGCTCTTAAACTCCTATTCTAGCAAGCAGTATTCAGAAAGGACTGCCTGTCTGATACCTGATGGCGGGCCATTGAAATAAATGGCCACTGGTGCCCAGACTGCTGAAATGAATAGTTATTTTATTAATATCACAATCGCTCACCGGTTTATTCAACAGTACGATCCTCTTGAGGGGTGTCGTGCAGTTGGACAGTCGCGTCCCCTTACTGAGGGTTTTGTACCATTGTTGCCTAATGCTCTACGTGTCCACTACTTTACGGACGTTTAAACTGTTCAGGGTCCCGACGCTGTCCAGGGCATACTTGGCACTCGCAGGATGAAACCAGAATTGACCATTTTAGAACCAGAAAGCTGTTGAGTCTTTGGCTTATCTGTTGAGGCTTCCCCTAAGAGTAAAACTAATTCTGGTTTTCGTGATGTGAACACCGTCTCACTACGGCTAGCACTGAGGATAACCACTTGCTTTCATGGGAACTGAAAACCTGTCAGATTTGAACTTCAGGTCATTATGGCTGAGTGTGGATTTGAGTGGTCAGTGTTGGGGGGAAGGCTCTGTCCCTTATTTCTTTCCCGTCGTCACCTTGTGTCCCTGAAGGATTCTGGTTTGGTGTCTCAGAAACCTTCCTAGCTCCCGTCGGCTTGGGATCCCCCAAGTGGCAGTTCCCTGCAGTACAAGCAAGTGTTTCAGTCCTTGTGATCATCCAGACCTCTTGTTTCTCTAATTTGCTAGTTCTGTCCCTAATAGCTGATTGAGGCGATGTGCAAGGGAGAGTCCTCAAAGGTGTAAGAGAGAAGTGTTTCAGAAGACACATTGAAAATGCATTTTCTGGTGTATGTTTGTTTGTTTTCCCCCCCGTTTCCTATTCGTATGTATGAAAGGAAACAGTATTTGAAGGCTGAATTCTTTTAGTTTTGGCACCGTCCAAATTCAGTCCACTTCTCACACCATAGAGAATTAATCCTGCCCTGGGCTGGTTCCTTTAATTTGCTTTACTCCCTCAAGTAAAGGGTCCTTCTTGGTCAGCTTCTCTTCCTTCTGCCTTCAGGCTGCCAAGCTGGGTAACAGGTTTGGGGAACCTGTTACCCAGCTTCCTTAGAAAATGGCTAAAGAAAGTGCACCCATTCACCTGTGCCGGGCAGCTGTTGATAATGATACCCATCATGATTGTTTCATCATGGAAAAAGGCCAGTGTCTAACTGTAATATATTCAGAAAATGAAATATTTCAGACATATTTTCTTGTTAAAATAGCTTTTTCTGTTGGAATTCAGGGCTTATGCAGTAAAAGTAGAATGATAAAAATGATGGAAGTTAAGACTACCTTGAGTTCCAAATTGAATTTTAACAATAAAAAGCACTTTTGAAGTGATGTAGGGAACAAGGGCAGCTGCAAGGCATTCAGATTTTAGAGTCTAAATCTTGTGCTGATGAGTTGTTGTACATCTTTTAAAATCACAACCTCCCCTTGCGCAGGTATTTTAAAATTTTGGTTCTTACAAAGTGCCCATCCAGTGCTCGGGGTACATCTGCTTCTCATCTGGGAGGAAGGGATTTACTCTCTAAGATAATCCCTCCCTTTTAAGCACTGGAACAGGTTATCTAGGGAAGTTGAGGAGTTGCCATTGTTGGAGGGTTTTAAAAGCAAGCTTAGAGAAACATTTGGATGAGGTGGCTTGGACAGGAATGATCGTGTCTTGAGCAGGGGCTTGGACTAGCTGTTCTGCTGAGGTTTTTTCACAGAATTATAGAAAATGAGAGTGGAAGGGACCTCAGGAGGTCACATCTAGTCCAACCCCCTGCTCAAAGCAGAACCAGCCACAGCTACATCATCCGAGTCAAGGCTTGGTCTAGTTGGGACTGAAAAACCTCCAAAATTGGAGATTGCACCACCCATTCCAGTGCTTCACCACGCTCCTAGTGAGAGAGTTTTTCCTACTATCCCATATTCTCCCTTGCTGCAACTTGAGACCATTGCTATGATTTTTTTATGATTCTTGGAAATTTTGTATGCAGTGGCTAGCATAAACTCAGAAGTGGAAAGGTAGGAAGAGCCTCTCCTGGAACAGCCTCTTGAGAACGATCGGCGGCCAGCTGTGTAGCTGATAGGTCAGCACTAAGAATGTAGATTGCGCCTATGTGATTTTCTTTTCTATTTATGTTTGGTATATTATGTTAATGAGAGCTTAAATGTTGAAATTCATCATTTTTTTTTTCTGGCCATCTTTATATTGCATCTTGTTTATTGATTATAAATTAATTTGAGATTGACGTCTGCCCTTCCAAAAGAAAGGATCTCTGAAACCCAAATGTGAGAAACAGGATCATAACCTTTGTCCAGAAGACCAGAATTGCATGCATTTATCAACTTAGCATGATGGCAGAGCAAGGTCCCACAAACTGAACCTGCCCTTTATCTTAACATCTCTCCCAAGGCATGTCTGTATGGCTTACTTTCCAGGTTGCGCTGTGCTCTGAACTGGAAGAAGTTTAGCTGTTTTGTGCAACTCCATGCCTGTACTGATCAACCTGTCCTGCACTAGGTGTCTATGTTGTTTCCTCTTTGGGAGGTGTGTGCCAGGCGGCATAAACATGGTTCAGCGTGGCGTCTCCTGATCCCCATGTTACTCATGCTCTTGTCCCAGGAGTGGTGATGTTTCTTTAAATTGAGATACTTTTAATTAAATTTCAGTTTTCTTGTGCTGTTAAATTTTATAATTAAAAATAAATAAAAATACATCTGTAGTTAATGCAAAATATGTGAAGGCCTCATGGTATTGTAATCTCCTAAAGCATTTAAGCAAAAAATAAATATGCTGAATTCAAGAGCTTCCATGAAAGTCTTTGGGCTGCATGATTTATATTTTTGTGTATAAAAAAAAAAATGGAGAGAGACAAAAATATTTGTGGTCACTATAAATTGGGGACAATGAGTCATGTACTATATGAAGGGCTGGAGGCTGTGCTACTGGGTGCAAGAGACTGAGAAGTCAGAACAAGACCTAGCTTCTTGCTCCAGGGCATAAAGATAAGTTGCCTTATTAGTCTCCTTTGCTTATCCTGCATGGACGGTCTCTCACTCCTGTTTTATACTTTATCTAATCTCAGATTGGCTCGGTTTTCAGTTTATGAATATTCATGGATCCAAGCCCCCATGGAACATTTATTTTCTTCAGTTTATGGAAGAGGATCAGTCAAAAAAATCCATTTATTTCTCTGGTGCTTTGCACTCTGAAGTATATTATTTATTTAGAAACAGTGTGATTATCGTGTGGGTTACGCGAGCATTTACAGTGTGCTCTTGATACCCCATGATCGGGGTGGCCAGCCGGTGGCATGAGTACCACAAGCGGCTCATGCAGGCTGCATGTGTGACAGGTTGCAGATCGGGGAAGGGCTGGGCAGCACAGCAGCAGATAGGGCAGGAAGCAGAGCAGCAGATCAGACCAGGTGCACAGGGCAGGGAAGAGAAAGCAGAGCAGCAGATTGGGCAGGGGAAGGGCATTGGAGTAGCCATCTGAGAGGGTGCAGGGCTAATTGTGTGATGCATCTAACGTAAAGATTGGCCCCCATTGCCCTAGATCAGTGTTGAAGATCCGGCCCCTTGAACCATTTCCCCTGGCCCATGGGGCTCCCCGAGGGGGCTGGGTCACTGCAACTGAATTCCCAGCTACCCCTGCCCTAGATAACGTATTCAGAAATGAATCAAGATTTCCCAGACTATTCTTTGCAGACATGTTCCCCGTTTCTTGACCCTTTCAATGATACTTGTTGAGAAGACTATGTCCTCTCCCAAGTAATTTTTTGTTCTTAATTTTTCTATTAGTGCTCATGTTCTGACATTGCTAAACTTGGATACCAAAATTAAGCTGAACATGTGATTGGATCTGTTTCTCCCCTCTTCCTTCTCCCCATTTCAGTTTTAGTCAGCAGTATATGGAGGAGTGTATTATGATTCTTCTGGAAAAAATGTAGGAAGTCTGAATTTGTCTTCAGTTACGGTTTGTTGCCTGGGTACTGCTGTTCTTCATGTGATGACTTTAATTTGGTTATTCTCACTGTCAAGTGTAGACCAAGAGACTAGGTCTTTTGTCTTGATGGGAGCAGTAGCGGACTTAGGGGTGGGCAAACCAGGCGACTGCTCAGGGCCCCAAAATTTTACAACAGTTTTTTGGGGTAAGGTTATTAAAAACCTTGTTCTTTCTTCAACTTATGAATAAGTTTCATGGATAGGGCAAAGTGAGATTGAAATCGAAAATGTCCTACTTGCTTATAGGTCATCAAAATTAAGCATCTAAGGGGCCCCAAATGACTCTCTTGCCCAGGGCCCCGACAACCCTAAGGTCACTGATGCTGGGAAGAGTGCGCCTCACCCCAAGAAATTGGTGGCATGTCCATGACACCCCAAGAAATTGGTGGTGTGTCTCAAGTTAGATCCCCCAAATTATTAGTCACTTTTAAAAAATATGCATTTAGCAGAGCTTCACTACCTACAGAGCTGTATTGTACCTGATGCTGGGCCACATAAAGGATCAGGGGGATGAGCTGGGATAACAAAGATTCATCATCATCATCCCTATAAGTCTGTTTATATGAAGAGATTTGGGAGCCAAATATGGTCAATCTATATTTTTTTTAAATCCCTACTTTTTATGAAGAAACATATGGTGATATTATTACTCTGTTGCAGAGCCAGGCGTCTTTACAAACCTCTCTATTCCCAGAAATGTGCTACCATTTCAAAGGAAGCTAGTACATACACAAAGCAATACGTAAAGTAGAGTTACGGCAACTTGTGATCTGCAGGAGATGGACCCAAATGTGGGTGACAAATGTGTGGGTTCTCATTTAGCAGTCTTTCAAAAAGAAGATTAAAAATATTTTCTTAATGTTTGGAGTAATGACTGTTCAGTATATTGAATATGACTTTTTAGTTTAAAACTTATCAGAATTGCACTCTGTTCTGAGCTGAATTAAGTGTCCTGGGTTCCAGTTCCTTAAGTTGGATGTTTTAATGAAAAGTCTCCAAAATGTCTTATTGTTTGGAACATGCAATTTAGCAACACATTATTTCTGAAAACAGCATACAGGTTTCAGAAGGAGCCCCAAATTCCAAAATATATGAGAAGACGTACAAAAAACTAGAACTCTTGGTTCCAAAAATGTGCAAAAATGAAGTTTATGTCCTAATTATGGGGACTTTTTATCATCTTGTACCATCTATGCTTTTCCCAGAGCCTGATGAAAGGACTTTGATCCCAAAAGCTTGCAGAAAAGGATGATTTTCTTGTGATTTCCCGGTTGGGCTAATAAAAGGTATAATTTTGGGACCAAGAGTTCTAGTGTTTTGTATGTCTTCTTGTCTCAGACCAACACGGCTACCAAGTACACTCCCAAAATGCATCACAACCTTTGGTGAGTGTATTGGAGAGGGCTGTGTTTCATAGGTGGTTTCTTTGCATTTTGGTAACAGCTTTTATGGAAGCTTTTCAGATTAATTGACTAATATGATCAGGTATCACTTTCCTTATTTTAGATGGGAAGCTGAATTGTGGAGAAATGAGTTGCCCAAGATTGCACTGTAATCAGCAACAATGAAGTGATGAAAAGCCCCATGTCCCTAGTTTTTAGCCATTAGACACGCTGCCGCTACGATATTTCATGCTTTGCCTTTCCCGAGCACTTTTAGTCACTTGTTTAGTTAAAATTAGAGTCAGTTTATTTAGCTGTTAAATGAGATGAGACATGACCAATTTTTGACGCACATTTATTTTACACCAAAATACATAGCAATTGGTTAGCACTTTTCCCCCATTTTTCTTGTCAGGATTGATTTGGGCTGGAAGAGGGTGCCATCTTGATTTATTTTTTCCCCTTCTGATTCCCCCTAAATGCATCTGATTCAAGGAGAGTGCAGCCTTACTTCCATCCATTATAAATGATTTTCATTTGAACATGTCATTTTGCTTTTCAGTTACAATGGAGATCAAAGTGACACAGGTTTGCCACCAGTGTTCAGCAGCTCTTTTCAGTCCTGGACCTTAAAATAATAGGATATAGTTTAATTTGTTGCTGCCTTAGATCTCTCTCAAGGCATGTGGCACTCAGATGGCTGGATATTATTGCATGCTGAGTGCTTTGTGATGGCTTTTTTATTTATCAATAAAAATAAACCAGAGTTTTATGTCTGCAGGCACTGCGATACTCCACAACTGTCTTTTCTTGATAAGGATCTAATTTCAGAATATTCCATTTGAATATTTCTAGATTAATTACAAGCAAGCAGTTCTTTTAAATTTTTTCTAAGTTTTAAAAACAAAAATCAAGAGCACCCAGTTAAGAATAAAACTTGTAGCACATTTAGCATAATTTAGTGATTTGAATGTAATTTGAATCTTATTTCACTGCAAGGAAGAAAACAATAAAAAGGAATTTTGGCTTAACTAAAACCTTCATTTTCATCATTATCAGTTTACTAATTGACATGGGCACAGTGGAAGTATAAATTCATTTTTGTCTTTTAAAGCAGAAAAAAAATTAGCTAGGCTAGACTTCGTCATAGAAGCTCTGATATTCAGGCAGTTACTCAGTTCTTAATTCAGCCCGTTGGGTCTTATTCCTAAAGCACTTAAAATAATCAAAGCTGCTAACGTTACTTTGGAAGGGACATATTTTATATTCAGCACTGTCGGCTAAATGATGCTCTGTGACTGTAATGGAAAAATTGGGGGGGATCCACTACCCTCTGGTTATCCACGCACTTGCAAAACTTTTCTGTGCGCCCTTTCCCCTGTCATTTACGTTTTGGTACGTGGACATTTGTGCATGGGGATGTTGTGACAAAATGGCTTTATGGCTGGGAATGCCCTACAGTTGTACAGATAACTGGCAGGGAGTGTCACTGTTTCCTTGCAACTACTGTACGTTTCCATTGATGAATTAGTACTCATAGTAGGCAGGGGTTTAGGTTGTAGCCGTGTTGGTCTAAGGACATAGGCAGACAAGGTTCCTTGAGTGAATTTGATATCTTTTATTAGACCAACCCAAATAGTTGGAGAATAGTTATTAAGCAAGCTTTTGGGTTCAAAAACCCTTTGTCAGGCTAAGGAAGTGTCAGCAGTTGGTGTGTGCTCTTCCTGGATGGGATGAAAAGTGAAGAAGCCAGGGGCTGGGCTGGGCTGGGGAGTCAGATGCCAGACAGATTATAATGTATCAAAAATCCAGTGTCTATATTTAGTCCCTGATCTCTAGTATCCAGCAGGTTGATGAAGTGGAGCTCATAGGCTCGTCTCTGGGAAGTATTGTGCAAGTTTCCCTTTGAGGATCAGGACTGAGAGATTGGAGAGAGAGTGGCCCTCCTGTGAGAAATGTGCCCCCACCGGTAATTGGGTGTTTCTGTCTTTGACGGATGTCCGGTGTGCGTTCATGCTGGTGCGCAGTTGTTGTCTGGTCTCTCCTACATCTCTTCCATCAGGGCATTTGGGGCATTGGATGAGATGTATTACATTTCTGGAGGTGCAGCTGTAGGATCCAGGGATGCTGATGGCTCTGTTGTGGGGTGCAGTCATAGTGGGGTGGTGGAGATGTGTTGGCAGGTTTTGCATTTCTTGTCCTGGCACGGTCTGGATCCTTTTGGTGTGTTCTGGGCTTGAGGAAGTTTGCTTCTGGTGATGAGGTTGGTGAGGTTCGGTGCCTGTTTGAAGGCTAGGATGGGTGGCTCTGGGAAGATCTTTTTAAGAATAGGGTCTCTGTCTAGTATGGGTTGCAATTTTTTAAGGATTTTCCGTACAGGTTCAAGGGAGGGGTGATACGTCATAACCAGCGGTGTGCGATTTGTGGGGGGTTTTCTTCTGTACTGAAGCAGTTTTTCACGTGGTATCCAGGTGGCTCTTTCAAACGTGCGATCTACCTCTCTGGAGGAGTGTCCTTGCTGGGTGAAAGCCTTTTTAAGATTGGTGAGGTGGAGATCCCGGGTGTGCTCTTCAGTACAGATGCGGTGGTATCTGAGGGCTTGGCTGTATATCACAGCTTTTTTGGTGTGTTTCGGGTGATTGCTGGTTCTGTGCAGATACGTATGTTGGTCTGTGGGTTTCTTGTATACTGTGGTCTGTATTTTACCCTTCTGGATACTGATCATTGTGTCTAAAAAGGAGATGCTGGTGCTGGAGTATTCTGAAGAGAGTTGGGTGGAGGGATGGCGATTGTTGAATTTCTGGTGGAACTCAATCAGAGATTGCAGGTTCTCAGTCCAAATGATGAAGATGTCATCGATGTATCTTAAGTATAGCAAGGGTTTGATGGTGCAGTTCTTGAGGAAGTCTTCTTCCAGGTGGCTCATAAAAAGGTTGGCATACTGTGGGGCCATTTTAGTGCCCATAGCTGTTCCCATCATCTGGAGGAAGTGTTGATTATTAAAAGTGAAATTGTTGTGCGTGAGGATGAAGTACTCATAGTAGGAGTACTTTAAATGGTGACTTACATCTTTCACTGGACTTTTTGGTAACACATATTGCATTACCAGAATCACTTTCATCATAGAGACTTTGTGTATCCTTTAATCTAAGTCACAGTGGGTTTAGATTAAAGGACATCATTCAGATTTAAGACATTTTCTTGCCATTGTAGTTGAGTGACAGTTGTAAACTGCAATTATAACCATGAGAAATGACAAAATTACCGTATTTGCAGCCCGTGTGCTTTTTAATTTATTTTTATGTGGATAATTATTGCATCAAGGCAATCATTAGACTTGCTTACAAGAGTGATTTAGGTTTGAGGATTGATGACTTCCCTTCTCGGTGACCAGTGAAAGTCATCTTTGAGAGCCCTAAAGATCCTGGCATTACAATATCCTTCTCGGATAGCTATTTCAGAGAAATAAAACATTCTGAAACTTTTTATTCTTAAGCCCTCCTAGCCAAAGTAGCAGCACGATTTTATGGGGTGTTTTGTTTGTTTGTATAGTAGAAGATTCATAAATTATCTGTTTGTATCTGGTTGCTTTTATTTAGAAAAACTATCAAGAATTTAGCAAATGAACATAAGGAAAACAAAATTTGCCTGAATGAAGGCTTACAGACATTTTCTGAGGCTGAGTGTTAGTTTTGTTTCAAATTTGGTTTTAACAAATACATTTAATATATTAATTGATTCACTAAAGGCAGGTTAAATTTGTTGTCTAATGGAAATCTTGGGGACCAGAGGCAAAAGTTAGTTATTAATGATTAGATCCAACTTTGTTCTTCTAAGGATCTTGTTGTCTGTAGCAGGTAACATAGTTATGGCACCCAGCAGAATAAACGCATTGGATTTTTCTTTTGTGTCTTTAAATGTGTCCCAGAGCACTTTATAATCTTTACCAGTTGTACAAGCTGTATAGACTATATGGGGATTACTTAATCCATAATTGAAATCTAGCCATCTGTATGACAGCTATGTAATAACACACAGCAGAAGTATAACATAGTTTAAAATGAACTGTGAAGAAACCGTTGTGCAATTTCATATTACAGGGGAAAATTTCAGTGAGCTTTCACTTCAGAGCTGAGTTTGGACGTATACTACCCATCTTTGGCTTATCAATTGGGTAATGTTGAGGTCCAAGTGAGAGTATGACTCTGGAGCCCTGAACTGCCTGTTAGGGGTTGGCCTTAGAGAAATTAGGGATTAGCTCTGTCACTTCTTAGCATAAATTAGTTTTTAAAAGTTTTTGGTCTGAAATTTTTAAAATGATTTTTGAAGTGTTTTTAAATTGCCAGTTTTTAAAGTCCCTGTGGCTTTGGGTTTTCTTTAATTAAAACCTTATATTTGAATTGACTTGGAAGGAGAAAAAGTAATTGCACATCACAGAATTGTCTAGTAAAGAAAAAAATAAGGACAATTTTTAAAACGATAGTTCTAAAGAAGTCAGTATCATGGCCAGGCATTTAAACACTAGCATTTAGATACTAAATTGATGGACATCATAGGTGAATTTAGATGATTTTTTAAATTGTTAAGAGCAGTCAATTAATTGGTCTGTCTGTCTGCGAATACATATAAAAAAGAAAATAACGCAAGTTTTCTTTGAGCTTATTCTATTTTAAAATAAATTGCCTTGATACCTGAACAAAATACGAACTCATAAAACCTCAGTGTGCAATATTGTGTTCTACTCTTTGGAATTTTGTTTTTCCCTTGTTTTACCTTTAATAATACATCAGTATTTCAGGTCTTTCTCTAGCCAAGTAATTTATTGCAGGCTGAAATCTGAGAATAACATCTAAGGGAACCCATAGCTCAGATAGCCTGGAGCAGGAGATTAGCTGTGACTGCAGTTTTACCCTGAGCATTGTCTGGTACTCAACCCGAGGTGAACATCTTCTTTCTTGTTAAGCCTATAAATGTCTACCAACAGACAAGGAATAAAGTATTTGTCAGAATTATTCCTCCCATAAATTTTAGGCAGAAAAAGTCAAGTTATGTGCAGGGAATATGACGGTAAAAGCTACCGCTGTTCCAGTCCTAAAAACTTACACACACACATACACTGAGATTTATGAGTTTCTGTTCTGTGCTTATCTGTGCAATAGGTTTTAGAAACAAGTGGAATACCTATGAGGCAGATGGAGTCTATGCAGATTCCTTATGCATTGTTTTAATCATAAAAACAAACCCTTATCTTTGCTACCTTTTAGAAGAAATTTCAGAGATACCTAATCAAGATCTTGATAAAGCTGAACAAGTGGATTGATCAAAGATCTCATGTCTACATTGGAGAGAAGTTACAAATGCCTTAATGTCTCTTCTGGATTATTTTTTGTAGTTATATATAACTGTATAAATTATAATTTAGGTTATTATAATTAAAGACCGTATAATGAATTGTCTAAAATATATTCCGAGGTGTTATGTTCAGCTGTCTTAACCACAAAACCTAATTTTTGGAGTAGAACAGTTGGAATTTTAATAGGTGAGAAAGACACTGATCTTTTGCCCAGGGGTGACCATGGCTGCTTATAGATGTTAATCCCCCGCTCCTCCATTGCCCCCATAAACGATGCTTTACATTAAACTTGGTGCGTTCCCACGCTGAACCCAGCACATGCCCAGAAGAGGCAGCACGTGAGTTAGACCTGGCTCACCCTGGATCTCTATAGATTGGGCGCTTTAGTGGGGTGTTTTTTGTCTGATTGAATCAGCTATTAGATAAAAGCCCTGCTGAAGCGCCCAATGTATACAGGCGCTTTGGAGCTGGGTTGAACTAATGCACTGTTTCTTCCAGTAAAGCACATTTTTAGCATCTGTCAGCAGCCCATATGTCCTGCTTTAACCTGCATAGTCCCAGCTGGCTGTTGGGATTTATAATGGGCATCCAAGGGCATGTCTGCATGAGATGTTTACTGCAGAGCTGCCTAATTAGCTGCGCAGTAAAGTCTCCACATCTACACTTGGCCCTGTTAAATCGCAGTAAACTAATAAATGTCGCTACACGTTAGTACCTGTAAATAAAGTACAGTGGCAGAGTTATTAATTGTGAAGTACTGGACGTGTAGATGTTGCCAGGGCTGACTGGGACACGAGTGCTTCAGTGTGGGGGCTGCCTGCTGGCTAGTCTCGCGCTGAAGCACCCTCTTGTCCCAGCAAGCGCCTTCACAGCATGTTGAGCAAGGGCGAAGCAGCCCCAGGCTGGCCCCCCCCAAGCCCCTTGCCAGCCGGGGCTGCTCCAACTTGGCTCAGCGTGCTGCAGTCCTGGGTCCACGTGTAAACACAGTGCCCGGGAGCAATCAACTCCGTTGCAATGCCTGCCAGGGTTTATCGCTTCGCATTAATTGCGCATGTAGATGCACCCCCAGATGTGTAGAAGAAGATGCCCCACTGCCTGCCTGGCACCCCTGCGGACTTGTGAGGGCATGTGGGTGGGGGAAGGGGGTGGCCCAGCAGCATCGCAGGTGATGTCCTGGATTGTCAGGATCTCCATATGGTCAGCCTATTTACGTCTCATTTTGAAGGGCTTCCTCTTCACCTCTTGCCGAAGTCCTGATTTAAGCAAAAACTCATAGGGAACAGTATCTACTATTGAAATTACCAACACTGTCTTCTCTGGTACCCTTATATTTTCTCATTCCACAGCCAACTTCTCCTGACCCTGCTTTATTTATTTGAGATATGGAAGAATCACTGAAAAAGGCAATACGGGCATCGGAGGCATGTATATGTGTGTGCACGTCTTGTATAATATCAGATGCCTGCACACATTGCATATAGAATTGCATCTGATTGCATTGCCTCGAGGAGGAAATGTGTAAAGGTTTAGAGCATGCTCGGTATGGAGCCCATATCATCAGTGTAGGGACATTCCCGTGGGAAATTCATTAAACAGCTGTTACCCTTTCTTTGACAGCTTCATTCCTTGCTGTTTGTATCTGTATTAACAGCAGTAGTGTGTCAAGGAGGGGGTGAGGGTGCTTATGTTATAATTTGGGGCCATCTTGCAGATTGTAGTAATTAGTGAATGTTTCTTCTTTTCCATGGTAGTGCAGCGTTGGAATCCTCCAGAGCTGTTTGTGGATGCTAGAAGCTCACTTTACACATGGTTTTCTATTAAAATTCAAAATAATTCTCTCCATGTAGCTTTGGGCCCTCACATTTCAGATTAATGGAAAAATAGTTTAAAAGGTTTTAGGAACAATTTACTGAATGCCAATATTTTTCTACCTTGTTGCATCTCTTGAGTATATATCACTTCAGGACACACAAATAGTAGGACAGAGGAGTGTTTGGAGAGAACAAGAAATATCAGCCCTTTACTGATATTTTCAGCCCGTCTTCCTTGATTGTGTCATCATCGCTTCTGTCTTCATCTGACACCAGACAGAAGCAAATGAGGAGCAAAGAAAAATCCCTCAACCCATAGTATAGGCTTCTGTTTTGTTTCACCGCAGGAGCACATTGTCTTTTAATCGTCTAATATACAAAGTGTCATGAACTGTATATTGTCTGGGAAGTGTGAACATCTTGTTAGTTCTTGTGCCTATTTAAGAAAAATCACTGAATTAAATCTTACTCTGCAGAGGCATTTTAGTTCTGCTTGTCTAAGAAAAGGGAAGGACATCCGACTTCTAAACTTTGTCAATTAGCCTGCAAAATGTCATTATACTGCCTATTTTCAATTTTATATAAATACCGGTAATAGAAAGTGTCGCTTTTCCAAGCAGCCAGTTTGTCTCTTCTCATTTAGAAGAAGGAGAAAAATAGACGTTCCCACTGGTGGCCTAGAAAAGTCTGTATCACATGACAAATGAGTTTCAGCATTCAGCAACAAGCATTTAGTAATTGGTAAAACTGCACTGCTCTCCTGTGCCCTAAATTTTGGGGCAGCACAGGAGGCTTATGGAAAAATATACCATTTTTAATAATTATCAAAATGGTACAGGTTCCCCCTCACCAATTGTTTTAGTAACACTTGCCATCTTATACCTTTCCTGTAACCGAATAACGGATTTGGATGCAGTTGTGTGTGTGCATGCGTGCATGTACTTGCAGGTCTCTTGCAAACAAACCCACAGTGACTGTATACAGGAAATATTTCTTCAGTATTTGTCCAGGGCTTTTCATTTTTGAAGTATTGTATGCACATTCATCCAGCAAACACATCTGGAAATGTTATTTTTTGTTGTGTGTTGCATTTTGCACTATAAAATAGCGACTTCCCCTGGGTCGCTGTAACAGGTGCTCCTCCCAGGGGTGGTTGCGATGCCCCTGGTGGCCGCTCCCCCTTCTCTTACCTGCCGTGCTTGGATGATGCATTTCTTATCATTAACTCTGAAGAGAGGCTGCCCCATGGCTTGCCAAGCCTGGTCGCACTCTCCTAATCACAGGTGTCTGTGGTCATTGCCTTAAGGGCCTATTACATGAGCTCCATGCTCCCCAGTACCCAATCTCATGCCTCGCAGGTAACATGCTCACACGTGCCCTTCCTGGGCTATGGGCTCCCAGTCCCACTCCTTGCCTCTCTCGGGCTGTGGGTTCCTTGAACCCCTCGGTCTCTGGCTGTATGGGCTCCCAGACCCAGTCCTTGACCCTCCTGGTTGCAGGCTCTGGACCCAAGCCTTCCAGCCCCGCACTCTGCGCTCTAGGTCCACCGGCACCAGGCCTATCTCTTCCAAGGCTCGTCTCTCCAGGCTGTGGGCTCACCCGCCTGGGGCTCTTAGTCGTGACAGTAATGTAATAATAATGCGGTGGGGGAAGAATTCCAGACCGAAAACAGTTGTCTTAGTGCATCCCAGAACAGGAGGGCTGGAAGGGACCTCAGGAGGTCACATCTTGTCCTACCCTCTGCTCAAAGCAGGACCAGCCCTGCCTATAACATCCCAGGCAAATGTTTGTCTAGCCGAGTCTTAAAAGCCTCCATGGAAGGAGATTTCAGGAGTGCTGTGTTTTACTAACCTCCTTGTGAGTTTTTTTCCTTGTACTTAACTTAAACCTCCCTTGCTGCAACTTGAGCCCATTGCTCCTTGTTCTGTCATCTGCCACCACCGAGAACAACCCAGATTCATCCTCTTTGCAACCCCCTGCAGGGACTTGAAAGCTGCTGTTAAATCCTCTCTCATCTTCTCTTTTGCAGACTAAATTAGCCCAGTTCCCTCAGCCTCTCCTCGCAAGTCATGTCCCCCAGCCTCCTCACCATTTCCATTGCCCTCTGCTGGACTCTCTCCAATTTGTCCCCATCCTTTCTGCAGTGGAGGGCCCAAAACTGGACACAGGACTCCAGATGTGGCCTCCCCAGTGCTGAATAGAGAGGAAGAATCACTTCCCTTGATCTACTGGCAAAGCTCTACTAATGCAGCCTGGGATGCCGTTAGCCTTCTTGGCCACAATGGGACACTGTTGACTTGTATTCAACTTCTTGTCCACTGTCACCCCCAGGTCCTTTTCTGCAGAGCTGCTGCCCAGCCAGTCAGCCCCAGCCTGCACCGGTGCATGGGACTGGTTCATCCTACACGCAGGACTTTGCACTTGTCCTTGTTGAATCTTGATCCTTTTTCTTCTCTTTATTAAAGATGAGCACCTGATTTGCCCTTTTCCAGTCACCCCATATCTCTCCCAATCACCACATATTTTCCAAAATCATGGCCAACAGCTCTGCAATCACATCGGCCAACTCCCTTGGCATCCTTGGGTGCATCCTGTCCGGCCCCATGGATGCATACACATCTGGCTTTTCTAAATAATTCCTAGCCTCTTCTTTCCCTACTGTCAGTTCCCTGGCCACTCGGGGCATCTTCTTTTATATCCTGCTGAGCTTGGACTGGCTTTGTCCCCATGGTAGGGGTTTGTCAGACTGGGGTGGTAGTCACCCAGCACTCACTTAGCTAGCAGCACTCCCAGCTGCTCGGGGCACATGCCCAAACACACAGGCAGCCCTGAGATAACTAGCACTTACCCCCCTGGACCAGGATGTGGTGCCTAGTGCCTGGCTCAGTTTCTTCTTCCCCTTTCTCCTCTTTCTTTTATAGGATCTTTGCAGTGCAAAGGGAAGGGGCATGTGAACATATGGCTTATATATAGTTAATTCATTTTTTGTGTGCATTTAGATGGGATTTTATGGGCTAAACTGAATACACCACTGTATGCAGTTAGGGCTGCTAAAATGTCAAAGCAGGATGTCATTTGCACCTGTGACTTGAACAGTGGGAAGAGATCAGGAGCATTTCTTACACACGCTCGGGGCACAGAACTGATGTTCTTTCTTTTTATTACATGTCCAACACCTCTTCGCCTCTTTAGTCTGCATACCCATATTCAGGTGCATGGATTTTTCTTTTTTTAAAGACTTAATGAGGCCAGCAGCAGAAGTTCTGTGAGATGACTTTCTGCAAAAAAAATAAGATGAGAATGGGACTGTGGAAAAATGGGCTCTCTTTCAGCAGCACTTAGACTCATGTTGGATATTTGTGTTGCTAAGCACCTAAATCTACATTTAATGCTTGTTCTCTCCACCTTGGCTTGGTCATTACCCTTGAACACAAGTGACAGGATATTCTGCCAGATGTCTTGTTTCTGAAATCTTGTCTGCATAGAAGTATATGCAGATTACATGATGGGAAAATAAAAGAAAAATCGTAATATTTTTAAAATTTTGCCTAGAGATACGATCACATAAGCTGCTTGTATCCAATGAAACTATTGAAGTATCTTGTCTGACAGCGGCCATGGCTAGGTGCTCCACGGAAGGGATTGTTGTGTGAGTAGTTACAGAATAATTTCACCATAAAATAGTTTTCTTCCTAATTTGTGGTAGTCGACGACTGGCAGAGTTTAGATATGTTTGTTGTTTTGTGAGCCATGAGCTTTCTGTCCTTTGTGAAAACCGAAATGTTTTACTATAATTGTAGATATTTTTAGAGTTAGCGTGAATCTATTTCACTTTTGTTTTTTGGATTCTACTGAGGAATTGGCCTCCGTGATAACTTATGGCAGCGAGTTCTACAGGTTAATTATGCATTTAATTAGTTTCAAATTTGTTGCTTTTCAATTTCACTGTTCACTGACTATCCCCTTTTTCTTGTGTTAGGAGACGAAGTAAATAGAGTGCCTGGTTTACCTTTTCTAAACAATTAATTGTTTTGTCTACCTCTGTTATGTCTATTACACTGAATACTCCTGGCCTTTTTCGTCTGTCTGCATATGGAGGACTTCAGGTATCGCCGATAATTTTTCATTCTGGATCTTTCTGCTTTTTTTTTTTTGTATCTCATGACTGGTACTTTACACGTGTGACGATGTACCTTTGAGCCTCAAACAATGTTGTATTTCGTGTGTTACGTTCTGTTTATTGCCATAACTGCTTTGGTATTTTGCTTGCTATTTTTGACCACAGCTCCATGTGTATCATTTCAGATTTTTCCACCAGTTAACTCTATTTCTCCTCAGACTTCCTCTTAAGTCTTGCTTTGTTAGGTCCCTCTGATGTTCCTTACATCCTCATTTTTTTTTTTTTTGATGTCCATAAATGATATCTCCTGGTGGTGCTATTTTATCACGCATCTCCTCTGCTGGTTTATTGGAGGTACCCAAACTATTTAACTTTTGCTCTGTGGAAAGCTGACTGTACGTTCATTATGTTTGATCTTTCACAAAGGTCCTAACCAAAGGCAGTAATTTCATTGTATTGTAGGATTACTTAATTTCTGTGTCTCGCAGGAGGGATATTTTCAGAGTACATTTAAAAAAAGTCTAATAATTTTACAGGGACAAGAATTCTTGTGGGCGATACATTTTCCTGGGCCACCTCCATGGTTGGAATAGATATAGGCAAGCTTTCGAGTATCACATTATCCTTCCTCTGCTTTTTTCTTTAAGTTGTAGATTTTCCATTTTAAGTTGGCAAATTCTGCTGTCTCCATGTTTTGGTAGTATTGAGCTGGTGATGTTGCTATGATGATCCAGGAAACATGTGAGTGGCAATAATTCTTGTGGGTAATCTCTTCTATTGGGCCTGCTGCATAATTGGGATAGGCATAAGATAACTTTTGGGTCTCACATCACCCTTCCTCAGGCCTCTGCGCTATTTCATCTTTCTCCACTTCTGTTGTCTGAGTCAGAGTTGTAGTAAATTGGAGAATACTTTTCCTTGTACAGAAGCCAGTTTGATTTGTCGTGTTGTGTTCATCTGTTTATAGTTCCCTCCTCAATATCTGTTTTACCTAATTTCCTTGATGCTGGACTGTGGCTTGGGTAAGGAACAGTTATCTGTAATTGTGGGATCATGTCAACTCTTCTTTTAAAGATAGATATACTTCCTATCTTTCACGTAGTAAGTGATTGCATGTTTTAGCAGCTTACCCGCTTCACTTACAACCCTCAAACCCTTGGATAGATACCATCTGATCTTGGTGTGACTTGTTACTCTTTTAATTTATTAGTTTGTTCCAGCATGGCTACTTTTGACACCTCTATCTCTACAGAGGCCCATCTTTATTATCTGGAAAGAGTAAGTCTGGAGAAGGTATGCTCCCAACATCCTCTGTGGAAAAGATTTATATAAAGAGATTATTTTGTTTCTTTCTTTATCCTTATTCTCCTTTTCTCATTTCCTGGTTGTCTAGCTGACCTACAGATTTTCTCAAAGTGTCTTTACTTACAGTATTATTTATTTGTCTTATAGTCTAAAGGCCCCAACAGAGAATGGAGTTTAATCATCTTAAGCCTTGTACAGAGGCACAGAGAGAAGGGCCCTGCTCCAAGGAATTTGCAATCAAGCGGCACAAGAGAAGTTTGTGAAGGGAAACTTGAGACGTGTGATATGAAGCGACTCGCTCAATGTCACACAACAGAGAAGTCCGCTGATATATTATTTAGTATTAAATGTACTCTCATTCAGTTTAGACAGGCCCGTGCCCGCAGCAAGCCCTCTCTCTCATCCGAGACAAATAATAAATAAATAAAACAGGTAGAGTTTCATTCCAAAATATATTTTAAAAAGTTTCCAAAAATGGTCTTAAAAAGAAAGGAGTATAATTATATTATAGCACTCAAAAGTGAGGCCTCCCCGGTTTTGCGACTAGAATCTTCCTTTTCTTACTGGATATTTTTCTGGATCTTACTGGATGTCTTGCTGGGTAATAGTTTATTCAGTCATAACTGAATTTTTTCAGACGGATTTAGTAACTGCTGGCGTCTCTCATCTAATATAACCCAAGATCCTGTGATGAAAGGCATTGCTGGACTCCATGATTATTTATTTTATTTTCAGAAATGTTACAAGCAACAGCAGACAGAGCAGAAAGACAGAGAAAACTCACGGCGCAGGTTTTTTTTTGATAACCTTATTGTTTTAACATGCTGACAAGCAAATTAACTTTATAACTGCTTTTTTTTTTTTTTTTAACCATGATAATCATCTATGTGACTTGAGAGAAAAGTATTGCGTTTGGGATGAAGGTTGGCTAAAACTGACAAAACGGCATTCTCATTCTGGCATTAAGGTCAAGGTTAAGCACCCAAAAGGCTGTTTTTCACAACTCTCGCACAGCTATAGGTTTGATTAAATGTTGTAAATGTCAAATTTAGTATGGTCACCCATTCCTTAATAACAATATATACTTAAAATGAGTTGGGCTTGTGGGGCTCTTTCTTTTGCCAAACTGAGAGTCTTTATTTTGAAAATGCGACAGAAAATCAAGCCAAGCTTTTAAAAAAGTGAATAGAGCCTTTGAACGTTTCCATTTTTGGATCCCCCACTCGAGACTCCTTAAGTTAAAAGCACCTTCATCCCCAGACATCCGCTTTCAAGTATCTCACGTTGGATAAAAAGTGGAGGCACCCCAGAATAATTAGTTAGTTTACCTTTGCCTCACTTTTTAAAGTGAGCAGCAGCTGAAAGTATTTACAAGCAATTAAACTTTGTGTCTCAGGCTTAAACTGGCAACTTTATTGGTTGAGAATGAAGAAATCTCTCGGCCCTGTCATGCTTAGTTCATCAGTATTGAACATTTAACTATCCCTGCAGCATCACTTTATGCCCTTTCTACATTGGTTACTAGGTTGGCAGGTCCAGCAATCAGCTCTAGTATGACGACCTCTTTCTAAATGAAATTTTTTTTGGTGCAAATATAGTTGTAATTATTTCTAGCAGTGACTGAGACTTCTACAGTTGGAAAAATATCAAGGGAGAATGTATAATCACTGATGTTTCTATGCTAGTAATAAATACAAGGTTGAGTAAGTTTTATGGGAATTTGGATGAGAATGACATTGAGGAGGATTTGAATGAGATGTTATCACTGCTTATGTTAGTACATTGTCAATGATAATTAATTTAATGCTTATTTTAACTTATAGTGAAGGACTCTTCTTGATCCTCCATTTACAAAACAAAACAAATTAAATACTAAGAGCCATATTATTTTTTTCCCCCCATGGAACATGAGTATTGATGAAATGTGCCATCCTATTTGATTACTGCTTTAAGAGTAAGGAGTACCAGACTGACAGTCTTGAAGGTTAAAATCTTCCTTTTATTCCTTGAACAGCAATAGGACGGGCAGTAGAAATGTGCTTCCATGCTGGTCTGTAAGAGTGGCAAGAGAATGGTTCACTCTCCATGTCCCCTTTAAGTTGTCAAGCACCTTATTTAAAGAAGCAAATGAACATGGTCACATTTGTGGTGGGGACACTTTATTGGCAACTGGATAGGGAACGTAATCTGTCAAATGCTCCCCAACTCTCTTCTTAGGATGATAGGGCATTTATAGACATGCTCCAGGAGACTGGGGGGAGAGTGGGGGCAGGGTGCTTTAATTAATGAGCCATGCTAATTAAAAGCATTAGAGCATCATGTGTATCAGTGTCTCTGCTCTGAAAAATGGTGGTGGGGTGCTTTGAACCCACTCTGACTCTAGCAGTGGGATGAGTTAAAGATGGAATAAGACATGTTCATTCAGGTTTTATTTAACGATGTCCTGTTTTGCATTTATGGAGCATTTCCTTTTTTTCAACTCTACTTCTTTAACGTGAGGATAGACGGATGCTCTAACAACAGCTCTTAGCAAAATCTTAGAAAATTATTAGATTGCAGCAGACTACAAGAAGCAATGCAAGTACTCTTTAGTAATGGCTGAACTCCTTTGAAACCCATTAGTTAAATGGAAGTTCATGTGTTCATCATAAAAAACAAGCAAACAAACAAAAAAACCCCAACAACCCCCCCCACAACGAACAAATGAACCAGAAAACCCCACCAATAAGCTGCTGCTTTCTTTTACCCCCAAGTTACACGTGTGTGCATTCAGTGGGATACATACATTTAGGAATCTGTTGTAGCTTGAGCTAGCTATGCAGACCACTGCCAACAGTTTTTCCCATATTACTTAATGGTAAAGGTAGTCAGTCACATGTCGTGCATTTGTATGTCAGGATGATTGCGTATCTAGAAGGCGTTGACCCTAAGTTTCATAAACCAGTAAATGAACGCGGTGTAACTAGTCCTTTTTGGTGATAAATGTACCTTGTATTTATTATCCATATCCCTTGTCTTGCATCAGTATGATTATGACAAGGCTATGATTCTTTCCCTTCTTTTGTTTTAGGAATTTAGCCCTGTGTTTTAATTAAGTGCTACAGAGTGCTGGGCGGTACTTAAATAATCTGGCAACCTCTAGGGTGTGAATGGCTTTGTGTAGAAGAACACTTTAGAGGGAGGTATTAGTCTTACCTCTGGCAAAGGAAATGCCACCAAAAAGTCGTGGAACTGAAGTCCACTCCGTGATATGGTAGCCCAAGATCTTTAACCCTGGTTGGCAGGCAGTCTGGGAGCGGAGCCCCGACAGATGGACCATCTCCTTTGCTCTGGCACCGCCTGCGGCCAAGCTGGTTCCAAACGTACTGGTACTTGCTTTTCCTTTGGATTAAACCAGCAAGGCCGAGAGGGGCACACTGGTGTGTGGGCAGCTCAGTGTCTCCATATACACTGCCCAGGCTTTTACGCCGTGGAGAGGTCATTCCAGCTTTGCTTTATCATCTTTCAAGCAAGTATTATATCCAGTGAGCGGATGTCTCACTCAGCATAACTCTTTTGTCTCGCAAGACAGACAGATGCCTACTATAGGTTTTTTTTTACCAGTAGGGGCATGAATTAGCAAAAACTTTGATGCCTATAACCAGTAGTACATTTTTCCCTGCAGTTTCTTTATAGAATGGTTTCTTTGCTAATCCACAAACGTTGCTTAATTCACATACAAAATATGTGGTCTTTTTCCACACTGAAGTGAAGCCCATATGGTAATAGCTCATGCTCCCAAGATTTCATTAGTTTTGCAAAATATGCTATAGCACACTTGGTAATAATTATGAAATGTAGTCTAAATTACTGATGTCAGAATACATTGTTTGATTTATAGTTATTGTTGTTCTACTAATTCACTATGATTCTCCACCTTCATAAGGGCAAATTAACAAAGATTTATTGTAAATAATGTCTATTAATTTTAGTAGTGGGGAGATGGATACCCTGAGTAGTTATAGCTACAGAAGAAAATGATTTTGGAGACTATGGAGGGGAAGTTTCTGGCAGAAGATGTTCACAGTTCACATTCATTGGGTACTTGCATTGTTCACCTTCAGTCTGTTTTAGTTCAAAAGCGGACCGCTGCCATTTTCTGCATGCTGACATGCATTTGCAGCTTATACAACTGCATATGTCACAGTGTGGTGCGCTTTTCAAAGCACCTGGTGCTGCTGCACATACATGTGTAAAAATTCCCCATGTTACTCTCATTAGAACATGTTGAGAGCGTCTCTCCAGTGTAACGGCTCCACGTGGGAAGTGGAGTAAGTTGCTTTCCACTTAATACGTCCTGCAGGTATACTTGGAGCACCTCTGCCTGGTACACTGCCTTGCATTTTATAGACCAGTGATTCTCAACCATGGTGATGTGAGATCCTATTGAGGGTGCTGTGGAGTGTCACTCAATGTTAATGCTGTTAGGTGTGCAAACATGGTTTGTAAGATGAATTCAGAGAGTTCAAATAGGAATCCACAGTGTTAAAAACTCTTTGACCCATTGTGGTCTTTCTGAGTCTTTTTTGCTCTGTGATTTTTATGCAATAAAAAACAAGTGAAAAAATAAGAGCTTGCATTTTCCAAGGGGTGCCTTGAGTCTAAAGGGGGTGAAGACCACTAGTATAGACACAAAGCACAGTAGAATTAATTCAAAGTAATTTTTGTGGTGTAATTCACACATTGTTTTATGCACTGATTTTCCTGTGTGGAGAAGGTTTTAGTTACAATCCTTCTCCCATATGATCCCATCATGAAAGACCAATATTTTTTAAAGCATTTTAAATTTTTTACACTTGCATGTCATACCCAGGCATTGCCCTCAGGTCTTCATGCTTCCAGAACTGCAGAAGACCAACATACCAGCAGCTGCTGTCTTTTACCCATCACTATATTAACTTTCTCTTTGGACACTGGCCTCCCTAAAGGCCAATACATACTTGTGTGACCTTTCCGTTTTATTCATTGTCAAAAAGGCCCTCATTTCTGTAGTTAGCATTTCATTGGGCGACATTCTCTTCATCTTGTCAAGTCGATCTGACAAACCGTTCTTTATACCATTTTAAACACTGGATCTGATGTCTCATTAGACTCTCAACTTTGGAAACCATTTAGCCAAGTCTGTCCTTTATTTGTCCTCTTATCCATTCCTCTATCTTCGAAGAAAAAAAAATAGGAACCGTGTGGAAGTTGCTTGGAAAGCATGTGAGAATGTCTTTAAACTCTCCAAGTTGATGACGATGCTTTGTCAAGGTCATTGAAAGAATGAACTCATTATTTTGAAGCAGTCTGTTCTTTGCCAACAGAAAAATACTTAGTAGACCTCAATAGCATTCTCCTATAAACTCAATGGGTGTCAGTAAATTCAGAGATGAGATCCTTAACCCAAGGGCCTGTGGTAAGTTTAGGGTTGCTGAGTATATCCAGAATTAATTTTGAAATCTTCCTTTCGGTATATCCTATGAAGTTAAATTAAATTATCACGGTATATTGACTAAAACTCTATATAGCAGAAGAATAGCAATAAGCAGCTCAACCCTGCACAATGGTCTGAAAATTATGAACTTATTCACCCCTCTTTTCTTGTGCTTCTCCTGGACTGTTCACCTGGCTGCCAGCCCCCAACCCTGAAGATGGCTACATTTTTGGTGGTGGCATGGGGAGGGCTCAGCAAAAGTATCTTGACAAAAAAGTATCTCCATAAGTAGAAAAACAGTTGCCGGTTTTCAGCTGAAGCACGTGGTCTTCCAAATCTCATGCATCGTGGAGGAGGTGATGTTCTTTCTGCAGATCTCTCTCTTCCTTGACTATTAGCATTCACATCAAAACTGTGTGAATCCAATTGCCACTTTGGCAGGTGAAACCTAGCTAGGCATTTAAATTTAGTTTGAGTACTAGTGATGCCTGTGGCTGTCATGGAATAAGTGGAAGTTTAGGCCGCTTTTCAGAGGTGACCTTCCAAAGCTGTTTTCCAAGCAGCACCTAAGCAAATGCTTTGTTTATTAGAGCTACTTTGTAAAGAAGCAATGAACCTAGTATAATTTCTCATTTACAACTAAAGTGCAACATTCAGCTAATTGAATACATGGCTACTGTTAATTATTTTGTTACGGCTAATTGATATTCACTGAGATCATGTTCTGCAACCCCATAAATATAATATTACCTTGCAAGTTTATATTTTGGCAGTGAATTCTCTCTCAATGGCATGTTTATGTGGTCTGCCATATAAATGTTGGTGTGACTTCTATTATTTTCCTCTTAATTTTTGCTTGCTTTGCACTATTCTACAAATACAATCTCATTGTCCATGCGGTAGATGCTTTCAACTGAATCATTTAGGGCCTGGCAGATCCCCCAGTTCCTTTCACTGTACAGGAAACCAAACGTTGTGTTTATATGAAGACTGCTCGTTCCCAGGGAGGTTTTATATGCTTCACTGGACTAAGAGTATCAGAATAGATACTAATGACACAAGGTAGTCACAGTGTCAATGGCATAATACAAATTTTACATCTGTAGTCCTTGCCGGTTCTCAGCTTGGGGAAAAACATTAAAAACATTTTTTTGGATAATAACCCGAGTCCACAAAGGACACCCTGGATTTAGTTCTCTGGTAACATGCAGTTTTTGATCCCTAATATTGTATTTACTCAAATATAAGATGAGGTTTTCCCCCCAATCTTACATTCTCATATGGAGCAGAGAGGGGAGCAGGGGACTGCTGCAGCTCTAACTGGCCCTGAACCTGGGTCTAGACAAGTGTCAGTCCCACAGCAGCCTCCTGCCTCCCTTCTGCCCCCCCCCCTTCCCTTTCTATTCCCCTTACTACCCCCCTTATTCCCCTTACTGGAGGCCCCACCACTGACCCCACTTACAGCTCACCTCTGACTTGGAATAGGGGCCCTCCCAGGCATGGAGCACCTTTCCCTGCCCAGCCAATCAGCAGCACTGACATTGCTGCACGGTCATGCATGGGCTGAGCTTCCACGCGCTGTACTCCCGGATGAAGCAGCCGGAGGAGCATCTGGCAGTAAGGGGGAGGAGGGAGGCAAAGAGGCATAAACTGCAGGGAGCACAGGGAGGAAGAGGCAGAGACTGGGGGGCCGGTGACAGGAAGGATGCGGGGGGGGAGAAGTGGATGGGACGGAGGGCAAGGGGGCAGGTGCTGCTTTCCCTGCTATAGCAGTAGGGAGCGAGATTCAAGACAACCCTCCAATACTTAGATTCTGTGCCTGGGAAATTACAACAAATTTATAAATTTTGCATATATAGAGCTTAATTGTCGGGGGGTTGTCTTATATCTTGGGTCATATTGTATTCGAGGAAATACAATATGTTGGCAGGTATCAACCAAAGGGCAGCATTTCTTCTCAGTAGCAGTGCGTACGGTTTCTCTGGAATCATAGACTCGGTTATTGGTTTTCTATGGGTGCATCACCAAGTTAAAACTACTTCTGTGTAGAAAAACAGGCTTAATTCCTCCAGAATGACCAGCAGATATTACACATGCTAAGAGTACTGGGCTGCAAGTGTTGAGATTTGAGTACAAAGGGCAAAATGATTGTAGCTTTAATGGTTAATAATAATAATTAATAATTATTAGAGTCTAAAATGAATGTATGAGCATGTATGGATGTGTAACAAAAACACATCTTCCATTTCCAGATTAGTAGGCTCCATGCCTGCCTAGGAGAAGAAGAATTTTAGTTCTACAACCAGCTGCATTCAGAGTTGCTCCGTAGATGCAAATGTTTGACACTCATTTCACCTATTGCATAGATTCTTTGACCTGTTACATCCTCACTTCCTTTTGCCATTGGCCCATATAGTCAGAGAGTATTGCATCTAGAAGCCATACCATCAGTATCCTAATTGATCAGGCATGCAGATACTCCACTGTAAAATATGACACACGGAAGTTCTCCTCCATAACAGGAATTCTTTATAGCTGAAGTATATTATTTTTCCATCTGAAAATTAGCACTTGTGGAGTTGGGTTTTTTTATTATGTTTTTTTTTCCTGGTTAGCCCAATGTCAAAGAGCATTTTTGCTCTTCGCATTTCTTGTTACAGACTACTATGGGTTCTGTGTTGAATAGAAGTTCTTACTCACAAAATAATTTTCTTTCTGTTCAGATTTCATTCTGTCTACGGTGCTGTGTTTTTTGTGAAGAACATTTCCAGGTAGTTGATACTGTCTTGGAGAACCACATCACACATTTTCTAGCAGGAAACATATTTTAGGCTATCTTTAGAAAAATGGTCATTTTTTTCTGGCCATCTTTGATTATAGGCTTTCACTCATCATCTCCATCCAGTTTTTATCTTATCTGCAGTATTTAAGGCTCGTTCACTTGAGACTTTCACGAGTATTTGTAACTCTTCTTACTGTATCTCTTGTGTATAATGCACATGGACATTTCCAGCCACTGGTTTTTGAGGAAAAGAATGTGTTGTATGCAAGAAAATGTGGTAATTTCTTGATATGAATAAGATATTTGCTTTTGTATTATAGATAAGTAACCATGTTACAGCATTGCAAGGTTGTTGTACAGGTTAGGAACGCATGGTTCCTGATCTTAGCATGCTTTATGGACAAGACTGAACCATGTTAAATATTACTGTGTTTTAATCATGTTGCCTTTTACCCTCGCCTGCTTTTTGTGTGAAACAGGTAGGGATTCAGTCTGCTGCTTAAAGTTTTGAAAGCCCTCTGTAGATTTCCTGTTCTGTCGATGGCAGACAAGGTTCTTTGAGTAAATGTGATATCTTTAGTTAAACCAACTAAATAGTTGGAAAAATTGTTCTTTGCAAGCTTTTGGCACAAACACCCTTCTTCAGGCACAGGGAGAGTCTGCTGGTGTTTTGTGTTCTGTGCAGGTCTGTGAAAATGCAAGTGCTTAGCAGTGAGGATCAGAGCCCATTGGAGACAATAGGTGTGAGATAGGTGGGTCGGGGCAGGGAAAGGTGGAAATGCAGACCTGCTCATTGAATGTAGCTGGTAAAACATTAAGAGGTTACCTGGGGTTATTCGATAGCAGGCAGGTTATAATGTGCCATAAATCCAGTGTCTATATTGAGTCCATGATTTTTTGTATCCAGTAGATTTATGAAGTGAGGTTCACAGGCTCATCTGCAACGGTGTTTTGTATATTCCCTTTGAGGATTAGAACTGAGAGATTAGAGAGAGAATGGTTGTCTTGTGAGAAGTGTGCACCCACAGGTAACTGGGTATTCTTGTTTTTGATAGATTTTCGGTTTGTGTTCATTCTGGTACGCAGTTGTTTGGTTTCTCCTACATATTTTTCATCAGGGCATTTGATGCACTGGATGAGAGAGATTACATTTCTGGAGCTGCAGCTGTAAGATCCAGGAATGGTGATGGTTCTGTTGTGGGGTGTAGTAATTGTGGGGGTGGTGTTAGTTATGTTGGCAAGTTTGACATTTCTTGTCCTGGCATGGTCTGGATCCATTCGGTGTGCTTTGGACCATAGGACGTTTGCTTTTGGTGATGAGACTGGCAAGGTTCGGTGCTTGTTTAAAGGCTAGGATGGGTGGTTCTAGGAAGATCTCTTCAAGAATTGCGTCGTCTTCTAGTATGGGTTACAATTGTTTGAGGATTTTTTGTATAGGTTCCAGGGAAGGATGGAACGTCATAATTAATGGTGTATGATTTGTGGGATGTGACAGCTGAAAATTATGTCTGTGTGATAAAGGTGCTTGCTGAAGGCTCTATGAAGATTAGACCAAGTGTTTTTCTGTCATTTGTTTAGATATTAAGCTATATGTTGTTGCTAAGAGTCTAATTAAAGTTTAAGATGTAGTAAGGCCTTGTATAAAGTAAGGCCTAGTAAATTGAGCAAAGCCTTGAAGTAGTAAGGCCCTATGGCATAGTTAAAATTAACCTTATCAAAAGAATGCAAGGCTTGTACTGTTATTGGTCAGTCTAAGGACAGTTGAAGTAAAAAGAATCTGAGTGGCTGTAAGTTATTAGCACAGTTCAGAAGTTATAAATTGGCTGAAACATTTGGAAATCATTCAGAAGGAAGATACAGCTCTGTGAAAAGGATTAATTAGCTGTTGACCTGGATCAGTGGGCCCATAGATCTCGAGGAGCCCAAGGACTGAATACCAGGGTCCTTCCCATTACCTCTTGGACAGCGCTGATCGGGGATGCCTGATTTCGCTGAGCTTTGTGGAAAGAGAAACTTGTTGTACATCAGGCATCAGAGGGGACTGCCAATAAGTTGCTGACGCGAATTATTCGTGTCTGTCATTGTTTGTCTTGTTACTGCATGTAGTTGTGTTTTTGTTAAGTGAATAAACCTTTCTTACCTTTCTACCCCCTGACCATACTCTCGATCCCGAACCCTCTGCTGGCGGCTGGGACAGTGGGGATTTTCTTTTTGTACTGCAGCAATTCTTCACTTAGTATCTGGGTGGGTCTTTCAAAAGTTCAATCTATATCTCTGGAGAGGTGTCCTTGTTGGGTGAAAGCTTTTTTGAGATTTGTAAGGTGACAATCACGGGTGTTCGCAGTGCAGAGTTGGTGGTATCAGAGGACTTGGCTGTATATTACAGCTTTCTTGGTGTGTTTAGGGTGATTGTTGGTTCTGTGCAGATAAGTACATTGCTCCGTTGGTTTCTTGTATATGTGGTTTGTATTTTACCATTCTGGATAGTGATCGTCGTGCGTAAAAAGGAAATGTTGGTGCTGCAGTATTCAAGAGAGAGTCTGGTGGAAGGGTGATGATTATTGAATTTGTGATGGAAATCCATCAGAGATTGCAGGTTTTTCAGTCCAAATGATGAAGATGTCATTTACATATATTAATAGTGTGGGTTTTATGGTGCGGTTCTTGAGGAATTCTTCTTCCAGGTGGCCCATATAAAGGTTGACATATTGTGGAGCCATTTTGGTGCCCAGAGCTGTGCCTGTGGTCTGGAGGAAGTGCTGGTTACTGAAGGTGAAGTTGCTGAGTGTGAGGATGAAGTGTATAAATTCAGTAATGTCTTGAGATCTGTACTCTGAGTTGTCATCTTGCTCTTGTAGATATGTAAGGCAGGCTTGGATGCCATCCTGGTGTGGGATGTTGGTATATAAGCTGGTAACATCCATGGTGTATAAGTTGGCAACATCCCTTGTTCTATCAATTGTGTTTTCTTTCTAAAGCAACCTGTCAGTTAATGTGCTACTATTGTTTTCTTTCAGTGGGGTAGAGGGAATTGATTTTTAATTGATCCGTTGAACTAGGAGAGGAGAATGAGTTTGCAATTAGGTACCTGGTAGTCTCCCCAGTCATTTTTATGCAGAGTTGACCTTTTGTGTCCTACTCTGTCTCAAAGTTCCTCGAGTTGTGAATCTTTGGAAATGTGGAAGGTGAATTATATTATGACACTTTGGCACATTTTTTACACTCTATTGACTTTTCAAAGTCAGTTTCATTGCCCGGCTTTGTGTCATCAGCAGGAAGAAGCGATGTAGTATTGGTTGCTGACAACTAAAACTTATTAAATTACTGTGAGCCTTCGGAATAGTCATAATGGAATATCCGTTACATTTTCTTTGTTACTCAGCTGTTTGACTGTACTTGAACAAAGTAGTTTGCACATATTTCATGGATCTTTGTGGGTATTTTAACACATAGAATAAAGATGCACAGGGGGAACTAAGATGCATTAAACATCTGAAAGGTGAAAGGATTTTTGTATTAAACTGGTAAAATTCAAAGGTTTTAGTGTCTGTTGTACTGATACTATAATTACTTAATTGCTCCCTTACTGAAAGGTTCTTGCTCAGTGTTCCTCCCACAGATTAGATTATTGAAATGTAAATGTATATGGGTGATTATTGATAGATATCTGACAAAAAATGGCAAATATTTCATTTTGGATGACTCTGGCAGCATGTTGGGACACTTTACATCTATGAGTAGGAAGTATATTTTAAACTAAGTGCACATAGTAGTTTTTTGTGGTACACCAGATTCATTTTTACCTTAAGTGTAATGACACACATTGCCAATTGAAGTGATTCTTAGACTACACAAGCAGCTGTTCAAAATTTACCAGTTCAGCTATAATTTGAATAACTTACCTTTTATTAGGATGATTGTGGTCAGCGTAGAGAAGGGAGAAAACCTTCTCAGCCTGCGTGAGGAGACTTTGGTGAAGCTGCATAAACATTTCCCCATTGTTTCAATATGTTCTAGGTTTCAGATATGCCCAAATACTATTTTATATGCTTTATATTGTCCCTTCCTATAATACATTTATTAATCGACTTGTTTTTAACTTTACATGCTTCAGGAGATAGAAAAAAAGGTACGTACTGAAGTAAGGAGCAAAAGAAGTTGCTAATTATTAAGAATGGAATAGTAAAAGCAGCAAATATCATTATGTTCCTTTATAAATCCATAATGAATATCGAATCTTTAATATTGTGCCCAATTTTGGTCCTTACACCTCAAAAAGGATAGAGAAAAACTAGAGAAGGACACCAAGGATGATTAGCGGTATGGAGGGACTTCTATATGAGGAGAGACTAAAGGAGCTAGGCTTATTCAGCTAAGAAAAGAGATGCTAGAGGGGAGACAGAAGTGTCCCCAAATACTAAATGGTGAAGTAAAAGTAAGGAAGGATTTATCATTTGTTGTGTGTCACAAGACCAAAACGAGGGTTATAAAATGAAACTAGGAGGGTAGTAAGTTTAAAACGGACAAAAGGAAGCTCTTTTGCCCACGGTACGTAATTAAAGCGTGCAACTCATTGCCACAAGATGGTGTAGAAGCTGACTGTAACCAGATTCAAAAAGGGATTGGACAAATTCTTGGAGGAAAGGGGCATCGGTAATTATTGAGCTCAGGCGTGAGGGGCACGGCCTCTGAATGGGAACTTTCTGAACATTAAATGTTGGCGGTGGCACGTGGGAGAGGAACGGGGAAAAACCCCGCTCAGATCTTGTTCCCTCTCCCTTTCATCCGCTTTCTGCCACTGCGATGTAAGATACTGGGCAAGATGGACTTACGGTCTGACCCAGTAAATGGCAGTCTTTACGAAACAAGGGAAGCAACGTGCACATTTTTGTGTTGAAAGACGATTTGCGTTAAAGTCTGATACATGCAGCGGGTTGCGCACTCATTTATTACTTCCAAGTAGTGTTGGCATCGTGGTTCATGCGCAGCGATGCTACATCACCGTAGCAATGAGCTACGGCACGGTAACTCGCTGCGATGGTGATGTCGCGTCTCATGTGGATGCACCCGCTGAACCCCAAAAAAGCTACCAGGTTTTGTCAAGGAGAATTTAAGATTTAGATCTACAAAATAAGTACTCTAGAGGGGAGTGGCTTTTCTAAGTTCCCTAAGGCTGATCCAGCAATGTGACTTGGACAGTATACCTCCAGGGATGATTTTCACATCTCTTTGTCCACACAGCTGATACTGCTAACAAGGGTGCTCTTTGTGGTGGGTGTTGTGATGCTAGGGCTTTGCCGAAAGGGAGTTGGTAGAGATCAATAACTCATTTTAAGGAGGCCACTGAGCAGCCATCAGTGGGTAATGGCTCTTTGATTATCATCAGCCTGGGATGAATTTGCACTAGTATCTTAGAGGTGAAGTGCTCTGCATCATATTACCGATCCCTTGACAAACATTCCCCTCTGAAGGACTTCTTATATCTCATACATGATATTTATGTGCAGTCCACATGTGTAATTTATTTTCAGCTGTCCTTGGTGATTTCCATTAATGCTACATGCAATACTAAAAGCAAAAAGCACTAAAAGACATCTTTACTTGCCCATGCTGAAGGTCCAATCACTTTCACAAGCACTGACATCTTGTTGGTAGAAGTGCAGAAGTCCAGTGGTGGGGAAAAAAGGGGAAATGGCTCACACAGCTAACAGTACCTACCACAGTGAAAGCTTTCCAAATTATTTAATTATCACTCTAGCAATGCTGGTAGTTTCCTGAGTTAACTAGTAGTTAAAAGGACAATAGAAGAAGTAGTGTACTGTGCCTTAAGGTCCAGTCCACCAAGGCATCCACCCACCTTGGTGCTTTCATTAAAGTCAACGCAGTAATTCGGGTGCTTAAAGTTAAGCACGTGTATACATGCTTTTTTGAATTGGACTTATATGCACAACTATTTGCTCAAAGAAATTTTTGGAATCACACACAGGTATCGGCCTTGTGTGTCAACCTGTTTTATTCCTGGTGTTTTAGTGAACAACAGTTCTGGCTAAGCATGAAATGATTTTCATTTAGAATGAATAGGAAGTTGTCTTAAATGCAATAGTGATCCTGAAGTTAATCTTTCAATGAAGGCTTAATTTCAGCATGGTATACTTGGGTTCGATGCTTGTGACATTTCCAGATACATTTGGACAGACTATGGCACAGCTGTTGAGCAAAAAAAAAAGTACAATAGATGAGCATTTTACGCTTTCAATGCAGCAATCATCTTCTTATTAATATACTGTTTTGGCAAAAAACTAATAGGCTGCAGTCTTCAATCTCTGTATACTATACTACTTGTACAATTTATAGTAGACTTTTTGCTTTGCAAGTGCTGCATTTCTTGATCCAGTTTTATCTTTACATTTCTTTTTTTAGGCCAAGCAGCTGGAAGAGAAAGACAGAGAACTGAAGAAGCATGATGCCTACTACAAAGAGCAGCTGGCTCGACTGGAAGAGAGAGTGAGAATATTTTTCTTGTTTAATGAGTTTTGCTGTTAATTTCTGCTACTGACTTCATGGTTTTTGGTTAAGCTTAAATATCAAAAGAGGATTTCATAAGCTTGATAAAGTTAAAGCCTGAGAATAGTTTGTTTTCATTTCTCTTCCTGTTTGGGAAGAGGAAGTGAAGACCGAGACTGGAAAGATAAGACTTGACTTTGAGAATCACTTTTTGAGTCCTGAATGACTAATATTGTTGTGACTGATGAAATGTCAGTTTAGCAATATTTATGCACATGCTGTTTCTCTTCACAAAAGGTTACTTTTCCAGCAAGGAAAGGCATGTATGAGCCACTGCAACCCAACAGGTTTTATTTAATTTGACATTACTTGACAATATCTAGATAACAAATAAAAGGGCAACTACCATGTTTAATTTCTGTCTCCATCACGAACCCAGACACCTTTGGGGCAGAGTTTGCGACTCTCACACACCTACCATCAAGATGCTCAGGGAAAGAATAAGTTTCACGTTCAGAGTTATCTGTCACAGAGTTAGAAAGCGTTAGTAAATTTTTGCTCAAACTGAGTTTTAGACCAAACTGAGATGTATGGTAGTGGTTCAGATCACTCAAGCCCAATTTGAAATGTTAGAGATGTGTTGTTTGTAACCAAGAAAACATTTTATGGATATCATATTTTCTCACATAAATGTGCACATCCTCCTCTCCCCTAAATTAGTTGGGGAAAATTGGGTGCACATTATATGTGGGAAATACAGAGCCTCAGGGTTCAGGAAATTTGGTAGTGGGGGAACAGTAGTAGCCTTAATTGCTGTGGCTTCCAGATTGCGGAAGTTGGACCGTGGTCAGTTGACAGCCACAGTTTCAGTCTGACTTCTTTGTTTCTATATTCCGGATTGACTAAGGACCACTTTGCCAAGATGGTCATATCTGTTTTACCACTCTGAGGTCTGTAGTTTACAATGAAGTGGATGTTCTGTAAGTCCTGAAAATGAGATGAGTCTTGTTTCTAAAATCTGGTCCTGAATTTCTGCAGAGTTCTGGGGTTTGTAGTGCTAGGGTTGTGGTATAGAGGAGGGCAGGAGTCACTTGTCCCAGAATCAGAACTTCATCCAAGTTTTCCAATAGCTATACCCCGGAGGTAGCTTTGCCATCTCAGTTTCATATTTCAGAGACCGCCTCAGTGGAAAGAAGCCAGGTTTGGAATATGGCTGCTCCCTACTGTTTATACCCCAGCATAAAGCGGGGAAGATGCCTTGCTCACTATCCCCGAGTGAGATCTCTTTGGTCCTCTCACTTTCCAAGCCCTGGGCTGGCTGGGGCAGTTGCATTTGAAATTTCATCACTGATCATGGCACTATGACACTCCCAAAATAGTTTCATCTTGGATCATTTGTAATAAATAACAATATTGTTTTGGGGGGTTTTTTGAGCGCAGTGGTAGACATGCAATTTTGAATAAAAAGAAATGGAAAGAGGCCTTTTCCACAGGAAAGAGAGATGGTAATGAAGGTTCAGCATTTTAGAGCATGGAGGACTTATGGAGGCAGGGCTTAATGGGGGTGGGAGGAATAATACTAGTAGAGCACTGTAGCCGGTAGCTTATTTGTTTCTGAGCTTATGTTGACTTGAGCAGGAGGGTGGCAAAGTAATGTCAGTCTGAAGGAACGTGGCATCATTATCCTCTGCGGTGAAGAATGCTGATTAAATGCTAAGATCATTCTTACATCAAATACGCACATTTTAAAGATACTTCACTTACTAGTAAGCGGCATCTGTCTGTTGTATCACTGTGTCAGAGCTCATCTGTATGATTAATTGGCTTTTTGATTACTTAGCTTTTTTCAATTAGAAGCTTCATATTTGTGTTCCTTTGTGCTGCTGAAAAAACAATGCAGACATTGATAATAAAGGGAGACGACAACAGAAACAGATTAGTGTCAGCACAGCGTGCTCCTTACAGAGAGAAATTATTATACATATTCACTGCCAGATGAAGCCTGTCACTTATAAAATATTTCAGTGACTGGAGTAAAGATGTGTCAACCTTTTCAGGGGATTAATACAGGACAGAGTAACTGTGCACCAGTGACAGCTGCGATACTAAAACATAAACAATTCTATTCTCGGGGGCAATAGCTGTTCATAAATTTGGTTTATGTGCTAAAAATCCTTTGATACTTTCCAAAAAACAGTGATTCCCCTAACAGCTGCCAGTGTTTCTAGGTCAAAAATAGCACATCAGCTGTGAGTTACTGCATACTCTTGCAGCTAAGCAGGATGGAATAGTTTTAACAAAGGAGTTAAAAAAATAACCTTTGCATACAGTATTTCTGGTTAGGCTGTAAACTTGTTGTTTAAGAGTTCCCACATTAGACTTTGAGAGAGAAATCCATTCATCAGTGCTAAAAGGGCATATTCTGCTCCTGGTATTCAGGAGATATATGACTGCACATTTCTCACGCGCGTTATGATGAGAATAGACCTGAAAGGTTTTAGCAGATATGTAGCTGCAGGATGGAGAGGCAGCTTTGGGGGTCATTTGCTTTTTCTTTTCTTTTCTTTTTTTTTTTCAATGCCGTTAGCGAGAGCATCCAGTGATAACTTTTTTAACTGTAACACCTGGAACAAAAGCTATAATGCAGTTGTTTCTCACTGTCTGCTTATGGGCTGCTGGTACTTGAGAGAAACTGCATATGAATGGAAAATGAGATTGCAGAAATAAAGTCCCATTGAACAGTATCGCAGGATACAACGATCCTGCATTCTAGAGCTAGGGATACTTTATGAAAATTCAGGCTATCCTGCCATTACAGGTAAGCTAAATGCTATGGTGATGTATTGGAGAGAGTAAGAATTGATGAAAGCTACTGAGAGCACAGAATTTCAGTCAGGTTTTACTTCTTGCAATCCATGAAGCTGTCAAACTCTCTTGGCCTCCGTTTATAACACACACTGACGACTGTGTCCCCTTCTTGTATTTGTCATTGTCCTGCTCAGCCCCTTCATGTCAGTCATCCTGTCATTTTGTCATTGGTCTAACTTTAGATTGTAAACCCCTCTGGCTAGGGGCCTCATCTAACTGCCTTTGCATTTCCAATAGGCTTGTCACCATGTTATGTAGGTGCTATATAAACATTAATAATTGCATTCATTTGTCTTTTCAGCAGCTTGCACTCCCACCATTCCTTGACCCAGTTGCTGTTACTTTAGAATATTTTTAAATCCATGAGAAATGCTGTCAGCTATCTCTTTTCACCCTTGTTGTCTTGCAGATCTATGCTGTTTTATTAAATATATAGGTACGTTTTTAATATTCTAGACTATACTATGTACTATTATATATATATATATATATATAATGTGCATGTGTGTACTATACTGTGTATATAGATATAGTACTGTGTATAATCTATATATTGTGAAACAACTTTTTCTTAATTTTAACGTCATGTTTAACAAGTCCCAACTATTTTTCTTGTGCATCTTTGCTACCTTCGTAGCATCTTTGCGTTTTTTATTGTGAGAATCATGCCCCTAGTCGTGGGAGTAGGAAGAAATTAATTTTTAATAGACTAACATATGGCAAAACTACAATCTATTATGCTTTGTGAATGAGTGCAAACTGTATCTCAGCATTAGTCAGGATATTTCTCAATAAAAGCAATGAGTGTTCTGTGTTTCTGTGTCCTAGAAATGTCTTCACTGAATAGTGTAGGGGAGGTATATGTGTACATATATATTTTTTAAAGAGCTAGATGTGAATAATAATTTGTATTTGTCTTACGGTTGCACCCAGAGAGCCCAACGTTGTGCTTAAAGGCTGCTACAAACTTAGAGGTAGATGGAGTTCCAGCTTGGGCCTTGATCCTGCCACAGTCTCTGCACAGACCCTCTGACTTTAATGGAGTTTATATGGGCACAGGAGTCTTCCTACGCAAAGTTTATTGCCAGATCAGTGCCTGAGAATATAGACATAAGTTCTGGAAAAATGATCCTCTTATCTGAATCCATTTTATTTTTTCATGGCTTCAATTTTGAGGAAGGATTTTGCAAATCACAGGTTCGGCACTTAATTTGGGGATTCTACTTACCACGTAGGCTGTCAAGGAGCATTAACCTTAAGGTAAGATGAGCACACAGAGCACAAAGCTGTGAGCTGATGGCATGCACTATACCAGGTATTAAATAGTATTATCCATCCTGCTTGCTACAGTAAATAGGATTTCACTATTATGATGTGTCAGGATTTTCAGAGAAATCAAATTTACTAGACGCTAAACTGCCATCCTCTCTGCTGAGCAGCTTTATTCTGGGATCTTGCGTTCATATTAATCCTGTTGGTAGGAAATGCTCATACCAATTGTGCAGGGAAATTATAATTTAATGATCTCTTCCTTTTCTCTGTTCAGGGCTTAGAATGGACCACTGTGCTTCGCAATGATAGCCTCAGGGTTTTGGAGAGGAGATAGTATACAGTTCAGCTTCATGGCCATGTATTGCCTTTTGTGCGTGTTTGTATGAACATAAGTACTCAGACGCAAACAGTACAGGTTTCACATTTGTTCATATTGTCCAGTATTTTGTTTACCTTGTCAGAGACCCCACAGCTAAATAATTAAAATCTGTTTATCATACTTTCTTCTAAACCGTAGTTAGCAAGACACAGACAAGAGAATCAAAAACTTATAAAGCAATGTAGATCAGTTCAAACCTTTTTATTTTCTACAGTGTATCTTGGTACTCGAAGCATCCTTTCAATTAAGAAAGGGGGGAAAAGGCAGCTATAACCTTGTACCTTTTCTGAGATTGTATTATTGTATCAGTAAGATTTTTTAGAACCAGAAAATGATTCAACTCCTTACACTGGGTTTAAGGAAGCTGCAGTTACTATAGCAAACACATTTTCTTTGTGCTTCTTTCCATTGCATTCATTTGTCTCCTTCAAAATCAAATGACGCTGATATTGATGCAATGGCTTAAGTGTCTGGCCTGGATCCGGCTAGGTGGAAAATGGGTTTAGAGGATGATGACATTAACGTGTGTGTCTGCACAAATGGAAGAGCCGTGCAAATATTGTCTCTCAGTAGTCTTGCAAAGTTTGGTAGCCAGCTCAAGCATGAAACTTGGCAGCCACGCAGAGTTCCACTCGTTTGAGCAGTCAGGCTGAGTAATAGTTTTGTTGGACCAGTAAAATATCCCTCAGTTCCCTGATATTGCTAGTTAAAATACAAAATCCTGGATTGTTTTTAAGATCTTAGCATATTGCTCAGCAGTATTCATTATACAATTTAGCGTCTTTCACAACTTGCATTAATAATCCGTATTCTGTTCATTGATCCTGATGCAATAGCGGAAGTTGAGATCTGTAATTGATCACGAGTCGTCATGGTTCCAGCGTCTCTCTCTCACCTGAAGGAATGTCTGCACTGCAAAATGCAGTGATACATAGAGCTGGGTACATGAGATGACTACTGCTAATTTATCTTACTTTCTAGTACCTGAGCTAGCTAGCTTGGAGCAAGCTGTTGAGTGTCTCTGCATTGCATTGCATTTCAGAATTTCTAGTTAAAAAGACTGGAAATGTCAGTCGCTTGTGAAATGCTTTTTCAAATTTTAATTGTTGCACTTCTTTATATTCCTGTTTCAAATGAGAGAAATCCTGAGCCTAATTGTTTAACAATTTCCTCCAAAAGGAATACATCATCGTTGCTCAGTCGCACCAGAATATTATTATGGTAATGCCACATCATTTTAGAATTGAGTTTGAAAATAATGTAAAATTGTAAAGACCTGTATAGTTGGAGAAGCTTCAGTGGAATAGCATGGGCAAGATGTGATTCAGTAGTAAGGGTGGAGGGGAGTTTGGAACTGAAAACTGGAACAAAACTTTCCTGGTGTTTATGTGGATACGGTATTTCAGTTAGAGCATTTGTATATTCTGTAATTCTTGATTCCTTCCTCCCCCTCTCTCTCCCCACCCCAGTGGTGCTAAATCTGTGGCCCAAGAGCTGGATCTGACCTATGGTATGGGGAATCAGCAGCAAAGCAGCTTGACCTGGCACATCCCTTTTCCTGTCCTGTGCCATGTTACTGATGGCAGGCAGAAGTAAGCTCTTTTCTTCTCTGCTGCCTCCTCTCTCCCTCCATATGTCAAGTTACCTATATTGATACATGAAAAGAGGGATCTCATCTCAGTGTATGAGATTTATATGTTTCATTACTGCTCTGCTTAAATACTGGATTGGTTCTACAAACTGATATTTAAGATTCAAGAGCCCTCAGTATGGGGGCTTTGCAGTAACCTTCACCAAAGGGCACTTGAATGCAAAATTCTTGTATTGGCTTCTAGGCTGGAGGAAGTGGTCTAAAAGTCTAGTGTGTGGCCCTAAGATTTGTTCTGGATATGGTTCCTTTCTGAAGGTGAAGGTCAACAAAGAAGCCGGCAGGCATTTAAGAGAAGCGTGAGAGAGTCCAGAAGAGAGCCACGCGCATAATCAAAGGGCAGGAGAACAGGCCTTACGATGAGAGGCTGAGAGCCATGGGACTCTTCAGCTTGGAAAAGCGCAGGCTCAGGGGGGACCTGGTGGCTGCTTATAAGTATATAAGGGGTGTACATCAGGATCTGGGGGAACGCCTGTTCACCAGAGCGCCCCAAGGGATGACAAGGTCAAATGGTCACAAACTCCTCCAAGACCGTTTCAGGCTGGACATAAGGAAGAAGTTCTTTACCGTCTGAGCCCCCAAGGCCTGGAACAGACTGCCTCCAGAGGTGTGGTGCAAGCACCTACTCTGGACTCCTTTAAGAGACATTTGGGTGTTTATCTTGCTGGGTTGGGTGTTTATCTTGCCGGGATCCTTTGACCTCAGCTGACTTCCTGCCCCTGGGGTGGGGGGCTGGACTCGATGATCTTCCGAGGTCCCTTCCAGCCCGAATGTCTATGAAATCTATGAAATCAAATATGTCCAAATAAAGTATTTGCGGTTATATTTAAAAACAAATAAACCCACACGTGCACACACAACTGTGGCTAGTGGAATAAGGATGGGAGAAATAAAATATATTAATAATACCCATGCGTTGATCAAGAATGCAGCTTAAACTTGTCCAAAATATAGGCACTTACCGTCAACTTACCAGCCCAGACATCCTCCCACCTGCAGACAGCTACTGGAGTCGAAAAAAGCAAAACTGCATTTGTTACTTGATCTTTCTAGAGGTGTAACCCAGGACCGGGTAGAGGTTACAATTATTGCATGATTAACCTGTTAATCATTTGCTAAATTGTAGCATGTCACACATTCAGCCAATTTCTGGTACTATAAAATGGCAAAGCAGTCACAAAGGTGCTGCACTTTTTATGTGCAACATCTTTCTGGCTGGTTCGCTTCACACTTCAGTGTGCATGTGGGACATGCTTAGCATCAGGCTGCACAGCGGCTTTTAGGTGCCAAAACCCAGAGAGCCTATCAACGGATGGGTTCCCCACATGCCAGCAAGCTCAAAGCTGTGCAGTGCGACCCAGGGCAGGGCTACACTGTACGGCTTTCAGCTTGCTGTCACATCAACTGATGACATCCCTGAATGCTTGCACCTAAAGCTGTATGGTACAGCCCAGTGCCAGGCTGCACTGCCCAGCTTTCATCTTGCCAGCATGCAGGGCGCCCATGGGCTATCCGTGGGCTGGCAAGTTGAAAGGGCATCATGGAAAGCACAGCATCAGGGACCGGTCCTCAAGCCCAGCTCACAGCACGTGCATTTGCACAGCTGGTATGGCAGGATGGCTGACTTCTGGTTTGTGGGATAAAATCTGTCAGATCCTAATTGCATAACTAAATTACCATCTCAACAACTTACTGTGGAGACGCAAATTATTTAAAACTCACAGCGCTTCCTGCAAGTTGGGCAGGCCCTCATTTTCCAGATGGCAACACTGAGTCAGAGATGTAATATGGCATGCCCCCTGAGCAAGTCTGAAGCAGAGCTGAGACTGGAAGCACAGCTGATGATAGAAACCAGATCCACTAACCCCTACCTTTTGTGCTCAGGCATTAGGAAGAACTCTTCTGTCTTGCGCCTGAATTCAGACTCTGCACCAGAAAGATAAAACTAAAGTGTTCAACATAGTTCCAGCGCTTTGTGTTTCAATACAGCTCATAGCAGTACCCTGTTTAGTATGGACCAGAGTGTAATGTTGTTGCAGATTAACATAATAAAGCTGTCAGCTCAACCTGTGATCTAGCTTCATGTTGCCAACGCTTGAAAATTCCTCTCTTCAGATTACATTATATTTTGGGGGTTGCCCCTTTGTCAATCAGGTTGAAGCTTGAGATACTGTAATTAGTAGCAAGTTGCCTAATCTTAACATGCCAGGCAGGGACTTCTCTCAACAAAGGCAGAGACTGAACTTGGAGCCTTGTGACGAGGGTATTGCATTAATGCACCAATTCCATATCTTGCTGAGCCATAGTCATAGCTCTAAATAATTGTTTTTAAACCTTGAATTTTTTTTTATCACTCACCACTTTCCATTTGCTACCATTTACTTAAGTAACTTAGGGGGGAATCTTTTTTCCCAATATCCACCACAAGTCAGCAATATCTTTTATAGTCCATTTTTCCAGTTTTAATGGAAAAAACACCTTTTGTTCACATCTTTCATTATCATGTATACAATCAATAGCAGTGCTGAAATGCCACTTAATAAGAAAAATAAGCAGCTATGCCATGCTGAATAATAGGCATTAGTATTTAGAGAAACGTTTCCTTCTATAGAGGATTATTTTTCTTCTGTATGTATAGACAGCCTGAGACCAAAAAACTATAATGCTTAATATTTCAGGTTGTTTTACTTTCACAGTTGCATAGTTTGCCTTAAAAGATATAGTAGCCTGGTGAATACTTAGGCTTTATACTGTTTGTGATCCATTTTCCAGGTCTTCAGTACAAGTAAAAGAAGAAAGATTTTTTTTTCCTGGGGAAATTACTATATTTACACATCAAATTTGGGGCAAAATATAGAACTACCTATCTCATGCTTGTGTGTGTGTGTACACTTTGAATAAAAATCACTGTACATTACATCACAATAGCTACAAATGGATTTCAGTTCTTCAGGTGTCTTAAATTTATCCCTGCCACTGGGATACTATGTAAACCATGAAGAAATTTATAAGAAAAAATATTGGGTGTTTGTAGAGATTATTGTTCTTCTCCACTAGCTCCATAAATCTGCTCCTTCAACTCTCCGTTGTTTCTGTAGCTGTATTTTCTGAATAGCCTCCAGTTTTATACATTTGTCTTATGTTGGTGCCCAGAGTTGAATGCAGTATTTTACCTCTAATATCCCTAGAGCTGTAGAGAGGACTGTCGCCCTCCTGAGGTCTGTGACGTGATTTTTCCTCCCATGCATCCCAAAGCTTTCACTCTATTTCTGCAATATCATATTGCAAGTCCATACCTAACTGGCTGTCCAGAAATCCCTTATCTCTTTCTGAGACTACAGAAAGACCCTTGTTCTTCCAGATTGTCATCTTCCCCTAGGATTTCCATGTGCTATTGTAGATGGGTTTTTTCCCAGGTGTATTGGCTTGCATTTTTCCCAGTAGAATCTCATTTCATTTGTTTGATTGTTTTATTTTAATTTCTAGTCTCATTTGGTCTATTGTGTCATTTTGTAGTCATTATTAAAGGTCAGTTCCTCCTCCTCTTCCCCTAGTATAAAAAAAAGGGCTGGAAAGTTTCCCCTTATTGTTACACTGATGTCTGTCAGCGCTGCAGTAGATGCAACATTCAGAAAAATGACTGAAAACTGGAGCACTCATTTGCTATCACAGATTGGAAGGAATGTATGTTGGTCGGATCGGTGAACTGGGGAATTGCATCTAATGCATTTGGCCCTGTTACTTGCAGTAACAAATTAACTGTCTTGAAGTCTCATGTTAAATGTTTGTGGGCTACTGTCAAGAAACTTGTCGTGGAGAGTTCTTCTAAGTTCTAGAAATCAGAACTCGTGGCAGAGGTGATACATTTTATTAGCTCCACTAGATATCTGTTGGTCTACTATATCTAGTCGATCTAATAAAAGATATCACCTCTGCCACGAGTTCCAATTCCTTTTGCCTATAGACCAGTACGGCTACAAGCTGGATCCCTTCTAAGGTCTATTCACTTTTCTCCCAGTTCCCACATAGAAACTATGAAACAGATGCAAAATTGTCCTGCCAGGAAGAGCTGGACGGTGTTCTTTTGGTTGGCTGTGTTTGCTGCCTGCATCTTTCCGGCAAGGAGGCCTGACTCTGGTAGGTGTGCAGGAGTAAGCAGCTCCATCCTGTGGGACCCATAAAAGCACACATTGCATTCCAGTTAGTCCCAGCAGTTTGGTACCGTCAGTGCTGCTCAACTTGAGAAATATTTAGAAGCAGATACACACGGTTAAATGCAAGTGCGTCAACAGCACCAGAGTTGCTCTCTGTGGTTGTGTCTCATGGGACATGTCTACACGTGCACCGGACTGCGCAGTTGTTATTGTGCAGTCATTTCGTACTAAATGACTGCACAGTAACTGGCATTACTGCACAGTCCCAGCACCTTTTCCCCACGCTACTGCACAGTAGCATCAACGTTACGGTTCAAGCCCGCTGATGCTATATTGCTGTAGCAATGTGCTGTGGCAACGTAGGGTCTCATGTAGACATGCCCAGTCTGTTCCCATTTATAATTATAACTGCACTTTTTCCCCCCTTCCTTTTTCTAAAAGGAAAATAAAATACATAATTAGGCATTCCTTATAAAAGACTGTCCTGATCAAGTCAAGTAAACTTGCAATTAGAAGGTTAAAGGACAAGGTCCCGTAGTTTATAGGACACATTAAATATGTAAATAGGTGGTTTATGATGTTGGCTTCCTTTCATTGCCACCCTTGTCTCTTCCCAATCCCTTTGTTTACTAGTTTCTCCCATTTATTTAATTTAGTCTTACATTAGATTGGAAACATTTTAGAGATTGTCCTTTTTACATGTACTGTGTGTAGTGCAACCGCAGGAATTAAATCTGCTGAGAGAATATCTGTGCCATTTTATGCTTCGCTTGAAATCGTGAGCGTGTGAGGTGACTTGTTTGAATTGACTTTTTTGAAAGAAAACAATCAAGAATATATGCTGTAAGTAATGCACAGTAATTTGGGAGGGATTTTTTAGAAAGTCTGGTTATGTGTATTGTAGGAATGTTTCAAGTGAAGGTCTCAAAGTGGCTTATCGGTAGGGATCTACTGAAATTGTGATTTTGCAGGTTTTGCAGAAATCGCGAAATGTGGCATTGCTCGCGGAAGCAAGCATTGTCGGAAATCCACAAAAAAAACAACCAACCAAAAAAACCATACTGGAAATTAAATGCTGGTTCCCCAGAGGGAGCTGAGATGATGTAGTTGGGGCTGGTCCTGCGTTGAGCAGGGGATGACCTCCTGAGGTCCCTTCTACCCTCATTGTCTATGAGTGGTAACTATAGACTACTTTTGTCCCTCTTTAGTAAACAGCTTGTAAACCTACCACTCAAGCACCCTTCTGAAACACATAAAACCCCTCAATTTTACTACTGTTAGCCTGAGTGATATTTTGTTTTTTCTGAACCTTAAAAAAACTGCAGTCTCGTATACAATAGATAAATGAGAGGATCCCTAGGAAATGCTGCCGAATGTTTCTGTTTGCCAGTGCAATAAACGCAGGAGCTAATAAATGCCCTCTCCCATCAGGAGAAGGCGTATAATGAGTAAATGATGGGAAAAGGAATTCAGGAAACAAATGATCAATCCAATCTAAGTCGACAAACAATTTCTTAATAACTTGGCCTTCAATTGAATAGAGGGCTCTCCAGCAAAAGGGAGGACTGCTGAAGCTGAGTACCCGAAGATGGCTATTTACATCTGGCAGCCGATAGATTTTGTAGGGCTGTATTCGAGGTTTGCTGAGCACTAAGCTGTGATTCAGGCATAGTCTGTCTCTCCTAAGGTTTTGATGGTTCACTATTTGTATGGATGTGCGCATAGGGCAGCAGAACAGCTTTGGGGATTAATTTCTCGTTTTTAATTCCAAATTATACATCATGCACTTTTGGGGGGACAGGGGAGGAGCTGTTCATGAAAATTTTTCGCATGAAGGATGCAGTTCTGTGGGATGATAATACAGTGTGGATGGCCAGTTTTGTGTTTGCGTGCTAAGCACACCGGGCTTCCTTGTCTGATCTGGTGTGCTCTTTGCAGCGTGTAAGAGTGCAAGTCCCGGCCCAGAGAAGTGTACAGCTCTAACAGCCATGCTGTCACTCGGTGGAGGTTTTTCCAGAATAGGCACTGAATAAAGACCTCAGGATTTGGTTATGCATTGGACAGACTAAAAGGAAACCAAGGTAGCACGGGGAAGGGAGGTAGAATTTTTCTGTCTGACGTTATGTGTGACCTGCATCCTTGGGTTTTGGACTAAGGCCGACCTCCGTCTCTGACGAGGGTGTTTCTGAAGAGGGTTGGGTAAGGATGATGGGTGCCTGTACATGGGCGCGGAGGCTGCTCCGACGTGCTGTAATTACAGTGTGGCAGAGTGAACTTGATTAATCAAGTCTGTTGGAGCGTGGCAATTACCATGCTCCATCAACCTCCCACGTCTCGTGGATCAGCGTCCCTGCACTTAAAAATGACGATAGGGACACTTGTTACTAAAGCTCATCAAATGAGCACCCCTGCCACCCTTTTTAAGTGTGGAGACACTGATACGAGAGACATTGCAGCACTTCAATTAGAGCGGCTCTCAGAGTCACTCAAATTAAAGCGCCGCCCTCGCCACCCCCGGAGCACGTGTAAAAGTTGACTTTACATTACTTACCAACACTCCTGCAAACCAGTGTGTATGGATGCTAACTGGTTTTAGATGTTACAAGAGAGTTAGAGCTGTGGAAGAGATAACAGTCAAGGGGAAAGCAGTCAAGGGGTATAAAGGGCTGGACATAAAGCTTGGTAAGTACTGTTTGGCTCCTGAAGTTCCTGCCTTGATAACATTAGAGCCCCTTTAATACATACCAAGTGTGAGCTCCTTTGATTTCCCAGATCCTTCCTTCATGCCAAAAAGAGGTTTGCGTTGAATTTTGGTATCAAAGTCCTCCAATATTTGTAAGAACTACACTGGAAAAACTTGTGTATGTACCTGTTTCAAGAGAGATCCCTACACTCATATCTCAAAGTCAAAGGCAGCTTATCTTGCTTCATTCTGTTTTACAGGGCTCAATATTTCAGATCTCTTTGAGTTTCTCAAACTGATTATCTGTGCCGTATGAATAAGGTCCAACTCAGCAATTGAGGGAAAATTGGTGCAGTTATAGGAACTTATGCCATAATCGAACAAAAATTTTAACGAACCATCAGATTGGAGACTGGACAAAGGTGATAATGCAGGGTCAGTGGTGTTCCCTGTTATGTAAAAATATGCCACAGAGAATCAGATATTCTAGCATCTTGTGCCTTCTAACTGAGAGCTATTATACCTGAAAGCTTAGACTTTCAATATGCTGCTATTCACATGCATATTTCTACGCCAGTTCTTTCAAAAGGCCTTTCCTTTGAAATATGGGAAGATAATCATGTCTTTGAAATGAGTAGATATTCTCCTGCCACTTTTCAAATCTTTATTTCTCTTCTTATGTCAAAGAGTTTAACCCCTTACATTACTGTGGGCCATACTCAATCAGGATCATTTATTTACATGTATACCTCCACCCCCAAAGTAACTGTGAAATCGAGACATATCAATCAAACCAGGGTAATTCAGACGTGAGACTAATAACCTTTCCATGATCCATTTTGTTGTTCTTTATACTGGAGCATTTTCAGCGCCTAACATCACCTACTAAATTAGACATATTTCTTATAAGAAATACGTTGTTGATTTATTTTTTGTTTCATACCAGCTCAAAACAGGATACTTCTTGCTCCAAGTAGCTGACAGTTTAAACAGTCCAGCATACTGGCAGTTGGTGATAATTGTAATGATTTAAACTGTGTATAGGGTCATAATTATAATTATAGATGTTTAATTTCATATTGACCTACTAGATGGGTCAGCTTTAAATAATGAAAATGTTGCTTTGCATTAATACATAAGAAGGGGGCACACGGGGAAATACAGATTTTTACTCCCGTCTCTGTCTCAGGCTGACTTGTGTGACCTTAGAAAGTCCCTTCCCCTGTCTTTGCCTCAGTCTTCCTAATCAGTATGTTGGGAGCAAAAATACATCTCACAAAGGTACAAGTGGTTGCTATTAATATATGAAAACAATTTTGGGATATTTCAGTAGGGCGTACAAAAGTTAAATGATGTATGTTTCTTAGAAACGGAGATGAGTTAAAATATTGTAGTATATACCGAAACGATCTAGTAGATTTTTTTAAGGCAAGTATGAATTAAAAAAAGAGGTCTTCTAACCTGATGGTTATATCACATTTATATCCTGTAGACCATTTGGTAAAGAGAGTTCCTTTAATGAGTCTTCTTACTTTTCAATCCTCCTCACTTCAGGATGGCATTCTCCATCCTGCTGGACCACCAGAAAGTGTTCACTAAATTCTCATTAGGAATCAGTGCTTCAGCCAAATCAGTAGCTCTCCAAAATCGTTGGATGTTAGAGGGAGGCGCAACGTTAAATTCTGTCTTCCATTATTTCCTTTTACTGTTGATCTGTTCTTCGATTATGTGTACATGACAGGTTGGATAGAAGTACAGAGTTGAAGTTTTGCCTAGCTTCATCTTGAAGACTATAAACTTGAGGTTTTTGTAACACAGGCCATCATCTGATTGCACGCGTTGCTTGTTCTGTATAATATGGTGACATTGCATAATACGTGTGGGCACGAGTAGGTGTAGAAAATGTGCCTCTTGAGAACAGTAATTCTGTCTGTAGGGTTTCAGTGAACTGTATTAACACGTGGCATACTCAGACCTAGAATTCTTTTTATTAAAGAGAGAGGTTAGAGTTAAATACTCAATTTAAAAGCACTGTTAGCAAGAGTTGGTATATGAGCCTACTGCATAAGTTGCTTCCCAACCTAAACTGTGTGATGGTGGGTGACTGATGCCAATCAAGAGGCACATTTCACCCCACACCCAACTTTTCAGTCACAAAATAAGTCATTTCTATCCTGTTTGATTTTTTTTTTTATTTTTCAAATGCTTTGGGATCCACCAGAATGAAAGTTGGTGTATTATGTAAATCTGAGTCGCCCATCATACACTGATATTTATAAATGCCATTGCTATAAATACAAACAGTCTTGGGTGGATAAGATGTGAGCAGCATGTGTGACGTGGACATCAGCATCTCACTTGCTAGTTAAGGTTTCTCCGTACTCGGAAAGTATTATGCAATGATAGAGCTCTTTGGAGCATTGAGAAATGCTAAATATTGGTTGCTTAGCGAGAATGTAATTTGCAATGTATAATAGTGTAAATATAGTGAGATTTGGAAGAAAAGTTGTAAACAAGACCGGTTTTGATTAAGCATCCTGTCATCAATAAGGTGTTTAAATATAGTTGTGCATCTAAGCATACGTCTGTAAGATTGAAAACATTTGTATTAAAGAATATGCCACAATTACATGCAGATTAGATGCTAGGGTGAATAGCTATAAGAATTTTGAATAGATTTGTCCTTTTCATAAGGGTTTTCATTTTCCTTGGCAGCTTGGAGTGTTAACAAATTAGAGATCAATGTTCTAGTAGGGCAGAAAAGTGAAGTGAAGCATATCTTGAGACTGTAGAGATATTTAATAAATGTAGTTAAAGGTATTAGTTAGCTGTGCATGAAAATTGGGCTTGGAAACTGAGATGAAAAGGTCAGAGCATAAGCTGCTTCCCCCATCTTTTGCTGATGGCTGAATTTTACCCCACTTACTGCCAATCTGATGTGCTCTCATTTGACAAACTCAGATGCATCACAAAACTAGACAGTTGGTGTTTGGGGAGTGTTGCAGCCCTGGTTATAGCTCCATTAGCTGGGCCCTTATTGGGTTGGTTTCAGTATTGTCAACCCCACTATTCCAAAAACCATGAGGTGACCGCTTAAAAAATCAAGAGATTGGCACATAAATCACGAGATAGTTTCATAGTAGGTAGGGTCGGGAGGTACCTGAGCAGATCATCAAGTCCGACCCCCTGCCATGGGCAGGAAAGAGCTCTGGGGTCAAATGACCCTGGCTAGGTGTCTGTCTGCCCTCCTTTTGAAAACCCCCAGGGTAGGAGCGAGCACCACTTCCCTTGGCAGCTGGTTCCAGATCCTAGCTGCCCTGACTGTGAAGTAGCACCTCCTGATGTCTAGCCTTAACCTACTCTCAATCAGCTTGTGGCCATTATTCCTAGTTACTCCTGGTAGTGCCCAGGGGAACAGGGACTCTCCCGTTCCCCACAGGTTCCCCTGGTAAGTTTATAGATGGCCACCAGATCCCCCCTCAGCCTTCTCTTGTGGAGGCTGAACAGGTTCAGGTCCCGTAGCCTCTCCTCGTAGGGCCTGCCCTGCTGCCCCTGATCATGCGGGTGGCCCTCCTCTGCACCCTCTCAATGCTGTCCACATCCCTTTTGAAGCGCAGCACCCAGAACTGGACGCAGTACTCCAGCTGCAGCCTGACCAGTGCCGCATAGAGGGGGAGGATCGCCTCCGTGGACCTGCTCGTGATGCATGTGTGGATGCATGACAAGGTGCGGTTGGTTGGCCTTCCTGACCGCGTCTCTGCATTGGCGGCCCACGTTCATCTTGGAATCAATAATGACTCCAAGATCCTTTTCTGTCTCTGTGCTGATGAAAGGGGAGTTCCCCAGCCTGTAGGTGTGCTGCTAGTTCTTCCTTCCCAGGTGCAGCACCCTGCACTTGTCAGTATTGAAACCTGTCCTATTCTCTCTCTTGCTTTTTTTGAAGGGGGGGGGGCTGTGTGTGTGTTTTGGAGCCCAGGGGGGAGGGTCCTCGCACACCCTGGCAGAATGTGGGGTACTGTGGGTCAGGAGTGAGAGGCAGCAGCAGGGCTAGGGGGGGCTGTGGCTTGGCAGTGAGGAGCAGACACACAGACAGCACCCAGCTGGTAAGTGGCAAGGAGGAGATTGAGGCCCTCACGGCGAGGGAGGGAGTGGGGCAGGAGCAGGGCCTGGGGTGAATGGGGCTCTGGGGCTGGGGGGTGGGGGCAGCATGGCTCCCCGCTGCTGTTCATACCCCTGTGGGAGGCATGGGGAGCATGTGTCCCTTGCAGGGCAGAGGTGGGCCGCCCGCTGCAGGCTGGGGCTCTGTGCCCTGCTGCCTTTGCCCTGGGAGACCAGGCACGCAACGCCAGTGTGCTTCCTGCTGCTGGGTGGACAGGGGACATACTGCATGGCCAGCGCACCCTGTGTCCCCCGCTGGCCCAGCAGGCGGCAATGGCATCGAGTGGCTGAGCTTCTGGGACAAAGGCAGCAGGGCGCAGAGCCCCAGCCTGCAGTGGGCAGCCCCACAGGGGGCACATGTCCCCCATGCCTCCCCTGGGGATGCACACTGTGGCAAGGAGCCATGCCCCCATTTCCCCCACCTCCTTCCCCGCACCTCTGGACAACCCGCCCACAGGGCACAGAGTCACGGGGCCCCATTCACCACAACCTCTGCCCCTGAGAGCCAAACGCTGGCCGTGTGCCATGTCCCCTGCTCACCCAACAGCTCAATCTGTCTCTCCAGCCCCTTCCCGTCCACAAACTTACCAGCTGTGCACTCTCTGCATGCGCTGGAAGGAGAATCCGGAGATTTGAAGGTTGTATCATGAGATCTCAAGTTAGGGTTAATTTGATATGGAAATCAGGAGTCCCACGACTGTTTTATGACAGTTGGCATTACTGTGGTATGTTAATACAACCCCTTGGACCCATGTGCTTCCTTGTTTAAGCTGATTCTCTCTTTCCTTAGCAGTCCTGGCACACTTTCTGGGCATGTGCCGTCTGTTATTCCATAATGGAAACAGGATGTTGTGGCGCAGCTATCATTGCCATCCCTTCCTTTGTGCTGACTCTCCACAAACTCCAGTAGTTGAACCACACTGTTTCCAGATTTCTGCCTGGTCTACAGTTCACCTCCACCAAACCATGCAATAGTGGAAGTAGGTAGATACAAAACCTTCCCAAAGCCAAGCCCTCTTTTTTTTAGCTAGTGCAAGGAATACATTGTTGTAGAGAAAAAGGCCAGAATATGTATTTTCTTGCCTCAGTTTCCTTATCACTCTTGAGTTCTTCAGGTTTAATCTAGAGTTTTCTTAGGGTCCAGGATCTTTCATTCTCATTTTTCTCTGAATCATGCAGTTCCTTTCTCTCTCCCCTGCAGCTGGTTTTCCTTCTCCTTAGCTGGTCCTGTTGTTAAAAGGACTCCTCCGCTATGAAAGAATGCCCCTCTCTTCTATTCTTCTGCCTACACGTCTTTTGTCTCTCTGCAGGTCCCTCTGACTTCCATTGTCAGGAAACTCCCTGATCGTCCTCATCAGGTGATCAAAGTCTCCCACCAGGTGATCTGTTGCTTAGTTACTTCCCCTCCAGAATTCAGACTTGAAAAATGGCTTTGCCCTGGGTGGTAGCCCTCTCTTTGTCCAAGGGTGCTCCATTTGAATAGGTGATCATCAAAGTTTAATGACCCACTATTGTTAATCCGGTCCAAGGTGCAACCGTTTCTCCTGACACATCCTATCAATTTTATTTCAGGATGGAAGTAAAAGATGTCAGAGAAAGCAGCCAGTTCCCACATTCAGTCAGATGCAAATACATATAGACTGGAAGGCCCCAGTTCTCAACTGTATTTGTAAACTGTGCTTGGATCCTGCGAATTAACACCGTTATATCCACTCTCTAGCTGATTTTTTCGAAATCTCCTGTAAATAGCACCGCAGACCTAGTACAAGAGTCTATAAAGCTAGGGACCAAAGTTACATATAAACCGGTATAAGTGATTGGAAACTGGTTCAGATCTGTAACACAACAGAAGTTCAGTGCACATAGACCACTTCCAAAATGACTGAAACCAGTTTAAGATAAACTTGGATGGATGTTAAATTGGACTTAGCTGATTTAGGTGAAAACGGTTTATTCAACTTCTGTCCCAGATCCCCTCCAGATTCAAGGTAACGCACAATCCTCCAGCATCCCAGGATGCTTTGTACCTCCCCTGCAAGCCCCCCTACCTCCCACAGGGTAGCCTGGCTACTTTTGGCCAAGCTATCTGCTCTCGCTGAACAGGAAGGTGTGATCTGTTCGCTGGCTTTTCAGTTCAGTCTGCACAGTTTAGACTAACCTGCGAAGATTGAATCAATTCAACCTTGGGCTTTTCGATGGTCTGTACTGAGCCCGTAAGACCAGATGGTTGCATAAAGCATTTTGGTAAGAGCACTGACCTATCCCCTCTCTAAAAGAGAACTTCCTTTGTTGCTTCTTTCTAGTAGTTTTTTTAAGATAGAATAAAAATAAATTCTGAACAGCTTTGTAATGTCTGATCTGTGTATATTTTGTCATGGCTTTGTTCAAATCAGTTGAGAGGTTTTAAATCCAATTTAAACAGGCATAACTTTAAGAAGTAACAATTTAGTATGGTTTAGAACATGAAGTATACACTGTTAGACCATATTATATTATCCTCTTACTTCCATCATTCTTCCTCCATTCCTCCGTGTGTTAAGTCCACTTGTTGCATCTTTCTTGGTTGTAGTTTACCAGTTGTCCGCTGCATGCTAAAACCATTGTCTGAGAGTGTCTTTGTTACCGTACAACTCTGTACAGATGTGGGTACCATACTCGGGGTCTTCCTTCTCTCTCTAGCATTGCATAGCATCTTTCTTTTAACCCCCTTTACCCTCAGCTAACATAGGCTGCACGACTAACTGCATGTGTTAGACTGCATCAGTGTACAACAGCTGTGTACTCACGTAGCTACCAGGTGTGGGAACCCTATAGTCTCTCCCGGCTCTGCAGAGCTATGTCTGTAACTATGATTTTTAACATCCACTGAGTCAAACGGATGCAATTAATACCTTTCTTATCTGTTTATTGTGGCTGCTTTGCTGTGGCTTACAAGGGCTGTCTTGCATCAGAGTTAGGTGACATAAGAAAGATTACCAGATATAGGAAGCCCTTCCAGGGAACTAAGGAGCCTAATTTCACATGTGTTACACTATGCACTGCGTTTTGGGACGGAGGCAGGCACCAGCAATCGTAGCTCTATACACAGGCAGTATGAAGCCTGCACCGGCCCTGACACTGCATTAGCAGCCATGGAGCAGCTGCACTGCTGTGATGCAACTGGGACCAGGGAGAATCCTTCCTTAATTTAACACTGTACGATACTGAAAGCTCAACAAAAAGCTGTTGTGACATAATGGAAGCACAAGAAGAATGGCAAGAGACTGATGTAGCTGCATAAGGAGCTCCTAGGATTCTCCAAATCAAAAGACAAACATCCAAGCAATGGAAAGATGGGCAGGCCACCCAGGAAGCATACTGGGAAATAACAAGATCTTGCAGGAAAAATGTCAGGGGAGGCAAAGGACTGTAAACTACACCCAGCGAGGGAAGTTAAGGATAACAAGAAGAGGTTCTGTAACCACGCTTGTCAGAAAAGAAAGGCTAAGGAAGCTGTGAGTCCACTGCTGTGTATGAGCTCTTAAGAAGATGCAAAGGAGGCAGAGCTGCTCAACAGCTGCTTTTCCTTGGTCTTCATGAAAAAATAAGCTGCAAGCAGACAGGTAATAGGAATCATGTAGACAAGGAAGGGGATAGGCCAGGGGTCATAATAACAAAAGAGACTGTCAGAGAGCTTTTGATGGTTTTGAATAAATTCGTGTCTCATCAGGGCCTGTTGAACTTTATCCCTGGGTACCAAAGGACCTGACAGAAGAGATCTTGGAGTCCTTGGCAATTATACTTGCTAAACTATGGGAGACAGGATTGATACAAGAAGACTGAAGACCAGCCAACATAGTGCCCTGTTGAAAAAAGACAAAAAGGAGGACCTGGGGTATTATAGATCAGTTAGCCTGACTTCAATACCTGGGAAGTTGCTAGAGCAAATTAAAATTATCTAGTTTTTAGTATCTTGAGGAGGAAAAGCTGTCATGAGCAGCCAGCATGGATTTGCTAAGAATAAAACATGTCACACAAACTTGATCTCCTTTGACAGAGTAGCTGGCTTGGTGGGTTTAGCGTACTTGGGCTTCAGTAAGGGTTTTGATAGAAGTCCCACATAGCCGTCTCATAAACAAATTGAACAAATGTGAGCAAGACTATTGTATAGGGTTACCATACGTCTGGGTTTTCCTGGCCATGTCCTCTTTTTTGGACCCCTGTGCTGCGTCTGGGTGGGGCTGCTGGTCAGGAGTGAGGGGCACCGCCAGGGCTGGGAGGGAGGCAGGGGGCTGCAGATCAGGAGTGAGGGGCACAGGGGACTGTGAGTTGGGTGTGCAGGGCACAAGCAATGGGTGGGGGCAAGGTACTGTTGTTGGGGAGTGAGGGCCGCTGGCAGGGCTGGGGTCCGTGGGTCCAGAGTAGGAGGCAGCAGCAGGGCTTGGGGGCAGCTTTTCAGTGAGGGGCAGAAGAATGGGCAGGGTATCAGCATGTCACCGCCCCTCCCACCATCATATTCCCCCTGCCTCCTCTCCCCCCACCCCTGACAGGCATCCTCTTTTTTGGACCTGGAAATATGGTAACCCAGTTATAAACTACTGTAACGTGGATATACGACTAATTTAACAGCCATAGGCAAAAGGTAACTGATTGGACCCTTGTTGGAAAGGTAGGAGGTTTCAAGTGGAGTCCCACAGGGGTCTGATGTTCAGTGTGGCTTAATAATTGGGATGCTGCAACAGAGAGCTTCCCGAACAAATTTGCAGATGACGTGAAACTGGAAGGAATGCAAACGCACTGGAGAACAGGAATGCAATTCAGAAGGACCTTGATAGATTGGAAAGCTGGGCTAGAGACAAACAAAATGAAATTCAGTGCAGATAAATGCAAGGTGCTACGCCTTGGAACGAGTAATGAAAGCACAACCACAAAATGCATGACAACTAGCCAGATGCAGCACTACAGAGAAGGATGTTCATGGATCACAAACTCAGTACGAGTCTGCAGGACAGTGCAGCCACACAAAAGGCAAACGTGGATTTGGGTTGCATCAAAGGGAGCAGTAGGGGCAAGACACAGGAGGTCATAGTGCCACTCTGCTTGGCGCTGGTTAGACTTCATCTAGAATACTGTGCGCAGTTTTGGGCTCCACATTTTAAGGCAGCAGGGAAGCTGGAGAGGGTCAGAGGTTGGGTGTCCAAAATAAAGAGCTAGGAAGGCAAGCTATTCAAGGAGAGATTGAGGAAAAAATAGGTATGTTCAGTTTGCAGCAAAGGTGATTAAGCGGGCACATGATAGCAGTCTTCAAATCTGAAGGGCTGTCATAAAGAAGAACACCTTTTCTCCTGCACTGCAGAGAGTAGGACTCACAGTAGCATCTTTAAATTTAGAACGGACTAGTTTACACTGGATATTGGGAAAAACGTCATTGTTAGAGCAGTGGAATAGATGGCCTAGGGAAGTTGTGGAGTCTCCTTCATTGGAGGTGTTCAAAACCAGGTTGGAGAAGCATTGATCAGGGATTCTCTGGGATGGGGTGTTAAACCCCATAATCCAGCCTCTGGTGTTTTTGTTGTTTTCTGCCATTGTGCCTTGTAGTTGCATGAGCATGTTATTGGTGCGGTTTTCTTTGGAATAGGGTAGATCAGTAATTCTCAGCCAGGGTCCTGCAGCTCCCTAGGGTGCCACCAGATCGTTTGAAGGGTGCTGGGAGGTATGAGGAGCTAAGTGAGGTGTGAGGAGATCAGCAGGTAAGTGCAGTCTCTCCAGCCTGGCCAGTGCCCAGCCCCTTTGCAAGCAGATAAGCATGGTAATATATACATTAATTTAGAAATTGGGTGTCACTCAATTCACAGGAGTTGTGGAGGGGTGGTTCGAGTCCGATGAGGAGGACCTTGAGTTCGGGAAGGTTGAGAACCACTACGTTGACCTTTGTATGGGATGATTTAAATAGGGACGATCCTGTCTTGAACAGGTGGTTGGACTAGATGATCTCCTGAGGTCCTTTCCAGGCCTACTTTTCTATATTTCTGTTATTGTTAATCTCTGACCAAGGTTTCTTTTTTTTTTTTTTTTTTTTTTTAATCTTGTAGGGAAAAATGTCTCTGGTCTGGTTTTCAAAGGTGCCAAACAATCTAAGCTTCTGTTCCCTCCAGTGGGAGATGCAAGCATTGAGCACCTTTGAAAATCAGGCCTTTCATTTTTATCTTGCATGCCACTAACTTACAATAAAGGCCAGATTTGTCTTTTATACAAAAAAGAACCGCATCCTTTTCTTTGTCAAATAAGCCATTAACCACATAACTATTAAATAAAACCCTTTAAACAGATTGCACGGACAGTAAGTTCACATTGAATTTGTTCAGGTTTGAAGAGCCAAGGCACTTAAAAGAGAATCTTCAATAGGGAAAAGAAGTTGTGGTATATCTGTGCAATAAAGCCAGTTTCAGCACGTTCGTAATGAAATAGCATGTCTAGGTGACGCTCCTTTTGTGAAATTAAATGAGGGCTCTCGGTTTCTCTTGGTTCTGCTGATAACCTTTTATCCACTTGGATGACACAAGATCTTTTGGAGCCCTAGCTTGCTGCAAGCCTTGTGAAGATTTTCAGCCTAGGTAAAAATGCAGCTGTGCTTTGAGGTTTCACATGGAGGCAAAACAGCTGACCTGTAAGAGCCTGTATACTGATTTTTCTACAACAGAGCTTTCAAACCATTGCCATCTAGCAGGAGGAATGCTCTTCCTGTCCCGTCACAGCATATTCTTTAACAAGTGGTTTCTTCTACTTCAGTTGAAGGAAGAGAATTCTAGAGTTGATGCGATTTTAAAATGTCTTTCCTAATATTTGGACAACGTTTCCTGTACTCAGCTCATTATTTTTGTCCCTTTTTCACACTTCATGTTTAAAAGGTACCTAATTTAACAGAGCGAATTGAGTTCCCTTTTGTTTACAGGCTCCTCCTCTCCCCGTACATCTTTCCCAGGTCTCCTTATTGTGCTTCTTAAAAAGGCACGTCCTTGGCAAGACCAGCAGATGCAGACACTTGCATCCTTTGAACAGGGGTACAAGTGTACTCCCAACACCGCAGCTCAGCTATTTTGGCTTCATTGCATCCTAACCTCTACTGCTACTCTCTGTCATCTGCTTAGACCCGGATCTTCTAAAAAATAGGCAGATGAGTAACTGGACACAAGATTAATCCCTGCGGGGTTAGTTAGCCTACCTGTACATATGAAGTTACCTGTTGCAAATGTGTGCAGATTTTAGGCCTTCTCTGCTCCAAAAGGGTTTACTGTCTGCACAACAAAATACCTAGCATGAAGGCACAGTATAAAGCTCATCAGTTCTCATGAGTAGATAGGAAGGGAAGTGAGCGCTATATGCGTTGTTGCAGAAACATAGGCCCTGGCAGGAGATTGTGTGGGTTGGTTGTGCTGTTTGCCACCCACATGAAAATCAGTTTAAACTGGTCCAACTTAACAGCCTCAAAAACTCTCAGTTTGTACTTGTTGGAGTGTGAGCTTATGTATATATATTGTAGACGAACTGCACCTGGCTGCACTACTCCCCAACCAGAAATAGGGTAGCCTGTCCACAATCCCACGCATACCTGGCTATCCTGCTTCTGGTTGAGGTGATGGTGTGCAAGGAGCAGTACAGCACACTGGAATACAATGCAGCATGGCACTGCAAGTTTGCAGTGCAGGCCTGCCCTCTGGCAGCTCAATGCCATCTGCACTGCAGCAGACCCTCTCCTGTGCTCCAGGTGGTTCTGCTGGTGCTCAGGCAGAACGGAGGAAGAGCGGTCTCACCAAGGTGGAGAGGGAGCATGCAGGGTGGGAACTGGAGTAAGGGAGAGGAGCAAAAGGAGACTGGGGAGAGGGTTACAAATAGAACTTTTCATAGAGGAACGAGGGCCCTGCAGGGAGAAAAGTCAGGCGTTACTTGGAGAGAGAGGATAGGAGCAGGATTTGTCAGAGGAATAGGACAGGAACCAGCCAGGAGGAAGAGGACAAGATGGGAAAAGGGGGACAGGGCAGAAGGGTTGGTAGGTACTCAGACATAATTACCTTCAAAATCTGGAACTAGCTGAGGGTCCCAGGGTCTCAGCATCTTTTGGTGTCTAGGAAATGTGTGCAACTTACTGGCAAGGATGCTGTGCTCCATCCCCATAGAGCAGTGATTCTTAACCTTTTTAGACTCGAAACCCTCGTTAGACTCAAAGCACCCCTCCATGACTTCTGCAAATTGAGCAGCACCCCACTGCAAAAGCTAATATTTATTACAGTGCTTACTTCTTTGCAGGGGGGTCAGGCAGTGGGGATGGAGAATGGCTAGGCAGAGACTATCCTGAGCTGTATTTATCTGTATACCTCCTCACAGGCCTGAAGAGGTTTATCTGCTCAGGTCTTAAGGCACCCTCCAAAAATCTCCCATTACCCTGGTTGTGACTCATTGCTATTGAGGTGTCAGGTCCACATAGAGCAGCGGTTCTCAATCTTTTGAGACTCAGGGCACCCCTTATGTGACTCAAGGCACTCCTCAGAAAATGCTGGCTCTTAATTTTTTCCTAGTTTGTGACTGTGGAAAAATAATAGAGCAGTTTTTCTGTTGCAAAGAACTCAGAAAGGCCCCAGCAAGTTGGAATGTTTAACACTGTGGATAGCTATTTGACCTGGGTTGAGAATCACTGACATAAAGGATATCGAATCACCAAAAATTAGGGTTAGACGGGGCCTCCGGAGGTCATCTGGTCCAGTGGTTTTCAGCCTTTGTCCTTTCACGGATCCCTAATAAATTTTGAAGGAGGCACAGACCCCTTTAGAAACCTGTTGTGTACAGCAAACATAAGTAGATAATTACTGACAAACGGTTGTGTTTAAAAATAAAAATAATATCCACGATAACAATAATACAACCCAAAAAGGTTTTTTGGAGAATTCATTCACATAGGAACATGGCACCAAGGGGGTCCTCTTGGGCCATCAGGTAAAGTCGCCTGCATACTCAGGCTAGATTCCCCCAGATTGCTGCGTCAAAGCCTCAAACGTCCACATATATAGATGTGCCGTGAAGGTGAAAAGTCGGGGCACAGACTGACGTAGTAGATATCTCTATGCCCCACCAGACTTTGGTGCTGGGCTGCTGCTGGTGCTCAGCTGGCCTCTAACTGTGGGGGGGAGCTGGAGCAGCAGCAGCATCGGCAGTGCTTCCCTTTTGGGAAGGACTGTCATCTTTACAGCCACCTTTCCTGGACCCCCTACGTGTGCTGGGCACCCACGGACCACGGGTTGAAAACTAGTCCAACCCCCTGCTCAAAGTAGGACCAACCCCAAGGAGGTCATCCCAGCCAAGGCTTTGTCTAGCCAGGTCTTAAAAACCTCCAAGGATGGAGCTTCCTCCACCTCTCTGGGTAACCTGCTCCAATGCTTCACTACTCTCTTAGTGAGAAAGTTTTTCCTAATTATCTAACCTAACTATCTGTTTTCTCCTACATTTCAAGTTAACTCCATTGTCTTATATGACAAAGGATTGTGCTGTAGATTGAAACTTCCCAGCTGGACTGAGGATTTTTAAGTGTAATTTTTTTGTGTTGAAAAACAGTGTAAGTAAAAAATATCAAGAATTCCAAAGCTGAATTAAGGTTGTCCAGGAGTTTAAACGCAGCTTCTTCAAACATATGCATTTTGGCATGCGTGTTAAATTACATAATCTCGTGCTGGTTTTTTCCACAGGATGCCCAGCTCAAAGGATTCACAGAGCTCTCTGAATAGGCAGCTCTTCGGCATTCTTGGTTTTTTTTCAACCTTGCTGCATGGTGTGTGGCTCTATGCATTATTTATTTTACACCATGCAAATTCTGCACTGATTGCAGAATTAATTTCATTATGGGCTTTCCTGTGATCCTGTAACTGTGGCATTATAAATGCAAAGGTAGCCTTATTAACGATTCATATGAGGAGAGATGATTTTATACCCATTTTACATATATTGAATCGAAGCATGGTGATTTAGGTCAAAGCTGTTAAAGATGTCTAATGATTTGGGGTGCCCAGTCTGAGATATCTGGGGCCTGGTTTTTCAGAGTAATGAATATTGTTACAGCATTTTATCTATTAGGAGCGGAGCTTGGAGAGCAGCAGCAGTATGAGCACTCGGCCCTTCTGAAAATCACACCCTGTTTCTCAAGTTGGGTACAAAGACAATGAGAAACACCCAAAAAGTGACTCTGACAGACGTAGGAAGTGAATCCAGTTCTTCGGGGTAACACTGAAGTGCCCAAACCATTAGACCCTCCCATCTCTTGTGGAAGTTTCTGAAGCCTTTTGCACCACAGTACACACTTTGCAATTCCTCCAACAAATGAAGCCTGAAAGTTTCTACTGCTGTCACTCTCCTTCACTTCACAACCATGATTCATTTCCTGGGCACAGTCAGTCCTATGCACTGGATGGGGCAGCGGTCCTGAGAAACAAATAGTGTATGATCACGTAATAAAAACTGTACCGTAATTAAATGGTGTACTGTAGGATACACACAAGAATGACACGCTTGCATAGGCGGCGTTAATTCTAGCGTTCCCTCACCTTTTGTTGGTTGGCTTTGTAGCCTTAATTTTCTTTTAACGTGGGGGGGTGGCTTAGGGTTGTATGTAATAAATACAGTATTGTGTGTGTGTTTTTATATATATATATATATATATATATATATATATATATATATATATATAAAAATATGCAATGCTTAAATCTATTTACCTGCAGACCAAGGAAACTTCTTCATTGGCAGCAGAGCAGAGAGAAAAGCTATTATTCACGAAGCCATTACTCTGCTAGTACATTAATGGACAATGCATAATGTACTTTCTATTTGACAGCATGTTATAGCAAGTGTGATCATTTTTAGTCTGTATTTATAACATGGGTCACTGGCCTTTCTATTCTTTGGAGTAGGAAGGATTTTTTTTTAATATTTCATCTTTGAATTCCAGAATACCTATCTATAAAAATATATAATCTGAAAGAAAATCCTGAATGAAATTCAAAGGAAGTTATGGCCTAAGAAACGCATGGTAAAGTCAATCTAAGATGACAAATGATTTCTTGATAGCTTGCATTTAGAGTAGGATTAAAACCTCTTGGCATATGTAGCAGCTCAGTTGATCACTCAGATTGCAATTAAAAAGTAGAACAAGTACACTCAGAATATTGTCTTTGTGTCAAAAATGTGCCTTCATGCCTGAAAATGATAAAAAATTACAATCGATCCTTACAACTGTTGTGTTCATCTTTATTGATCAGGCACAAGAAAGATAAATCGCAGCCCAAATAAGATTATAGTAAATGTTAGCATCGTAGGGGACTATAGGTTGATAGAGAGCTATTCATCTTCTCAAATGGTGACCTGTCCACACTCACACCATAGTCTGCTGTCTAATCACATACCTATTGATTTTATCTACATCCAAGAAACCGGGATGTGACTGTCATTGGACAACTAAGATTGCTAAATGCAAAGGGGTCACTGGTGTGAAGAGGATTTCATTTTCATTTTCTTACTGGCCAACAATGATTTATTAAAAAATAAACTACCTTTGGTCCCATGCATGAAACCTTGACTTCAGTACCAATGAATTATTAGAACTGACCCTCAGATGCAAGAGTGCAGTGGACCACCATACGCTCTGTGATCTTTTTGTGCCCTTTAGACTCAGTGTATGTTACACAATTTGTTATAATTTGCAGCAAAGTATTAGACTTGAAACACAATTTCACCCTTCTTCTGAGCTTAGTATTTGTTAAATGATTTCTGTATACCTCAAATTCATAATTTATTAGGAAAACCCTTGGAAGAAGCGTGGCTCAAATGAAAAGAAAAAAAAAGTCTGTTCTTGCCAGGTGGAGCTGCCTCTTTTGGTACTAAGTGAAATATGTTGAAGGTTTCGTCTTAGTCTCTAGTCCAGCAACTGATTTTAGATGGTTTTTCTTTTCACTGATTTGCTACAGATAGCCGTTGATTGGGGGGTATAGCCTGACCCACTGATTGTGGACAGCAAATCACCTTTTTGATGGGGGGATAGGGGGTGTCCTCTCCGGTTCAAGATTGAGGCCTTTACAAGAACAGTTTAGGAAAATATTTTTTGTGTCTCTCTCTCCTTCAATCATGAAACTATAAAAGAAGAAAATCCAGAATTACAAATTCCATAGGCTGTACTGTGACCATCTGTGCAGGTTAAATATTGCCATAGTATCCACAAAACAATTAGCCTTGCTGTGTAACATTGTTATGCATTGTTAGAGTTTAAAAGTGTTTAGTTTTATAATTGCATATGTATAGCCATGAAGATTTTATTGGCATGCTAGCTTGATTTTTTTATTTATTCATTTATTTTTGGTTTCCCACATTATTTAAATGTGGTAAATGCAAAAGTGGGTTCTGGTAAGTGCTGATGAAACCTCTACGTCGCTCCAAGTCCTCATGTGTTCTGTAATAGGTCCCACATGTTAAAGAGTTTTGAACAGCTTTATTTAACTTTTTATTCTTCCAGCTGTGAAGCCAGGTGCCTTAGTTATACTGTCTTAAGTCCAGCTGTGTTAGGGCTCAGATGGAGCCATAACAAGCTTTTTAAAAATACCTAACATATATTATCTAGACATAAAACGTCGGAACTTTATAGTCAGTTGTCTCAGAATGTGTATGTCCCACTGTGAAGCCTTGACATATTTAGTTACAGAAAAGTTTTACTTCCCTGAAGCTGAATCTTGCCTGTCCTGCGTTTTGGAAACGGTTGATTTGGTGGAGCAGGAAGAGAGAAAAGTATTCCAGGATTTAGGGGAGATGGAATTTGTTTCTGGAGCAGATTGATTTAAAGAAGAAAACTCAGTAACTCAGAAGTTTGGGATATTAAAATAAGTCCCAAGGAGATGAATGGGTAAGGCAGTGATAGGAAAGGATGCATTGTTAATTTATCATATGACAGAAGTTTATGACAAGAATACCACATCCACAAAATATGCGAGGGATATATGTCTGAGCATACACGAGCATTTATACCATCACGCAGAAATAAGGATTTAGTTTGTACTCACTCAGTCGTATAAAAACTTCAGATTTCCCAATCAGAGAAACAGCCTTGTAATTGCTATATCATAATTACTCTCATTCCAGTTCCTCCTTAACCCCCCCAACTTTTTTGAAACATCCTTACTCTAAGATGAAGTGTGTACCAAAAATGTCTGTGCTTTCTTCTTATGTTTTAATTGGTCCTACCTTTTATTTGTCAGAATTAGACTGCAAGTAATTTATTGCCAGAACTTTAACTCTTTGCACATTCACTACAGAGACAGATATGTGTTTGCTAATCTATAAATACCAGGTGGATCACAAAGTTTTGCTTTTCCCTCTTTTCAGAGTGCACAGTTCTACAAAGTGACTACGGAGCAGTACCAAAAAGCAGCCAATGAAGTGGAAGCTAGATTCAAGTAAGATCTTTATTTTTGAGGATGTGAACATGATGAATTTCTGTTCATGTTGTGGTAGTGTTAGAGTGATCCTGCAGCTTGATGGTCCAAGAATTATGCGAGACACAAAGATTTATTTGGGGTGATATCTTTTATTACGCCAGCTGCATGGTTGGAATAAAGTTAGACAAGCTTTTGAATGCAAGACGTGCTTCATTCTCCATCTATTCATGTTATAGCAGGCAAAAATTCTGTTCCTGACCTTGCAATATGCTGTGGGTGGGCTGCTGGTTGAAATGACTGAATTTGGGAGAAAGTTGGTATTCAGGCCATAGTATATTACTTGGATAGATCTAGATGCTGGTTCTATGCAAGTGGCCAGCTCTGCCTTCTTTTGATAAGGTAAAAGCACGGAAGAAAATCGTCCGCACGCATCAGTTTCGTTGTGAGTAACAAGTCGGTAAAGTTTATAGAAATACCCATTGGAAAATGAGAGCGCATCATCTCACTTAGACTTCAGACGGCTGTCAGTTTTGTGAACATCATCATCAGTCCTAGAAAAGATAGGATGCCCACCAATCCTGTTAAGTCTTACATGTTTCTTCCATGACAACATGAAAACACCTGGTCAGTTTAATGGGTCCACATTGGACAGCTTTGAGATGAAAAGCGGAGTGAAGCAAGGATGCTTTTTTGCCCCTACACTCTTAAGAATCATCTTGGGACTCCTGAACTGTGCATTTAAAGACCTGGGAGGTGGAGCGTATCTCCGCACAAGATTGGATGGGAAACTCTTCAACCTATCATGACTCAAGGCAAAGACTAAAGTTAGAAAGGAGCTTATCAGAGAGCTTCTATTCACTGATGATGCTGCTCTTAGAGCCCACGACAAAGACCTACTCCAAGAACTTATGGATCGCCTTTCAAGAGCTTGTCAGGCATTTGCTTTCGTTGTCAGCATAAAGAAAACAGTTGTGCTAGGACAGGATCCATCAAGATCCATCAATCACCCTAAATGAGAACTAGCTAGAAGTAGTCCAGATGTTCAGCTACCTAGGTGCTACAGTGACCACCGACCTCTCACTGGATGGAGAACTTAATGTTTGTATCAGAAAGGCTGCCACCACCTTCAGCAGGCTAACTAAAGGAGCATGGAACAACTCAAAGCTTACCATCAAGACCAAAATGCTACTGTACAAAGCTTGCATGCACAGCACTCTCATGTGGGGTGGGAAAACATGGACAACTTATGCACATCAAGAGAAAAGGTTAAACAGCTTCCATCTGCACGGTTTACACTGCATACTCAACATCAAATAGCAAGATAAAGTTACCAACGCAGAGGTTCTTCAAAGGGCAGATTTACCAAGTGTGATAGCCCTGCTCGGACACAACTGTGCTGGCTAAGCCGTCTGAGCAGATTGGAAGATGGGCATATACCCAAGGACATGCTATATAGGGAACTGTTGGAGGGAACAAGAGCATTAGGATGCCCCAAGCTTCACTACAAAGACGCAAGCGCGGTATGAAGGCATTTGGAATTGATCCTGTCCAATGGGGAACCTTGGCGAATGATTGGGACAAGTGGCGGCGGCGTCTCCACCAGGGCATTAAAGTCTATGACAGGAATTGGTTCCAACAGCTTGAAGAGAAAAGAGTCTGCAGGAAGCAACCAACCATGACCCATACCCTTGCAACCACTGTCACAGATCATGCAAATCTCGGATTGGACTATTCAGTCACGTGAGACACTGGAAACCATCTATGTCATAGGCTGCAACATCTACCGTTTCTCGGAGACGAAAGGATGCCAACAGCAATAATAGTATTCAGGCCACAGTACATTACAAGCTGCATAAACTGGCAGTATAGTGAGTCATTAGTTTATATGTGACACTTTGTAAGAAAGGGTATAAAAATGTACTTGTTTAACATATATCTTCATTAATGGAATACCAAAACTTGGGTGTCAACTTTGCCTTCCAGTAGGATTAATTTCATTTGTGTGCAGCATGAAAGGCATTAAAAGTAGCTATTGAAATTTACCTTTAGAAGTGATGGTCAAGTTAAATTATTTTTATTAGTTCTGAGGATGGTGAAATGAAGATACAATAATTGATGGGCCAAAGCGATTCTGACCCTTAGCTTTGGACTTTTCTGTTGCTGCCAATTTGTCTATTAGGCAGACGGCGCATTCATCATTTTTCAGGTGAGCCTGAAAATAATTTTTTACAGCCCTCACTCTCACCATCAACCAGTAAATGCTTTATTAAAAAAAAACAAAAAACAACTGTGTCCAGGTTTTTTTTGGTGTGGTGTGAAAACCAATGCAGAGCCGACAACCCATCAGTTGCCTAACTGTTCATATTAACATACAAAAGCATAAAATATTAAAACAACCTTAAAGTGAAATAATTATGTATGTTACAGTCATAAAAGCTGTTGTGATTTTACTATTAATGTTCACTTACAAATTTACCGGTGGTTAAAGCTACCAGCACTACAGACAGAAGTCTTTAATCTACAGGAGCCGGGTTTGGGCTAGAGACGGAACATCGGTCGACATGATAGCATGATTCAGCCGTGTTGGGGATGTCAGAGAATACAACCCTGACTGCTCTATTTCATAATGATCAATGGATCTGTTCGCCATTAATTCATGCAGTCCGTTTTTAAACTTGGTTATACTGTCTGCCTCTACAGCCTCTGGTGGCAGTGGGTTCCATAGCTTAATAATGTGCTACGTAAAAGTACTTCTTGTTTGGTTTAAACCTGTCTCCTGCTCATTCCAGTGGGTGCTCCTTTGTTCTCATATTTTGGGACTTGGTGAATAATAGTTACCTATTAATGTTATGCACACCCTTCCTGATTTATAGACCTTTGCCATATGCTCTTTCAGCCTTCTCTTTTCCAAACAGAAGAGCCTAGCCTTTCTTGTCTCTCCTGGTCCGGCAGATGCTCTGAACCCCTGATCGTCTTGGGTGCCCTTCTCTAGACCTCTTTCTAATTCCATTACGTCCTCTGTGAGATGTAGCGATCAGAACTGCACATGGTATTCAAGATGTGGGTGTACCATGGATTTATGTAGTGCCTCAATGATATATATTTTTTATTTCCTTTTCACTGTTGCACAGTGAGACGGTGCTTTTTGGAGAACTGTCTAAAATGTCTCAGATTTTTTTTTGTTTTTTGTTGCTGAATTGTACAAGTTAGTTCACAGCCCGGCATCGTGTATGTATATTTGAGGTTATTTTTCCTCATGTACATTACTTGGCACTTGATACCACTGAAGTTCATCTGCCACTTTTTTACCCACCCATTAAGTTTTGTAAAATTTTGCTGCAGGTCATCTCCATCAGTTTGGGATTTGACTACACAAAATAATTTAATATCATCTGCGAACCGTAAGCTATCTCGCGTGACAAAATTTCGGGCAATACCTATAACATCTGGGAGCTTAAGAGGCAACTTTCAGGAATGTTGAAAGTCCTCCTTAGCTAGAGAGGACCAAAGGAGATATGGAAAAAGGGATTGTAAAGTTCTTAAACTTGGTGAGACCATTTTATCTTAATTGGACCCTTGGAGGAAAATAATTTTAAAGGAATTTTGGCTTTCATATGAAAGTAAGGCAACATAGCAGGCTAATTGATGCTATTATGTCTCAGCTCTGCAGATTATAATACCTACATGTAGACCCTTAGGCTATAAACACAAATGGGTCCTTCAAAGTCAGTTGTCTGTTTTTAGTCATCCACAGATGGCAAGTCCCCTGGTGGGGCTTTGTAACTCTGTTTATCATCAGTAATCTGCAATACTTGTACCCGATTACAGTTTGGCAACAGATCTGAACAGCCCTAAAATGAACTCTGAAATAGGGCTAAAAAAAGTAAAACAAAAACACATGATACAAAAGGAATGAAGACAGAAAATACTGTATTAAAATTACGGACGGTGTTGCACTAGGAGAACTCTCCACAGCCTCCGGCAGGTATTTTGTGGCCTAGAATTTAAACATCCTTAAGTTTTAAGCCTCTGAATAATTCCACTGAAGTCCATGTTAAAGCATGGATCGTTCTGTTTTTGCAGAGCCAGAAATACAGAGGTTTTGGATCCCAATCTCATTTTATCTGAATTTTTGAAGTTTGTTGCATGTAGTCAGATTCTGGTTTTGCTCCTTTGCTTAAAAGCAGGAAAGGGGGAGAGAAGCTGAGTAGAAAGAATTTGTAAATGCAGTAATTCAGTGCATCCCATCGAGAGAGATTTGATAATTATCCAACAAGGGATACTTGAAATCAGTAAATTTATCTGTATTTCCCCATATTTCACATTTTCCCTTGTGTTAAAGTCACTTCTTAAAACTGTGAATTTCTGTAGTCTTAGGGGTTTAAACTTAACAGATGTTAGTTAACACAGTCACTTGTGTGTGGTTTGATACATAAATTATGAATGATTTAGTGAAACCTAAAGAAAGATGCTCTTTTGGGTCACCAAGCACTACTTGTGTTCAGTGTAATTGAATATGAGAATCGAGGACAGTTTCAAGCAACAATATTTAAAGAGCTTGTTTAATTGGCTGTAAAAGAAGAATTAAACAGGGCTGAACTGCTAAATTTATAATTCTGTTAAATGCATAAACCAATGCGCTGCATGTCAGTGTGATTTCAAGTTGGAAGTGTGAGATTAATGGAACTAATTGTGGTAATGTTAGGACGCCGCTCCACCTAATTTTAAACATGTCTAGGATTTTTGTTCGTTGCATGATGATAGCTTGCATTTCAGCTTTCCTTTTAAACAGAAATGTATTTCTGGAGTTAGAAATAATTACCTCCATGTCCTCCTTGGATTTCTCTTCCCTGGCTCTGTTTAAGCCTTGAAAGTATATCAGCTTTAGCTTCAGCAGTCTTTTTGGATAATTTCCCATATTTGAAGGAGAAAACTAAATACATGTATATGTTTATATCAGAGAACTGACAGGTCCTCTGTACTTTGTCTGCAGTACTTACTGATGCCTCCTTAGGTACTTCAGTGCTGTATGAATTAGTCTGATATTCCAAATGTGCATGATAAATGTCTGTATCTTTGCAAGGCCCTGATTCACATTGATCAAATTCTAAATTATCAAATGGTTTATCTCTTTAAGACACTAATTCACATTGATCAAATTCTAAATGATCAGGTTCAGTCAGTTCCTGCAGTACACAAATTATATTAAAACAACATTACTAGAGCATGCTGCCTTTTCTAATGCAGGAGTTATGTTACCAGCAGTTACATTATAACCAGAATTATTATATTATGAAGATGTCTCCTTTATAATGAGAAGTTTACACAAGAAGAAAAGAATGCAATATTACAGGAAGAGCTGGGCTTTGGGCAAGGATTTGGGCTTTTACTAACTAATTAAATTTTGCATTTGTATTGTTTTTTCTTTAATTTGAAAGGCTGGTAGCAGGAAATTTGGCAGCTGTAGCACTGACATTTTATTCCCCCATGGTCTTCAGAGCCAAGTAACATCATGATTATTCATGTAGGAATTGAGTAATTGAAGAGGACAAACTTTTCCTAACATAAATGTTTCCCCTTCACCTTTTGGGCTTCTATCATGTGGAAGATGTCATTGTTCATAGGTGCTTATTAATGCTGTTCAGGATGTTTAGCTGTCCCTCACCGGTTCCATTACTCCCTACCACATGCATCTCCTTTGGTGGAAACCTTTCCACAGCTGTAAGGGAAGTGTGAACTGCTAAAGTCATGAAATCAAAACTCCCTTTGAGGAATACTAGGTCTGTGACGGCCATTTCTTGGGGGTGCAGAACAGGAGGCTACATCTTTCCATAGCATCTAAACGTATCACTTCAGTGCTCCAAAACTCATAGTGCCTATGAGAACTGAAATCTTGGTCCCCTGCTTTGTGATGAAGGGTTTTTGGGGGGGGGGGTTTGCCTCCAGTTCATAAGATCACAAACACAGGGCTCTCCGTCCAAGAATAAAAATTAAAGGGATGCTAGTACTTTTATCCATGGGGGATTCTGTGTCGCTCGGAGCATAGCCTGTTATATATGATAGGGGAGTTTATATTTTTATTGGGTGCTCCTACACGAGACGCTTACTGGGGAACTGCTTAATTACCTCCGTAATAAAGTTTTGGCATGTACATAATTGTCCCTTTTAGGCCACAGGAAACTAACTCCGCTATAAGTTAGTACTTGTAAATACAAGTACCATCCTGTGGTGGTGTTATTTAATGCGCAGCAATGCACATGTAGATGCTGGGGGCATGAGGGTGCTTTAGCGTGGGGCTGCCTGCCCTGCCCTGCCCTGCCCTGGAGCACCCTCATGCCTCAGCCAGCCCCTCCACAGCACATTGAACCGGGTTGGAGCAGGCCTCGGGCTGGGAGGCTGACCCCCGGGCCCACTGCCAGCCGGGGCTGCTCTGACCTGGTTCAACTGCTGTCCTTGATGCACGTGAAGACACTGCACCTGTGAGCAATAAACTCCGGCATGATATGCACCCCAGTTTATTTGCATTAATTTTACATGTGGATGCACCTGCTGTGTGTGCATCTGCACGTGAGCCCTGCCATGGGGGAATGCAAATGTCTTCTTACAACGAGATGACTAGTTCAGGATCTTCCTGTAATTATGCTTTTGCACGTGAGACCTCACCACTTTACATGGTCCTGGATATCTTCCCTAGCTCAGATGGCTTAACTCACTGTATCTGTGGTAGCCAAGCAACAGCCTGTTTGGTATTTGACAATTATGACTAGTGTTTTCACTTGGATTCAGAGTAGGGCGGGGAACCAGAGGACCTGACAGAGCATCAGTAGGCTGTATCCCTCCAGCTTGCAACTCAAGTACTATAAAGCACCATTTATTAATGTTTATAAAGCACTTTTGAGGTCTTGCATGGAAAGGTAATTTAGAGGCACTGGTTGGTTATTTTATTATCATTTGTATGTACAGCAAGAAGGAAATACACTAAATATCTTTTAAATAGTCTTTAGTTTAACATATTTTGACCTAAAGAAAATAGAGACAATTAAAATTTATGAAGAAGTTCTGTTAAATGAATAAGGAAATGAAACAGACCGTGAAATGTTGCCTGCACTTAAACCCAGTGGTGTTCATTTAATGTACTTAAGGAAATATGATGTAGAGAGGAATGGTGGTTTTGAGGCTAAAACATTGGACGGCAACTGAGCAGAGAGGGACTCATGAATTCCCTGCTCTTGTTACCTGTGTGATCCCACGTACATCACCAAGTTATTCTGTGATTCAGTCTTGCCACCTGTAAAATGGAAATAATGACACTTGCTTTCCTCACAGAGGTGCTATGAAGATGAATTCACTTATCTCCATGAGCAGCTCGTACACTAAAGTGCTGGGCAGCCTGTACAAGTACACAGATGGTTCTCTTGTTTGTGCTTACAATGCAATACCTTTCATGAAAATTAATTCATTTAAATAAATGTGAATATATTTAACATTATATGCATCATAAACACCAAATGAAGCCTACTGAGTACTGCAAAATATCAAATAGCATTTTTCCAGTACACGGAAACATAAAGTTACTTGGAAATAATCAACCAGATTGTGCATGCCTTCATCAAGCTGAACTTCTAGTAACTACTGTAGAAACTTTACTTGACACGGGGTAGTGGGATCTTGTGAGGCCTGTCCCAAAGAGGCCTCAGGAAGGAGGCCAAACTGACACCCCGAATGGGAGGTCAGCTTCGGGGAACCCGGAGGCCACGGGATCATGACCTAATGCATCTGCTGATCTGCTCAAAATAAGAAAAGGGAACTGCTTGATGTAACTAACTGTTCTGAAAAAGTACCCAAAATAACAGCTGTGAAAAGGGGAACTGTGGCAAAGCCCAAAGTGACCCTGCTTTGCAGCATATGATGAGGCTTGCTCTAACCCGTAAAAGGTGCTAAGGCTAAAAGCTTTGTGTGATTAGAGGATCCCATGGGGATAGGAGACAGAAAGGTATAAAGGTCATAAGAACAAAGCCTTGGGTGGAACTACGTCGGGGAGGACAAGGCTGAGGACCTGATAAAGGAGAAAGTCTCGCCACCCTGAACGCAGGGTGGGGTTCCTGAGACCCATCAGGTAATTTATAGATTCATAGATTCATAGATGTTAGGGTCGGAAGGGACCTCAACAGATCATCGAGTCCGACCCCCTGCATAGGCAAGAAAGAGTGCTGGGTCTAGATGACCCCAGCTAGATACTCATCTAACCTCCTCTTGAAGACCCCCAGGGTAGGGGAGAGCACCACCTCCCTTGGGAGCCCGTTCCAGACCTTGGCCACTCGAACTGTGAAGAAGTTCTTCCTAATGTCCAGTCTAAATCTGCTGTCTGCTAGCTTGTGGCCATTGTTTCTTGTAACCCCCGGGGGCGCCTTGGTGAATAAATCCTCACCAATTCCCTTCTGTGCCCCCGTGATGAACTTATAGGCAGCCACAAGGTCGCCTCTCAACCTTCTCTTGCGGAGGCTGAAAAGGTCCAGTTTCTCTAGTCTCTCCTCGTAGGGCTTGGTCTGCAGGCCCTTAACCATACGAGTGGCCCTTCTCCGGACCCTCTCCAGGTTATCCGCATCCTTCTTGAAGTGTGGCACCCAGAATTGCACGCAGTACTCCAACTGCGGTCTGACCAGCGCCCGATAGAGGGGAAGTATCACCTCCTTGGACCTATTCGTCATGCATCTGCTGATGCACGATAAAGTCCCATTGGCTTTTCTGATGGCTTCGTCACACTGCCGACTCATGTTCATCTTAGAGTCCACTAGGACTCCGAGATCCCTTTCCACTTCTGTGCCACCCAGCAGGTCATTCCCTAGGCTGTAGGTGTGCTGGACATTTTTCCTCCTTAGATGCAGCACTTTGCATTTCTCCTTGTTGAACTGCATTCTGAGTTAGAATGGCTCAATTATGATTGGGGATTTGGGTTTCCTGTTTCCCATGGAAAAAACAGAAAAAAACTCACGGATTTTCCCTTTTGACTGAGAAAAAAAGCAGATTTTTCATTTTAACAGAGAAACACCTGGATTCTCCACTTCTGCAAAGAGCTTCCTGCAGGGTGGCAGAGCCCCAACCTGCGAGGGACTGGAGGGAGTGGCAGGAGGGCAGTCAGGCAGAGGGCACCATGGGCATGTGCACATACACATGCACATGGCTGCCAGGGGGCAGCAGGCTGGGGCTGACTCCCCTGCTGGGCTCCCACAAATGTGATCCTTAATGATTTTTTCCAGAGTTTTCCCAAGGATGGAGGTGAAAGTAACTGGCATACATTAGTCTGTAAATATAAAATCCCCTGGAAAATTGAGTGTTGGGGTACTTGTTAAAATTTTCAGAAGTTAGGGGGTACTTGCTACTTAAAAGGTTGAGAAACACTGTGCTAGGGCACTGGCCCATTCCTTCTCCACCCATGGATGAAGATCATCCAGACCCGCTGATTTGAACACATCCAACCCCTCCAAGCGCCCCTTCACTAAGTTTGCGCTAACAGTTGGTGGGCTGGTGTCCCTCCTGTGACCCAATTGGGAAATCTGTCTTGGTCTGTGTCTAGGAATACAGATGCAAATAACTCATTGAAGACCGCAGCGTTGGTCCCCGCTTTCTGTCACCAGTTGCCCTAGTTTGTCCTGTTTGTCCTAGTTTGTTCTTTGCTCACAGTTCAAAACTTCTTCCAGTCAGTTCTCAGCCCCAAAGTATTTTTCTGTCAAATACTGTTTCAATATCCAAGTTCAGAAAGGAGCCTAATGGTCTCTTATAGTTATCTCAAGGGCAGCAGTTATACCCACCAGCTGACTCCAAAGCAGTCCAGTAGTTTAGACCTGGTATCAGCAACCTATCAGGCTTGACCTATGAAACCTTTGTATCCATCGCATGGACGTGGAGCTGTAGCAGCCTTCAGCGGCTGGGGGCTTTGGTTGTGGGCACTCTCCCTGTGATACTGCGAGGATGATTGCTGATGGTGGCAGTGTCCTAATGCCTGCCCATCTCTACATGGACTTTGTCATTGTGGCCTGAAGCAGGAAAAAGGTTGGCTGCCCCTAGTTTAAATGAACCCATGTTAACACATACAGAGACATGCTTTGAACAGTTTCAAAAAGGCTGAACCCTAACCTTTATTTGCTGATATTATGCAGAAGCTCTGGTGTATTAAACCTGTGAAACAACGATCATTTCATAAATGACAACTTAGTTTTCCCTACAGCAACCTAGACATTTACTTTCTTCTTTTGATCAATACAATCCATTAGGAATTTAGAGTATCCAACAGCGATATGAAATATTAATTGTGTCCATTTTAGCTGGATGAAATTTCTTTCTGAATGAGGGAGAATGGGGGAACGTGGAGTAGGGTCTGTGTTTCATCCTATGTCCTATAGCATAAGTGCAGAGTCTTGTCTTTTCTTTGCATAGAAGAGTATGGGTTTCATTTAGATATTCAACCACTGGAACTTGAGTCTTCCAAGTAGTTTCTCCAGGCCAGCAAATAACATTTCAATGTATTTATGGGGACCTGAGGACATACGTCCTCACTTCCTCCGCTGTAAACCCAGGACTACCACAAGAGTAGGTACAATCCACCCACCCACTCCAGCTTAGCGAGCCCCTGAAGTGGCACAGTGTGCCTGGCACTCATCTGGATTCAGAAATCACACCTGGGATAGAGAGCTCCAGAGTGATTTGCAGGCTACTCTATCTAAGCTGCCTGCACTGCTACGCTTCATGTTTTGCATGTGCTGGAGTGAGTGGGTGGATGGTGCTTCTTGGCAGCAATCCCGGTCGCAGCACAGAAGCTGTGTATACGTGGCCTAAGTGACTTATTAATTCATTTTTTATACTATGCTGTAATCAGGATCTTCATTAACACAACCAAAACCATGTCTTACTATGTCTTGTGTGTCTTTTCCTCCCTTCCCCTTATATAAACTTGGCATGAGTAAATGGAAACCACCCACAAGTTATCACCAGGTTTTTGCTTAGTTTAGCAAGTCCTTGATGGGGATTGGAGATGCAGTTTTCTTTTTCTTTCCTTCCCCTTTTCTTTTTCCCTGTTCCCTTTCCTTTCCCAAACTTGCTAAAGTCAGAGCTAGAAACTCCTTTCACTTGGCATTGACTGATGCTGTTGAATTAAAGGGTGCAAGGAATGACTGCAGTTGAAATATTCATTCGCTATGCTAGTGTGGTTTGTAGCTTTTTTTCCATCATCACACGCTGAAGTGGAAAGACTTGATAGGGGGAAAGAGCTCATAGGGGTAATACTGCAAGACTCCCGTATCTGTTCACATGGGCCCATTAGACTTCCTTATGGAAGCAAGTGAGTGAAACTCTTCCTTCACACATCAGTGGCCAACAGTTAAATTGGCACGTTCCTTATTTTTGTGTACTAGTAATCAACCAAGTCCCCTGAAAATTGATAGATGCACTCATTAAGGGCAGTTCTTGCTGCTGGCTGCAGTTTCATGAGCCACTCGCAACCAATGGGAACTGCTGATTCCCGATGTAGTTGGCAAGTTGTACTCTGCAGTGATACATCTGGCTTCACACTCCCTTTCAAGGACTAAAGCCTTTTGTTTTAATATGTTAAACATCCTTTGCTGGGATTTTACATAAAACACAAGTCAGCTATTTCCCAATTACATTATTAAAACAAGGGAGGCTAAAAGCTGCCGTCTCTTTTCTTTTTTTTTTCCACACATTTGTTCTGTATCTTGTAATTTTGCATTGCTGAGGTTTACAAATACCTATTTTCCTTCTGAAGCAGCCATCTGTAGATTCAAAGCCTACAAATCTCTCAGCCCCCGCGTTAGAGCACATAGCAGCAAACCTGTCTGCTTGAGAGGGAACTCGTTCTGCACAGTTGATGCTATGGGTTTTTAAAGTAGCGTGCACCTGTTTCTGGTTACAGGGTGAAGAATGAATTGCCAATTACCTCAACATGGTAGAACATGACACTTCGTATTTTCGGAGCATGTGATACCTGTTTAAATACGGCCTCCAACTATGAAACCCTTTGCTCCAAAAAAAAAAAAAAAAAAAAAGAAAAAAGGAAAAAAAAAGGAGGGGGGTGGAGCGAAATCAATCCTTGATCAGTTGCTAATATTTGTATGTGCAGTCTGCAGGAAGGGAGGTCAGTGCCACTAACCTTTGTTTTCCCAGCAGAGCTCTTGAACAAGATGAAGTGATCAAAGCAGGATGCCAGTACATCATCGCAATCTCATTACTTTGCAAGCTGCATGCACAGATGCTGCTGTTGCTGCATCAGGCATCAGTGATTTACATTCATAACACCTCCTTTACAGCTCATTTGCTGCTAGTCGTAATTAACCAGTTCTTTTCTTTTTTTGCAGTAGTGTTGATCTAATACTTGATCTGCAAAATCAGTGAAGAAAATAGACTGCAGTCATTCTGCGTAGAACCCAGCTAAGTGCAATCACAGTTGTCAAACCAAAGTGTGCATTATACAGTTTGGAAACGAACACTAAATCACAGACTTTATTATAGTCAGAAAATGGGCTTTGCAAAAATAGAATTAAGAGGTTGCATGCAGTACTTTGGGGCTTTTTTCTGTAGCTTCTTCATCTTGAGCTAGTTCAGAAATCATAACTTTTTTTTAATCGCCAGCATAACAACTTGGTCATAGCACCTGATATTCAAACTGTACTATATACTCGCTGTCTGTTCCATCAGTAGTCATAAAACTTTGTAGAATTTAAAATCTTGAAATGATGTTGATAATCCTTGAGACAAAATGGAATTTAATTTACTCCTACTTAGCTGTGTGAGCTCTGAAAGGCTAATTGCAGCGAGGTTTGTGTTTTTGTGTTTTTAACCATAGGAAGCTGATTTTTACTAGAAGGCATGCAGTGAGCTGGTAGGTCTAGTGAGACGGTTTTAATAGTTGCTTTTGTGACCAAAGCTGCACATTTAAATGTATAGCGAGGTAGTTAGTTGTGTTAGTCTGAAGTCGAGCAGAAGACGGGGCAGGGTAGTTTTAAGATTAAAACATTTGATTGTGACTAAGGAGAGATGGGCTCAATTTCCTGCTCTTGTATCCTGTGTCATCTCAGGTACATCACCACGTTATTCTGTGATTCGGCCTTGCCACCTGTAAAATGGAAATAATGACGCTTGCTTTCCTCACAGAGGTGTTATGATGATGAACTCAGTAATCTCCATGAGCAGGTTGTACACTAAAGAGATGGGCAGCCTCCTTGGCAATAAAGCCCCAAAAGTTTATGTAGGGTCCCTGCATTTTCTATCATCCAGGCTGCAGACTGGAAATTCTGGGTCAGCTTCATTTAAAAATAAAATAAAAAAATTTGCAATGAATTATGAAAATATGCAATGTAGCCACAACAGAGTGTAAATTTTGAAACCAAATTTATGTTTTTATGCTGGCTTCTATGTCCTCACGTTTCAGCATTTTCATCAAATCATAGGAAATAAGGCCTTGGGAGATCAGCTAGGCTCACCCCTCTGCCCCAACACAGGTTAAACTGCACCTCGGCCGCTTCCAATGCACATTGGTCTAACCTGCTCTTAAAAATCTCCAGTGATGGAAATTCCACAATCTCCTGGATCATCTACTGTATTCCAGTATCCACCGGGCCTTCCAGTTAGAAAGTCTGCTATTGTCTAACCTAAATCTCCCTCTTGCAGTGTAAGCCCATTACTATTTGTCCTGTCACCAGTGGACATTGCAATTTATTATCTCCCTCATTGTAGTAGCCTTTTGCAGATTAGAAGATCGTAATCATGTCTCCCTGCATGCAGTCTCTTTTCCCCCGCCTCTAAATTAAATGAACCCAGTTCTTTCCTGATGGTTCATATTTTCTAGACCTTCAGTCATTTTTGTTGCTCTCCTCTTCAGTTGATCAACATCTCCTCTTTTTTGTTGAAACAACTGAGTATAGTACTACACCTGGGGTTTTACCAGTGCTGAGTTAAAAGGAAGGTGTCTTGTGCAGAGTACTCCTGTTCACATCTCAGGATGGGGCTAGCTTATTTGTACTGGCAATGCATATCTGCTTTATAGACATGGTAGGTGTAGAGCTGGGGCAGTCAGCAGTTTAATAAGAGATTGATGGGGATTTTAGTACCTGTGGAGGTCTAGAAGGTAGGTCTGAAGTGGTCATTTTTAGGTTTCTGTTGTAACAAACCATTCTGATGGACAAGGCAGTTTGTACCTGCGCTATCAATTCACGCTGCTTGAAGGCTTACAAAGACAACATCATGCCAGTTTGCAGTCTGTTCACTTAATTGTTTGTTCAATGGAGAGAAATTTATTCAGCAAGGAGTTGGTGAGAGGTAAATTATGTAGGCTCACAATACGTGACGCTCTTGTAACTTTGTTTTTGCATTTATATTGTGCCTTTTATGTTTAGAATATTTAACAGATAGAGCCCAGAACAATGGCCTCCTGATTTTTATCTTGGGGCTCTTTCTACAAATAATACACACATGATGTAGGTAAGTGCAGCTATCCCAGTTTTATAGATGGGAAAAGGGAAGCAGAAGTGATTAGGTGACTGCCGGAGATCACAGAGGGATGTTCGGTCCACACAACAAAGCACGGTGTTAGCTAGGTTCATGCAAAGATCACACCCCTTACTTAGGGCAGCAGAGCCCCCGGCGAACACAGGTCTGCCAACAGAAGGGTGGTTTTGTTGGTTTAGCTTCTGTTCTTTCAGGTGGCGAAGTAGCAGACTGCCCTCTCTGCCAGTATATATTGCACGGTCACTAGGAGGCTTTGCTGGCATAGCTGTACCTGCACGCCACTGGTGATAGAGGGTCCATAATGTAGATGTGCCCAGGGAAATTGTAGAATCACCTGTCCCAAGAAGAAGCTGGATAATCATTGGTCAGGAATGGTTTAGAAATAGCTCATCTTGCATTTGTGCAGAGGTTTGGAGTAGCTGGGTGCATCCAGATGAACACAGACATTAGTTTCCCTGGGGACAAGTAGCAGTGGCACATCTTGTGTCCCCGGGGAACATCCATGCCATGTGCACAGCTAAGCTGGCCCCGGCAGCCTTACCTGGGATCCTGGGGGCCTCCTGGGGCTGCAGCCACAGCAGGAAGCCTGGCCAGCAGCTGGACTGTGGCTCCTGCTGGGCAGGCTCTGGTTTGGGGTGGCATGCGCTGCCACCACATGCACCACCTGGCTTTTTTTAGGCATGGGGGTTTTTTGACCCCAGGATCTCCCGTGGTCAAAAAAATAAAAAAATCCCACGCTGCTACGCATGTGTGGTGTGTGGCACTGCAGATGGGTTTGCAGCGCCACATACCGCACATCCGTGCTCATCTGGACGCGGCTAATGAGTCCAATCCTATGATTTTAAGCAGTGCAGATGTGAGATTGGTGTTCTGAAGTTAGGAGGTCTCAGTTTCCAGCTCAAGGTGCCAAGCCTCTTTTCTCAGCATTGGCCCATGTGTGGTTTTAGCTGACGGTTTCATTTCAAGGTACGCGGTTACTGTGATCCCTGAACCTTATGTTCTGCTGCTGCTTGTTGGTGGCTCCTGGTTAGTATCCAGCACACTAATGCTGTTGGTTGGTACTGCTGCCTTGCATCCTTTCCATAGATAAGATGGAAAATGTAGTTACTTCAGACAGGAGACTATTTATTTTTTTATCTAATTGGTTTACCTGGCACCCTTCCCAACAAAGCTTTAGGGCAGCTTACACTTAGAGAACAAAATAAGTTAAAAAATAAGAGAGCACACAAGAGAACAAAGCAAAAGAGCAAAACAACTTATAAAAGCAAGTATGAAAATAAAACAGATACCCCCTAAACAGTATCCTAGCCTAGCCTTGTTTGTCAAACACCTGCCCAGATAGGAAAGTCTTACAGCACTTCTGGAAACTGGTCCAAGCTTTTGGTGGGCCTCAAAGGGGAGGAGAGGGACTTCCAGAATTGAAGAGTAATTGCTGAGACTGACCTCATACATTTTCATCAAGTGAGTTTGGCTCAATGGGGGTATTTGCAGGAGGTTGGTTTTGGTTGACCTTAGGGATCAGGATGGGGTGTGAGAGTGGTCCCGTAGGTCATAGGCCGGTTAGAGCCTTATAGGTCAAAATCCCCAACTGAGCCAGGCACAGGGAAAGGCCCAAGACTGCACGACCCAGGTCAGATGAGAAAGAGAGGTAGAGCACAGCAGGCTGTCATCAGCACACTGGCACCTCACTGCAGATCTCCTCATGGTTTCACCCAGCAGCCTCATATAGACATTGAACAGGAGGAGTGACATGATAGAGCCCTAAGGGACCCTACAGGAAAGGTCTCAAGCGCTTGCCGGTCACCATGCTCTTGAACCTCCCTGCCAGGGAAGAGCAGAGCCATTTTAGAGCACTCCTGCACATCCCCACCAGGTCATGTAAATACTTTATCAGCCCTTCCTGGTCAACTGTATCAAAGGCTATTGAAAAATATAGGAAGATCAGCAAGGCAAAATTTTCCCTGTCAACCTCCAAGCAAAGATCACGGTCAAGAGTGCAGTCCTTGTGCTATATCCAGGGCTGAGGTGTATCGAGCTCCTGCAGCGCCCTGTGCAGAATGCCACCCACTGGGGAGCGGGGCAGGGAGAGACCCTACCTAACTTGTGGCAAGGTAAAGCAATTTTCGCAGCTTGGCCGTGGCTCAAAGAGCTGATTTTGTGGCCATAATTTCGTAGTTTCTAGGGTCAGAAGGGACCTGAACCAGATCATCAAGTCTGACTCCCTGCCCCGGGCAGGAACGAGCGCTGGGATCATAATACCCCAGCCAGATATCTATCCAACTGCCTCCTGGTCATTTTGCTGCGGCTCCTCCCCCTCAGTGCTGATTGGTGGAGAGGCCCCAGGGGGAAGAAGGACAAGGGAGCAGCTGCCATCTTGACTGCTGGCTGCCCTTTGTGCAGCCCCGCCCCTCAGTGCTGATTGGCAGAGAGGCACAAGGGGCAGGTGCCACATTGGATACTGCCCTTCATGTCACCCCGCAAGCCAACACCTTCCCCTCCCGGGCAGGCTGGGTGGCAGCGGCAGTGAGGACCACTGGGGAGCTAACATTTTATTTTTATTAAGTGGTGGGTTTTTTATTGGTTGATTTACCTGGGAAATCGCAGCCAATGCCACTTTTCGCAGAGATCGCCGTTTTTTGTGGTTTCCGTGAAAATCACAAAATGGTGATTTCAGTAGGTTCCTATACATAGTGTACGGGGCTGCAGCAGAGACGCAGGCTCAGCCAAAGTCCAGGGGGAGCCTGTGCCATGGGGCAGAAAGACCTGGTGTGCAACAAGCCTGTCCCTCTACTGCAATAGCCTCGCTGCAGTCCCATACACGGCGGAGCGAAGGGTTGCCCGACTTCTGTGACTGGGTGCCACAGGGCTGCACCTGCTGTAACAAAGCCCGATTTTGATGCCTCCTCTAAGTCGGCACCTGGAGTGGTTGCCTTGCTCGCCCCACTCTACCTACACTACTGATCCAGGCTGAAAACCGGACTGACAAGGGCCCAGGAATCCAATAGCACTTGGCGCTGTAAGGTAGCCATGCATTCGGTGACCTTCCTCAGGAGGAACATGATGAAGAGACATAAAATAATGAAGTCTAAAGAAAGTAGATAGGGAACTTCTATTCCTCCTGTCTCATTATACAAAAGCAAGGGGATTTTCAGTGAAATTAATAGATAGGAAATTCAAAGTTAGTAAAAGGAGACACATTTTCAGAAAATACATAATGAAACTGTTTAATTGGCTAGCACAAGAAACCACTAAGGCCAGGAAGTTATCCAGTTCCTTTTTTTGAAACTTTTTCATTTTTTGATAGACAACGAAAATATCCGGAGTCATTTTAACTAGAGAATTTCCAAAAAGATATTAACCCTCATGCTTCTTTGCTTAAATGTAGAGATTGGCTTTCAAGATCAGGTCATCACTTGGGTGCAGAGAGGGAAGGGGACAAGTTATATATAGATGGCTGCTCCATCCCCTTCTTTTGAAGCTCCCAGTGTCAGAGACAGGATATTGAGCTAAATAAACCTGGGGGCTGATTTCATGTGGGAATATCTATATTCCTAGCATGCCTTATGATACTGTATCATGCTGTTTCTTATCCCACACTTCCCTGCAGTTGGCCACGGCCACTTTCTGGGAGCCAAGAGGTGTTTGGTGTGCTGTCCTGTCCATGATGTTTGGGTTTTGAGCAGGGGAGGAGAATGGCAGCACTATTGATTTGATAGCACCTGGATCATCTTTTATGATAAAATCACTGATTTCTATCTCATATAATAATTTATTTACCAGTTCCAGAAAACTTGCTGAAAAATACATATTTGAATTCAAGGCTTTGTATCCAGTTAGGAATGTTGCCATTTTGAAAATTATTCCCATATGTTTTCTATCCCTTGGCCAAATTCTTATTCTTTCCCCCTTGAATTGGACAGTAATTTTCAGTTGTAAACTTCCTTTTCAATTTGTCTTTTAACAGTCAGTGATCAGGATGTTCCCCTTTGTCCAACTCTGTCTCCTAATAAGCTTGTGTGCACGTGCACATGGAAAGAGTATTACATTTGTCTTGTCATAACAGATTAGATCTTCGATGCATCAGGTCCTGCCCCTATTTTCAAAGCAGGTCCATATCTAATGCTTTGGAGGAGATAAATCCAACTTTATGCATCCAGTCTGATATTGTGCTCATTCGAAAGGGAAGAGCCTTCATAGTCCAAAAAATCCCCCCAAACAAAGAGGTGAACCAGCCCCTCTCCTGTACCATGGCAGAATTGTTTCTTGAGCGTTTTATCTAGTTTATACAAGATTTGAGCTTTATTTATTTCCCCTGGGGGGCTCTTCCACAGCTTAATATATGTTGCGGTCCAGAATTTTTTTTCTGATGTTCAGCCTATATTTTCTCTTTAATTTTGTCCTTTTCTTTCAAATTTTTCCCATATGCCATACTAAAATAATTTCCAATCCTCTTGGCTGTTCACATCCTTTCAGACTCTTGTAGCGATTACCACTACATCCCCGAAGCAATGAGGTTTGACATCTCTTATTTGAACGTGTATAGCAAAACATGCAGTTATTGGTCATAAAATTCCTAACCTCTTTTTTTTTTAAATCTATTTGTATAGTTTGCCAAACGCATCTCCACATATTTTTACAAAATATGCTTTATTTTTAACGAAACAAGAGAAGCTTTATTAATGCTTTCAAGGAGCAAATTGTCTCAGTATCATTGTTTGCATTATAATAGCCTGAATTCTGGCATTAACCAACAGTGCTGACCATTCAGATGCATGTGAACAGAATCCAGCTTCTGGCACTGAAAAGAGACAACAATGCTGACAAATGTTGCGGGGCAGAAATTTGACCCATCTCAGGTTTTGGAGCAGTTGAGCTCCGAGTGCTCCTGAAGGATGTGCAGTGGAAATAGAAAGCTTGTCAGCAGAAAAATGTGTAAGCTGCTTCATTCTCACCCTCTTGCACGCTTCTCTACCTCCCTGTTTATCTGCCCGTGATACGATATAAAATAAAAAATACACTACAACATTCAAGGCACACACACTTAACTCTCCAGGAAGAACTGAACTGAAATGGAAAGTGTTAATATCTGTATCTTTAAAGAGATTCCTCGAGTAATGTGTGTCTGGCTATAAACCTTGTAGAGAATGGACTCTTTTGTCAAGGATGTATTTAGACGGATAACTTTCTATAGAAAGCACTGCATTGTGTGGCATGGAAGGAAGCCCAGGAAAATCAAGATTGCAAGGTGTTGCAGGTCAGGTTTGAAGTACATTGATGGAGCAGTGTGCGTTAGACTGTGCCCTGGCCCATATTCTTGGTCTTTCTTCACTTGCACGTGCACACTCCCCTTGACAAAAGATTGTGCTTGGTGCATAAAATGAGTTTAATATTTCTCTTTTTAAAAACCCCCCAGTAATCTACACAATCTTGGTAAATATACTGTGTTCAAAAGCAGATGTTTACGGTTTGATTCAGTTCCTGTGAGATTCCAGCTCAGCAGTTCTTTCATCTTCAAAGGAAAAAGAAATGTGTCAGACCCCTCTCGCTGTCCTTCAGGTAAAAAATCTTGGTGCACAATGGTCCTGACAGTCTGCAACCCAGGCTTTGAATGACCAGGAGGGGAATCCAGTTCCAAAAAAGCTCATTCTTTTCAAGGTCCCACCACCTCCTCCTCCTCTTTTCCCCTCTAGAGGCTGTTTGACATAACTACTGCCACATAGTGCAAGGACTGTATAAGCCAGGGAACAGTTAGACAACTAGAAGTACTGCTTAACCTTGGGTTCTGTGGAATTTAAAATGCACGAGTATCAAGACTACACAACTCTTACACCATCTTCTTGTACAAAAGCCCGGAGCTGCAGTTTAACCTATTAATGCTCGAAGCGTCTTTCTGGGCATTTCTTAAATGTAATTCAGTTTCCTTTCCTTGTACCCCTTGATAGTTTTTTAATAGGTTGTATGAACGTTTGAAATGAGTTGGTCATATCTGTTAAAATTTGCCTCTTATGCTGAGATACAAACAGTCATATAGATCTATGCTAAAAGGAGCTAATTAAATGCTCATAACAAGCTCTTCCTATTGCAGATGCCTGAATACTATGTGCCTTTTCCCGAAAGTGTCTATTGTAAGTGTGTGTTTTCATATTAAAGTAGGTTATAATCATTTCTCAGATGAGATGGGGAGAGACCAAAGGTAAAGTAAAATCTTTTTATCATATATTTAGGGAAAAGAGAAAGCAAATTCTGTCTCCGCAACTTCCTTCCCTAATTAACATTGGTCCTGTTTTCAAGCCATTTAGGAGCCCCATTAAGCCACTGGGTTGCTTCCCTGAATGCATTAGTGACAGGATCACTGTAATGTGGAACAGGCTTGCCATATCATGGACACATTTATGAAGATTGATAACAACCAGGGTTCAGCGTTAACTTTTATTGTCAAACAGGCTGCAGGAGAAACGGCCTGGTATTGGCTTTTGCTTTGATTTATGAAAAGGTTGTTGCATGAAAAAAGACATCACATAAAATAGCTCTGCTGGCACTTGGCGTTATAAAATAGGGCTGTAAGTAGACCAAACAATAACTAACTATAATTATGTTCATTATTGTCTCTTTGAGCTCTCTGTACCTTTGGTAGGGTACTTTCAGTCCCTGCTGACTAGTTTACAGTGGTTTATCTTACCGTCTCAGACGGACCCCGGCTATAGCAGTGTGTGGTGGTGTTCACTTATTTTATGCAAGTAGTGGCCAAAAATGTAAATTACTGCATCCCCTTAAAATATTGGTGGGCTTTTTTTGCTTGAAGACTCGGCCCAGGATATGGTGTTGAAATGAATGGTTTAGAAATTGCCTGTTGGTACATGACTATACTGATGCTAGGAAGAAGTGATCTGCCCACCCCCTTAGGCTAAGTACGGTCAAAAAGCCCAAGGCTGAATTAAGCCTAGACTGGGTTGCATCCCCAGCTGGGCTTCCCCCCCCCCCCCCTCCCCCCGGTTTGTCAGCCAGCTCTGACTGCTCCAGCTAGGGAGGGGCAGGGCCATCCCTGCTCTCCGAAGCAGACAGCACAGCCCAGTCCAGGGCTGCAAAGCATGCTGGGATGCTGAGGGACTGTGATTTAACTGGAACCAGGAAGGGGTCTGGGACTGAAGTTTCATAAACCGGCTTGCCCCAAATCAGTTAAATCTGATCCTACATGCAACCAAGTTTATCTTAAACCAGTTTCTGCCATTTTGAAACTGATTTATGAGCTTATGTCCTGTTACAGGTTTAAACCAGTTTCTGATCACTTAAACTGGTTTGTATGCAACTTCTGTCCCTAGCCTTAGGGTCATCTCACACTTTGTATCATGCTTTGCTTCCTAAATAAGCACAATAGCAAAGAACACCAGATTCTTAGAGCTAACCAGAGGAATAATTTCACTTCTGCTGGTTCACCAGTAGCTTCCATAAAAAATTGGAAAGAAAAGCAACTAAAACTATATGGAAGCCCCAGGTTTTACCACAAATTAGTTTTCAACTTGCTGTTTATGTCTATTTTGGAAGTGCTTAAGGACCACTCGAGTTATAAGCCCCCCCGCCCCATACAAATACAGTAGGAAACAGCTGTGACTCAGTCTGCCTTCTAAATAAAAAGTCCTTCTTCAAGTATATAGCGGGCAAAAGGAAAACTCAGAGCAACATAGGGCCCCTGAGGGACAAATCAGGACAGTTGGTGGTTGACGCAGGGAAAAAAACAGAGCTTTTCAATGAGTTCTTCGCTTCAGTATTTCTATGTACCGACCAAGCCAATTCCTCCACCTCGATCATTGACAGATGTCCACATGGCACCAGTCCGCCTACGGTTAGTTCTGAAATAGATAAAGAGCTCCTGGAGGAGCTGGATGGGTACAAGTCAGCAGGCCCGGATGACCTCCATCCACGGCTGCTGAAAGAATTGGCCGGGGTCATAATTGACTCCAAGATGAACATGAGCCGGCAGTGTAATGAGGCCATCAACAAGGCCAATTGCACCTTGTCATCCATTAGCAGGTGCATGACTAATAGATCAAAGGAGGTGATGCTCCCCCTCTATGTGGCACTGGTCAGGCTGCAGTTGGGGTAGTGTGACCAGTTTTGGGCGCCGTACATCAAGAGGGACGCGGGGAATCTGGAGAGGGTCCAGAGGAGGGCCACTCGCATGATTAGTGGCCTTCATGATAGACCCTACAGGGGGAGGTTGAGAGAGCTGAATCTCTTCAGCCTTCACAAGAGACGGCTGAGGGGAGATCTTGTGGCCACCTATAAATTTATTAGGGGAGGTCAACGGGCAATAGGTGATGCGCTGTTTACTAGGGCGCCTCAGGGAGTGACTAGGAATAACGGGTGTAAACTAGTTGAGAGTGGATTTAGGTTAGATATTAGGAAGAAATTTTTCACAGTAAGGGTGGCTAGGATCTGGAATGGGCTTCCAAGAGAGGTGGTGCTATCACCTCGCTTGGAGGTCTTCAAGAGGAGGCTAGATAGTCACCTGGCTGGGGTCATCTGACCTCGGTCCTCTTTCCTCCCAGGGGCAGGGGGTTGGACATGATGATCCATTGTGGTCCCTTCCGACTCAGCAATCTATGACTCTATAAATAAGTTCACTCATTCCTTTGTCCACTATCAATGGTCATTGATGTAGAAACAATAGAAACACTGGAAACTTTTGTCAGGAACTTGGTTTCTACCTGATAAATCGAAACAAGTTAAAAACTGATTTACTGTAAAATCTATATACTATGACCCCTCCATGTGGTTAGTAACATACATCATGTACCTGTGTCAGCAAGTTGTATGCTGCTAAGTGATGAATTCCCCTGTATTACACGAACACCATACTTTACTTCTCTCTCTAAATGCACGTCAGAACGTGCTAATGATGGGCTTATTTTTCCATATAAGGATGATGGGAAGTTCAGGAGGTTTCTTTTAAATTTCTACCCAATATGGTAACTGGCTGTCAAAGCTAAATCAGATTTTTTCATGGTCCAGTATTTATTTGCTTATCAGAAATACTCACAGGGATGGTTTTATTCCTTACCATAATTACTCGAATATAAGATGGCCCTAAATATAAGACAACCTCCACCCCCTAATTCGATTCTGTGCATGGAAACTTTAATTTCCAGGTTTTCCAGGTTTAGAATCTAAGTATTGGAAGGTTGACTTGAATTTGAATCCTCTCCCTCCCACCCCCTGCTACAGCTGGGAAAGCAGTAACTGGGGGGGGGGGCGGTGTCATGTGGTCCCCCTTGCCCTCTGCCCCACCCACTTCCTCCTGCAGCCGCCCTGCCACTGGCACCCCCCACCCCCAGAGCCCCTCGGTCTCTTCCCCTTTCTCCCCTCCACCCCTTTACTGTCCCGGGAAGCTGCAGAGAAGGGGGGGGGGGTTCGGGGGCTGTTGCGGCTCTGACTCTGGTGCTGACCCAAGCTCAGAGCCAGGGTCAGAGCTGCAGCAACTGCCTGTTCCCTCCTTTGCTTTGTATACACATGTAATATTGAAGGTCTTTTTCCCTGGTGCTGATTGAGACAAAAAAACCTCGTCTTTTATTTGAGTAAATACAGTACAGGTTTCCCTTGCTTTATGCTGTACATGTGTTCCTGGGAAATGGCGCATAACTCGAATTCGCATAAAGGGAGCCCACTTTACAATGTAACAAGTAGGGATACGTTCCAAGACCTCAACTGCACTGACCCCCCAGACCCATTTCTACCACTTTTACAAGACACTTTTGGTACTCACCAACAGCAGACAGTGCACACAAACACAGGGTGGTGGTGAATGTTCTCATAATGGGGATGGCAACTACAGAAACACATGTTGCAGAGCACAGATCCACACCGGAGCCTATATTTTGGTGCGCATCACTCGCACATTGCACTGCACAAAGTAGCTGACTGCGGACTTCCACCACACCAATCGCCTAAGAGTGAATTTATCTTGCATATAATGAACTTTTGGTATTAAAAGGGTCATCGCATAAGAGCGAATTCACACATACAGAGCCCGCATAAAGCAGGGGCAAGCTGTATTTCTATTTAGTTGCTAACACACAGCTCTTAAAGAAGCTAACCCTGACATAACTTGAACAGGGGGGTCACTCCCTGTAGATGGGGTGTCTTGCTGATGCAGCCTTACTTGAGATCTCAAGAAGTCCAAATGCAGTTCAGCACTGTGAATCGGAGAGAGATTTTGCATGCTAAACACATGACTTTGGATCTGGCTCACAATCACTTCACCGTCGCATGATCTTTCAGGAATGCAAACTTCAGTCCCCTCCAACAATCACAGCCCAGCTCACCACCACCATCTGACATGTTGAATGTTTGATTGTTTTTTCTATACAATAACTTTTAGCAGATTATTTCTTTCTTTTGGGGTCAATACTGGACTTTTGGCCACTGCAGTAATTCCTGTCCTATGGGGGGAAAAATGGTCGAGCTCATTTATTGCCTAAAAGAATATTTTTTTATGTGGCAATATACCAGAAGTTAGCATCTTGCGGTGTTTTATACTGAGAGCTGTTGTTGACCTTTGATACGCAGGCAAAGTGCATCAGCCCCACAGAACGCTGTGCATATTACATATATAAAATGAAACAAGTAAGTGAGGGTTGCTGTAAAGATTTTATTGCTGTGAACTGGGGATGACCGGGTTACTTAGATGTTTAGAGCCACGAATGAGTTATGCCGCTCTTCCAAAAAAAGAAGTGGCAATAAAAAATTTAAAACATTGCCACTCTATAGTTGGTTTAATTTCATTTGGGTTTGTGGTCCTTGCTTTAGTCTTCCTGCACTCTTCCTTTTCCTTTGAGTATTATACCAGTTCAGCATTGCAAGATTGTTGTGCAAATTTAACCTAAGCTCAAAATGTATCCACCCATTCTTACCACAATGAGCATATTGGCAAAAACCACTAATACTTTAATGAAAGAGCCTTGAAAATCCACTCTCTTCTGCAGAAATCAGTGATACGAAGTCTGGGCATATGCTCTGGAGAGCTTTTTTTGTTTAATGTTTTATACATCAGCCCTGGAGCAGCTGTGGTCCCAAACAACAAGAGGAGGCGTGAAGAGGAAATTTTTTTTTTTGGGGGGGGGAATGTCAGCCGCAGCATCAGTGCTCTTCCTAGGGTCAGTTCTGCCTTCAAAACCAGCTCCGATCGTGATTTAGACAGAGGGCTACTTCTCTTGCTGCTTGCCACTGCTCCCACAAAAAGAAACTGCCTCCTACACCTGACAGCAAACTAAGAAAAGGATCTTGCACTTGCAGTATTTAACAGCACCACCTGGTGTCTCCTCCCACAGGAGTGCAGTATTTTACTTGCCTGGGAGTTGTGCAAGTCTTTAAGCTAACGGTGTTTTCATCATGGGGGAGCACAAGTACTATCTTCATGTGCAGTCAGCTTAATTTACATCATTCGATTTCATGCTGTGGTGTTTGAAATACAAAGGTTTATTTTGTGTTTCTTTCGATATATGAGATATAACCATGAGTTTCTGCTTAGGGCAGAGTGAACTGGTTCCACCCTTATAGTAAGTTGTCTATTTTTTTTGAACCTGCAGGACAAGGACGTCTGTCTGTCTGTCACGACTAGTCACCTTGGTCTAACGGGCAAAAATTAAACACAGGAGTAGCCTATCCTATGATCAGAAAATATTTACTATTATCAATTTATACAGGCCTACTCAGCCAGATCATTTAGAATTTCTTCCTATCGACATTGTGCTTGGTTTTTATATTTTATACACTGTAAAGGAGTTTTGTATTCCTTCAAATATGTCTTTGAATTTAAGCAACAACATGTTCTTTCTTTATTTTAGAAGTTTAATTTAATTAAAATTTTAGTAATTTAAAGATGCAGGCCATTTTAGAAGGAATATTTTGTTTTTTTTAAGAGGGGCCTTATATTTGGAGGAATAATGTATGTGTCTACCTGTGTTCTGAAAGTGCACATCTTTATGGAGTCAATGCATTGCAGAATTGGTAAAAGTATCTTTATACTTAGTGCAAACTGCTCTGGTAGCACTGAATTTGAAAATATAACTGCTTTCAAGTGTGGTAATTCAAAATTGTTGTTCCCACTGCAGATGTATGAGCACGGGTCCCCTCCAGCTTGTTTTATATAGCATTATATTGGAATTTTTCTTACCTTTTTTTAAGGAATAATGGCTTGAGAGAACATGAGCACAGGTTTAAATTAAGGGTATAATAAAAGTCCCCAAGAGTCAGTTAGTAGTGATTTGTACCATCTAGTGTTAAAAGTGTAAATATTCAGTGGCTTCTACCTGTTTCATAGGAAGTTGGCGTCTCACCAGTCTCTCTGAGGCTCAGCCAAGTTTTTTCCTTTAAGTCCCACCAAACATGGGCATCATTTTAAGCATATAAACACATTAAAATAAACGTATAGATAGTACTTAAATTAAAGTAGGAACCTGTCGGCCCATAGCATTTTACCAGGCAAGAGACTTTCATAAGACTGAAGAAGAAATGTAAAATGAACGTTCTGCCAGTCTTGGTTGCTAAAGCTAGCTTTTTTTGTCAGTGTACAAATTTGATTTCACATTCTGGAAAGATTTAATACCATCTAAACATAATGAAATTTCTTGCCTTCAAGCAGCATCTGATTATGCTGGGATGTGGTCTGTCCTCTCTTTTTCAAACCTCATAGGTCAACATATTTGAAATAATTTTGATTTTTCCTTGCAGGGAGGGTGGTTGGCGCGATTGCGAGAGCGATGGAAAAAAAAAATTTCATACAGGCTTTTTCAACACTGCATTTTTTCTGCTTTAATACTGTACATGCTCATTTTTAGATTCGTCTCATTTATTACTGTAGAAAGTAATACTGGCAACTGATTGTTAATAGCATAAGTGGTTGGTTCATTTGACAGTGGGCAGAGTGAGTTGTGTTCAAGGTCACTGTGCAGAAGTCATTTATACAGTGCTTCCTCATTTATTTTACGTTTTGAATTGTGATGGAAGAGAAATTAATGCTGTCTACTTTCACTGTTTTAATAATAGGGTTTGCCTGAAACAATTCCTTTTCATTTTTACCCAGCAGAAGATCCACGATATACAGTCGAGTATAAATAAAAGCAAGAATAAAACTACACAGGACTTAATCTTCAGGTGTTGGCATTGTTCCACACTAATGATCAGGGCTGGAGATAGATAGACGTGCCCTTGTGCACTACTGGAAAACCCCATTATAGATTGTAGTAATATTGCCAAAATATTTTAACAGAACACAACTGTTTGATTTCTGTTGCATACATCTCGTAGTGTTTCTGTGAATTCTCACATCTTTAATGAGGGGAAAGTTTGTTGACTACTTCACGGTAAGGGAAAATGAGTTCTGAAATTAAAATAACAGTGCAAAAGTGGCCTTTAGTACCATGTCTTCTTGCCACTCTCTCCTTTAGTGGCCTTTGCTTTGTAATTATTGTTTTATACTATGAATGGAAGCCCTAGTTTGGTGCTGGGAAGGGATTTGGTAGAAAGACTTCTTTGGTGGGACTCAGTAAAGAAAGAGCCATCATTTATATGTTAGGTCATGACAGCCTGTCTTGCCTGGCCCTCCACCTGGTGACCTGGGCACCTTTGTTGGCTCTCTCCCTCCCTTGCTTCTCATGTGCAGGCTGCCTCAAAATCTTGCAGAGCCTTTCTGCAGAATGTCTCATATCTCACCCGTCCACACAGCTCAATCTTGCACCCAAGCTCTCACCTTCTCAGTTTATGCAACATCCTTCTCCCTGACCTTGGCAAATAGTCATGTCCCACTCCCATCTGTTATGAATACTGTTGCTACGGGTGGGCATTTTTTGAAGACTTGAAGACTCGGTCCAGGATATGGTATCACCCTTTGGAGATGTTTTCTGCTGGCTCTGATTGGGCCATGATGCCAGACTCCATCATTCACTTGTTCAGTTTCCAAACAAGCACCTTATTTGTTGTCTCTTACGTTTGGAAAAGAATTCCCTGTAAACCTGCACAAAGCTGCTTCATTTTCTTCAGATCCCACTTTAACAATGCCTCCACGGTGCCTCCTGAGAACTTGCCAGTACTGAAGGTGCTGATGTGCCATGTTCGTTGCCTATTTCACTGATCGCTCTTGTTGTCTCCTTTTACTCCCTCATCTGCTTCTATCCCTTCTTTGTCTTGTATTTAGATATTAAGCTTTTTAAGGAAGGGGCCTCTTGTTCTGCACAGTGCCTTGCTGTAGCGCTAAGGTGTTAGACTCCCCGCTGCTTGTAGTGGGGTCATTGGGCTAAACCAAGCAACTGGTAAAACTCCGGTGTGTATGAAGGGAAACTGAGAAGAACACCAATGTCATAGCTACTATTTGCAGTTAAACAGATGAGAATGAAACGCTCAACGGTGCATAAGGCAGGGGTGGCCAACCTGTGGTACACGTGACACAAGGGGCATGGGCAGTCTCTGGGTTTGGCACATGGCAGATTAGGGAGGGAGCAGGGAACAGGATGGCACTTGAGGGCCACTGTGATTCTCCCTAGTGACTGCCTAGATCCTGCAAGGGCTCCTGCTGTAGCCTCTCAGGGTCTCCCCCTGCTTCCTCACCTGCCATACCTTGGTATTAAAAGGTAATGAGAGGAGATTGCCTTCAGAAGCTGGTGAGCCCATGTTGCTTGCGCACACTCTGTGTCTCCTTCTCTCTTTCTTGGGCCCTACTTGGCCCATCTAAATTTTGGGTTCTGACTCTCCCCCTTTGCACCCCACAGTCTCTTGGCTTTACGGTTTCCAACTCCACTGGTCCAAATTGACTTAAGGGCTAAATTCATGGCCTCTGTCTGCCCCTATGTCTTGCAGATATTACTGTATCCACAGTTTAGTTCTTCTGTAACAGCCTCTGCCGTCTTGGCTTTAAGCCCCCCTTTTCTCTGACTGCAGCCTTCCAGCCCTTGCCCACTGATTTGGGCTCAGCTCTCTTGGCCTTAGCCCTCCCTGTGTCTCTGGACCTCTTGACCTGTCTTGCACCTTGTCTCAGCTGCCTTGGCATCCCTGACGCAGGGCAAGGCTGCTCTCGGTTCAGTCCAGCTCTCCCCAGCATCCCTGACCCAGAGCAAGACTACTCGCAGTTCAGGCAAGGGCCCCTGGCATCCCTGACCCAGGAAAGGCTGCTCTCTGTTCAGCCTCCCTCTAAAGCATTTGTGCTTCTGGCCCACGGGCTCTGTGATGGGTGCCTTTGCAGCCTCCCGTCAGCCACATCTGGTCCTTCTGGTTCTCAGCAAACACAAGCACCCACACAGCAGAAATATAAGCACTCTGCTTCCACAGAGTATTTCCCCACTGCCAGGCGATTCCCTACCACAAGCTGCGGTTCCCTGTGCTAGGCTCACTCTCACCCTCGTGTACCTCGGGTATCCCTGGGCGCTGCGGTCCGCTGTCTTGGGGGAGCTCGTCTCCCTGCAGTCTGCAGTGCCTGCTCTGGCTCAGGCCCTGGGCTTATATACCTTGAAGCCCCGCCCCCCCTTGTCATGTGGCCTTCCCCAGCCACACACAGGTTTTAGCCTCTTCATTAAGGGCCAGCCTGCATTTCTGCTGCCTCTTAAAGTGGCAGGAGCCCCCTGCCTCCCTCTTACAGTCCCCTCTCCTCCTCCTCCTCCATTGTGCCCAAGTCACAGGGTTTGGGCTCCCTGTTACCCAGAGGGTAGGACAGGAAGCCGAAAGCTTGGGGAGGGGGGTTGTTTTATTTCTTCACTTTTATTCCCTTCGCAATCCTCTGTATTTTTACCTGGAGACACCCTGTTTTGCTTCCTGCTACAAACTCTTCCAGTCTGGCAGTGCTGTCTGCTGTTTGAGAAGCTGTCCCATTGCCCCCCAAGATACCTTCACTCTCAACAGCGGGTCCACTGGTCTCATGTGTGCGTGTGCATGTGTCTGTAAAGTTGCATTGCGCTGTATCTGTGACCTGCGGCATCTGTTTTCCTTGGACATTTCAAAGTGCACTAAGACTTCAGCGTGTGTCTTTTTTTCCATTTTTGTGACAATTACTTAACAGTTCTGATCCTACAGGATTATATCGGATGCCCGCACAGTTGGAAACTCATCAGCGATTCGGATTCTCCCATTCAGGATGGCCGTTTTATTACAAAACCGCGTAGCTTACCCTGTGGCGGTTTCAGAGTTCCTCTTTGGTTGGCATTTTGTTTGAACGCTATCAAGGAGATCCTTTCCTCGAGCCCCTCAGAATATAATGAGCTGTGCTCTTTGTGAGAAACTGGGTAGATTCAAAGTCACTTTCATTAAATTTGTTCTTCGTGGATATATTTAGCATGGGTATATATATATTTTTAAAAAGCTCTTATTTTCATTGTGTGTTCACCCTAGCCCAGTTTCCGTTGCGTCAGCTTGATTGAAAAGGTAGGAGAATGACTTTCTTGGAGACAATTGATCAAGAAGAGAAGCATTTTTCTTGGAGGTTGAGGCGCTTGGGGGAAAGCCAAGAAAGGAAACACCAATCAACACGTCATTGTAAGCGCCATACCAACGTGTTGTTGCAATTGTTCCATCTAGTGCCCTGTCCAGGTCAGGCTGCTTTCAATTTTGGTTTTTGCTGAGGAAACCATTTTCGATATCTTTAAAATGAGAATAATGCTTAGAATAATGCTGGGATCCCACCTATTAATGATTGGAGAGAGATATCAAGCCATCCAGCGCATCCCCCTGCTAGACACGGATTATTTTTCCTGTTATTCTGTCGAATTTGGTTGTGAATGTTCCAAGCAGTGCCAATTCCAGCATTTCCCTCATAACCTATTATAATAATTATTACATTCTATGATTATAATTGATTATAATAGATTCATAATTATAATAGACCCACTGTCAGACTGTGTTTGTCTGGTCATCTTCAATTCATCTTTTCTCAAGGCAACCCCATTTGTTTCTGCCATTCCTATGCAATTCTTCCCCTTCCTCTGTGCTTTGCACCCTATTGACAGAGTAAAACATATCTTGAATGACCATTCTGGGAAGGAAAGCAGATTTCTGAAAAGAGGTGATCTAATACAGACGGAGCAGATGTCATCAGTACATTAGAAAATACTCCATGGAGGTCTCTCAAAACAGGCATTTAAGAGAGGTGATGAGTATATTGAAGATCAGGGAAATCGTGATGTTACAGGTTTCATTCTATTAGTATTTTCGTTGTTAGGTCTCTTACCCTTTCTCCATCAGTCAGACTCTCCAGGCCCTGAACCATTTAAATAAAATATTTTTTCTTTTTATAAAGAGAGTTTAGTGACATTTCCCTTTTAGGTGGATATGTCATTTCTCTACCAAGGAGATATCTTGCCATTTGCAGTTTATGATTGTCCGCCTAAGAGCAGGTTGGTTCATCAGCAAGATGAGAGAACATTCCTCTACAAAAATCAATTGTTAACTGTATGTCAGACTTACCATAATGCACATTGGAAGCATCTTGGAAACCCTTTCCTGAATGGAAGGTGTGACAGTTTGTATTTTATGGCTACCTAATGATAGGCAGTAATCTCATTTAGTGTTTTCCCAAAAGTGGAAACAGTGCATTAGGGTAGTATAACAAGCAGAGCCAATCAATACAGTGCCAGCACTTTTCCCTACTAGACTAATCCAGGAAAATGGACATGGTCTTCTGAAGGAACTGGGCTGATTTACATTGAGCTCCCATCAATACCAGGTTGGCATGTCTAAGGAGATAGGCAGTGGCTGGGAGACATTAAAAAACCCCCACCAAAACAAAACAAAAAATGTATTGCTATAAAAACAAGTGATTAAGAGACAGGAAATCAAAGCCCCCAAAGTGCTGTAATATTGACAGCAGCATAAAAGTGTGCATTGACACATTTCAAATAAGGAATAATGCAGAAGCTTTGAATTATGTCACTAACAGCATGACTCAAAAAAAGAAAAAAAAGAGCCTGTCTGCGTGGGCTGAAGTATCCCTTTTGAAACCGTACTAGACAAGTTTACAAAATGTGTGCAATAAATGAGTAAAGGGACCTTTTCTTTCCTTCACCTCAATTTTATGTGGGACATGGGGTATGGGGACTTTTAAAATCACTTGTGACTAAAGGTTGGGTGGTAGGTTAAGTGCGCGCGCTTGTATTTGGTTAACTCGTGGTTTCTTGCACTGGGTTATGAATCCAGGGCAAAGTTTCAGTCACGAAAAATGAGCGCTGGTTTAGTTAAAAATTTGAATCATCGGAGCAGTGAGTCATAAGTCTACACAGAGCATATGCATTGCTGCCCTCACACTTTATTTCATATTGATACAGCTATAGGACTTACCATAATCAGTCAGTGTACAGGATTTTATCGTTATTCATTTTGATGCATAGCAGCTTCTTAAAATGCTCGCTGGAATCAGCAGAGGGGGGATTAAGGGAAAATCCTCATCTGTGAGAGTCCACAGAAGGCTGAACTTTCAGATCATAAAGACTGTAAGCACATGGGGCAGCATTTAAATGTTGTGTTAGGTGTTTCACAGAGATGTAAAATAATGAATGATGAGTCAAAGAAGGATGTTTTATATAGGTATATATTGTAGAATCAAGGAAATTTAACATTCCTTTTTTGGTACTACATCTTGAGAGACTGCCAAGAGCAAATTCCCCCAAGGAACAGTATTGTGCTTTGCATTTCACTTTCATGCCCTAGTAAAATATAGATCTGCATAGGCCAATCAGCAAAATAAGAAGGAGCAAAATATTCATCTGAGAATACCCTGTCTGATGAGTCTTCTCTTTTTGACCTTATTGAACTAAAAATAATGTAGTCTGGAATATGTTTGAAGAACCAGTTTCAGATTCCTTATAGGATTAACTGGAAGATCAGTTGAGCATGTTGTATATGCACATAAAACAAATAGCTGCTTTTAAAATAGATGGGCCATAAAATTTTCTAAAATCTATTTTTATTTTTCATCGATAAAAATGGACGTTTGTAATTGGTGGTTTGCATTTTTTAATGTAGTTTGACTGCCATGCCGTAATGGTAAGCGCCATTGCAATTAAGTTGTTTAAAAAAAAGGAAATACCCAGACCTAGCTAATTAGTTCAATAGTACCTAGCACTTTTCATCTCTAAAACAGCTTACCAAGATCTGCATCTTTTAAGATTAATCAAGTATTATAAATATGTGCCCATTTAGAGAGAGAAAAATAAAGACTTGTTGATTCGCCCAATATCATGACCGGTTCAAACTGCAGCTGAAGCTCAGGAGTCATCTATTAATTCTACAACACCACCGGTGTGGATAGCACTTCATGGACAAATGCAAGATGACAAGAACCTAGCACAAAAGTTTACATTTTAAAGGACTCAGCTTGAAGTGCTCACTTGTCACAGCTCCTGACAGTGACTGGATTGGGTTAAGCAGAAAGATGGATGTGGTGGACTCATGAATTAATTTAAGCGGAGAAAACGGACAGTTTTTAAATCAATCATGCATGCACACTAGTGTGTGCACATGCATGCGTGCGTGCATGCGTGCACACGCACACACACATATCTGAGAAACAGGAGTAGAAACTGGGGAACTTTCATCTTCAGAAATACCGGCTACTATCAGTTGAGCAAAAGGAGATCTCTGTGATCCGGAAAAAGTAATAGGCCCCCCTGTAGGCCTGTACAGCAGGATAATGTCCCCTTTCCATGCGGCACACAGACTCCCTGCATGACAAACCGAAGTGTTATCAGATCATAAGGATATGTGTGCGGTAAGGTGGATTGATACCCCCTGAGGTTCTGTGATTGCTTCTTTAGTACAGGCCAGACCAGGCCTGTTTAGTGATGGTTGGGCCTTTAAGTAAAAGACCTGTGCTCAGTTGAAATAAATTGTGGTTGGAGCGTTTCTACCTGCTAGTACTGAGATCTGGATTTGGAAGATGTTTCTCATCTTAATAACCCTCCTCCCACAGCTCATCCTTGCCGTTATTTTTTTTTCCCTGATGTAACCCAGGTAACAACAGAGTTAACTGTAGAAGCAGCCTTTCCTTCCAGCCTCTAAAATATTTTCCTTCACTTTTTATTATTGGGTTTACTTTTAACAAAACAGCCCCATAAAGCCCTCGTGAAATGTCTCTGAGAAGGAAACTGTAAAATGTTCTGTTTTTCTTTCCCTAGGCGATATGAGTCTCATCCAATCTGTGCTGATCTGCAGGGTAAAATTCTCCAATGTTATCAGCAAAACTCTCACGAGACCCTCAGCTGCTCTGCACTGGCCAACCAGTACCTGCATTGTGTCAATCATGCCAAACAGGTGGGTATGGGAATATAGCTACTGACTGGTTCACAAGCATAAAAGATGGGAGAAAAGACCCGTTGGATATTTTTTTTTGTAAATCCTTCTCTTCTGCCAGTGTAGGATTGTTCCCAGCAGTATGTTCTTAAATATGTGCTGTGTCAAGTCTCATTTAAAATTACCCAGGCAATAAGGTTCCCCTATCTTCCCTGGCGAGACTGTTCCACGGTGTAATAGCCATTGCTGTTTGCAGAGGCCAGGAAATAGTTGCTATTTTAGCAGGAAGAAAAAGGGAGTTATCTGATTGGCATGTTTGTCATCAGATGGTCACCTATAACATTTCCCATTTCAGTACCAAGTCAGTGTCTGTCCTGGGTGGACTTGCTGAGCAGTCAGAAGTCTTGATTTCTTATGTGTCATATATTTCCAGAATGTGGCATTATACCTTGTTACGTTAACCTGTCACCTGATTTGCCGGCTGTATGATGTTGCCATAAAGTGCTAACTTTTTAATGCTATCTGAAGAATGAATTTGTTCTCTTATGTCAGGAGGCTCTTTTTCTTTAATTATTTTTTTTGAAGAAATAGTGTAAATCAGTGGAAAATAGAATATATATTATTTAAAAGCCTGTAACTCTTATAGAAAAAGCAGTGATTTAGTATTGTTCCTTGTGTCTGGCTTATAACTGCGCAGTTCAGGTTTTAGAGGTAAACCAGATGGATTCTCTCCTAAAAAAGGCCTTTGATGCATATAATCATAATAGTATGGCAGTTGGATATTTTATTTGTGAAAGTACCACTCCTTATGTGCATCAGCCTGCAGCTATACTGGAAACTTAAGATCTGAGGAAGAGCTGGTTTTCTCGTGGAGTCCTGTTCAGCTGGGACGCATGGCCATATTGGAGCAGCATAAGAGAAAGAGGCAGTCACTAAGCATATATTTAGAGAGAGGCATATATTGATTTGTTTGATGTATATGCCGGCCTTCTCCCAAAATGCTTTCAGGTGGCTTATAATAAAAGACGCCCCCAAAAGTTTATAGAAACAGAAGAAAAATGTTAAAATCAGAAGCTACAAGACAAATTCCCCGCCCCCACAAAACCACCTAATACTCGGAAGCAGTTCACCTCTTCTACTCCCCTGCCTCTAACCAGGGAAGTGGTCCCCACTCTTCCCAGCCCGTCTTCAATACCGATGTAAAAAGAAAACAAAGATTCTTCCTGCACCCCATATTCCCTCCCATGTGGACCCACTCCTCTCCCCTGCCTCACGCCATAAGAGGAAATAAAATCCCCTACAGAGTCAATTATTCCATAGTGTGCTCTTATGACCAAGAATATATGCTCCTACTTATTATATCAAGGCTGATAACTTAAGCTCAGATCTCTGAACATATCTACATTTTCAGGGCGGTTAAGATCTGGTATCATGGAATGGGTCCCTCGCTAACTCAAACACAGAGATCTGTATTCTCTCCTTGACATTTCTGAAGAAGACAGTGGGAGAATAATCATGTATTGCAAGCTGGGTATATGTAAGCATGGACTGAAATAAGCCCTTTAGTGGTTGTCTTCCTTTTTTTTTTTTTTTTTTTTTTTAAAGAAAGTTGGTGAGCTAGTAGAAGGAAAAGTTAAGAACACCTGCTCCAGTTTTCCAGCACAGGCTTTGGCACGTTCTTCCAATATTTGCTAGCAAATCCTTCTTTCCTTTATTATAGTTAATTATGCCTACACAGAGCTTGACCATAGCAAGTCACTGACCTTTTCGCAGTTACACTGGTTGACTGCTGCTTTGACGTTACTTCAGATTTTATTGACATTAATATTGCTAATGGTCTGCTGCTGTGTAAATCTAAATTCTAGCCAAACAGTCACAGTTGTGTTGCAGTGATAAAATTATTCATGCAACCTGAGGTCTGCAACGCTTAATAAACTTCTCTTGTTCTGTTATTATAATCCATGGTCCGTGTTGTTAGTTGTGCCCCTTTCAAAATAGGCATCTCTGCTGGATTGGCAGTCCCGGAAGATGAGCTTAGCTGAACAGCTGCCGCGTGTTTGTTTTCTGTATGTGCGGGGATTACAGAGGCAAAGCAGTTTGTGTGGTTGTCGGGGCAGCTCCCCAATTCGCTTTGATGTGAAACATCTCGGCATTAATGGGTATTCCCAACAGAATGTGATTCTGTAGCCTATGGTACATGTACAGATTTATGATGGAAAGGACTAATTAGGACACTGTCCATTTCCAGTGCCAGTGCAAGCCTGTACCCATGCAGGTATGTTCTCCTATCACTTGTCCTATTCACTTTTCAGTGCTCTAAGTTGGGGTGTCAAAGATACAGTGCGCAGAGCCGTTTCCCCTGGCATCTCGGGGAGCCAGCGTGAGCAGGGACAAGCCCTGCCACTGAATGCATAGGTGTGGAGTCCTTTGGGGATGTCACTCAATGGCTGCGTTACCTCCTGCACTGCTGCCGCTTGCCTCGGTCTGCAGCCAGGTCCAGATCTGACCCAAGCAGCTCCTTGCATTCTGGATCCAGCCTGCAAGAAGCCCCGTGGTCCTGATTTGGCCTGGGGCAGGAGTGGTGTCGACTTCTGATATCCCTGGTGTATGCAGTTCAGCTCCCACTCCTTCCCTTGATAATCCAAGGTTTCGTGCCTTATCACCTTTTCTTTGCTAAATCTAATGCCACCCTTTTCATTTTTTAATGCCTGTTCCTTGCTCAGCCCATAAGATCACGGGAAGTTTGGAAAGCTCAGTATACCTGTGTAGACACTGGCCAGGGCCCTATGTCTCGCACTCCCTTGTGCGCAGAAATGGCTACCGTGTGGCTCCATTAGAGGCACTTGCCAGCCCAAACCAGTTTTCTTTTCTGCACAGTTCTCTGTGAGTCCCCCAGAATAATTGCCTGTGGCTCAGTAAATCTTTCAGGTAGTCCCATAGCGCTTTAGGCAGGTTGTCAATAAAACCTGCTAATCTGTAGGTGTAGCAGTGTGCAGGCTTGCAGGGGCTACAGCCCAGCTGTGGGCAATGAGACATAATTGCAGGTCTGCCCAGGAGGACTGGGCCAGCTGATAGGAATAATCAGCTGGCACAAAGGGAAGTTTAAAGGCTCTCAGGGAAAAGGATGGCTGTAACACCGGGGTAAGGTACGCTCTCAGGGTCTGGCAAAAGACCCCAGCACCAGGGAGCTCGCTCCAGAGGAAGAGAAGGAAGACTGCGTGCAGCGCGGAGAGAGCAGCAGATTTGAGCATTTATACTCTGGTGTTTCCTGTGAGGCAAGCGTGCTCAGGAAAATAAAGAACTGAGTTACGTTTTAAAGATTGATCTGAGCAATCCCCAACCTGCTCCAGTAAGCTTTTAATTTTTCCAAGTTGTCCCTTATCAGCGTGTGGTGCTCATCAGCTCTAAAATCTGAACTAAACATGCCAGTCCTTGCGACGCTCTCGTGGATGTTTATAGATGTGTAGCAGATGGTTAATCAATAGTAAGAGATTTGTTATATGACCCAATAGGTCCAATTTGTACAGGACCAGGGCTTACAAGGTCTATAACACTAATTTACTAATGTGTTTATAAACATCAATAAATCATTAATGTAAACTTCATTAAAAAAATACTTTTCAATATTAAGCGTGGCCAGTACTTCATCAGAGGTCAGTTATAGGGACAAATGAATTAAAAGTTGGGAGATGCTCTTTTTCGTGATCACAAAAGGGGCAAAAATATTATGCTAGATAAATTTGAGCCCCTTGAGAAACCTCCTCATTGCAGTTTTTGCCAGACATTTCCAGTAGTTACAAAATGTTTCCTGCATCTGAACCTGGTCTCTTTAAAACCCTTCTCTCATTCTTGCTTCTGTGGGCTCTGAGAATGGGGATTCATGCAGGTTGGTCTCAAGATAACAGAGGCGGGGAAGCCTTTTCTGATGGAAATATTTGCAAGAGGAACAGTTGTTTTTCATAATGAACATCAGTTCTCTAGAGCTCATCCTTCTTGTGTTGCAGCTGTAAATGTAATTATTTTTACCTGCTCATTACCAAAAGGCTATGCAAATAGTTACTTTGAAATAATTGTTAAGTGTTATTGTAAGACACCGCAAAGAATAACAACTGAAAGCATGTTCGGCAGCAGATTCAGGAATGAAAAAGTTAACTGACATCGATGACAAGAAGCCAAACAAAGAGCGAAATTTGCCAGGGGGAACAGACCAAGATATTGAAAACCAAATAAGTTAACTAATCCGATTTCCAGGTGGTGAGTCTGAGCACTTGTGCTCTTGCAGAGAACTCACTGTGCTTTTCATAAATTGAATTTATTGACTCCTCTTTCTTTCCCATCTTGCTTATAATTATCTCACCCTCTCTTCCGTATGCTCCTTATTTCTCACTCTGTCTGTAATCTCATGTCTCTATCTGGTCTTTTCTCCCCTTGTTAGAAAGACCCAGAGAGCTGCTAACACAGAGGAATTTGAGACTTTTTAGTTATCTTGAGTTTAAATCTTTCCCTAAAAGGCCTTGGTAGCAGGCTGATAAACTGAAGCATGTTGTTAATATTTTTCATACTTTTATAATAGGAGGGGGACATAAATGCTCTGTCTGTGCCCACACTCTTTAAAAGATTTCCCTGCTGTTGCATTAACACCAGTGATAGCAATGAGAGCCCTAGGGCAGACTGTCCACTGGTGTTTTATCACTGTTATCTTGGTCTACTCAGAGCTGATAAAATGGCAGGGGTATAAAAAAACAAAGCAAACAAGAAAAACCACCCTGACCTGGATCCTCCTGCACTGCAATATTGCTATACACGAGTCACTGGTGCCTAGTTGCAGGTGTGGCCACATGACACTTTTATACAGCATAGTTTCTAAATGGAGGGTAGGGCTAGGATTTAGAGAGAACTCAACAAATTGGAGGATTGGGCCAAAAGAAATCTCATGAGGTTCAACGAGGACAAATGCAAAGTCCTGCACTTAGGAGGAAGCAATCCCGTGCACCGGTGCAGGCTGGAGGTGACGGGCTGGGCAGCAGCTCTGCAGAAAAGGACCTGGGGGTGACAGTGGACAAAAAGCTGAATATGAGCCAGCAGTGTGCTGTTATTTCAGAGAAGGCTAATGACATACTGGGCTGCACTGGTAGGTGTGTTGCCAGCAGATCAAAGGAAGTGATTATTCCCCTCATGCAGCACTGGGGAGGCTGCATCTGGAGTACTGTGTTCAGTTTTGGGCCCCACACTGCAGAAAGGATGTGGGGAAATTGGAGAGAGTCCAGCAGAGGACAAAGAAAATGGTTCAGGGGCTGTGGGACATGAGTTATGAGGAGAGGCTGAGGGAACTGGGCTTCTGTAGTCTGCAGAAGAGAAGACTGAGGGGGATTGAATAGCAGCCTTCAGCTCCCTGCAGGGGGGCTGCAAAGAGGATGGAGCTGGGCTGTTCTCAGTGGGGGCAGACGACAGGACAAGGAGCAATGGGCTCAAGTTGCAGCAAAGCATGTTTAGGTTGGATATTAGGAAAAACTTTCTCAGGAAGAGGGTAGTAAAGCACTGGAGCAGGTCACCCAGAGAGGTGGTAGAAGCTCCATCCTTGGAGGTCTTTAAGCCCCAGCTAGACAAAGCCTTGGCTGGGATGATGTAGTTGGGGCTGGTCCTGCTTTGATCAGGGGGTTGGACTAGATGTGACCTCCCAAGGTCCCTTCCCACCTGAATTTTCTACAATTCTAAATACAGTTGTAGGCATGTTGGGTGTAGACACCCACCGCTCCAACCATATTCAGCTGCGACTATGGTTGAAAAGACTATGAAACATGATACCAACCTTTAGCCTATGCTACCAATACAGCAGTTTAAAAAAAAAAAAAAAAAAGTTACAGATCATTGATCTCCAATTCACGTAGAAACAGTGTTCTATTTTATAGTATAAAGTGGACCTTAATCATCTTTTGTAGCCAGAATAAACCCATATATGACAAAATTCCAATGATTATAATACATATGGATTTTAGTGAAGCATTTGGTCATATCTTATAAAATATAGTAACACTGCCAGTGACTGACACACGGCTAGAAAGCTTTAACAAAGGATAGATAGCATGAAAAGCCCTGGCATGGATTGTGCAAGGCATCCTAGGAGTGGCTTTTCATCTTTTAACACCTTCATTGGTGGCTTGGAAAGGAGAAAGTGGAAACAGCAATCTGGTCAAATTGGCAGGTGGTATTAAATTGCAAGGACCAATAAAGGACTTAGAGAAGAACTAGAAACATAGGCAGATGTTGACAAAGTGGCTACTACAGGTAGGAAAAGTGATACAGAACTCAGACACTTTCCTTGGAGCAAATAATACCAAAGGAGGGACAGGCTGCAAACGTTGGCTTCAACGTGAAGATCATCACATACAAGAGCAGGCTGGTAACAGTCCCTCCATACACAGTGGCGCTGCCCACCCAGAATAATGCAGTGAGTTTTCGGCACATGACCAGATACCGACATTGGCAAAGTCTAAAGCATTTAGAGGAACAAAAATGATTAACAGTGGATTTGAATGCAGACGTAATGGGAGCCCTATTGTTTTGTGACATTTAAAAGAAAGCTTGGCACATTTAAAATAATTGGGACTATCCCTGCATTGGTGAGGAAATGGACTAGAGGATCCTAATAGCTTTTTTCATTTTCTGCCTTCAGTGATACTAGCTACAATAAAATTTATGTCGATTCTCTAGAAACTTGGCAAAGCACAGCGCTGTCATTTGCCACAAGCCAATAGAGAGAACTAGCCGGTATAAGTGACAATGACTGAGTTCATCCACAAGAGTTGCAATTCAGAAATCATCCTGAAACCTTTAACGGGGATAATGTAACAAACATATTTGAGGAAACTGTTAAGATCATTTTAACAAAGGTTAATGGCCCACAGTTTGCAGCTGCTCGCGGTATTGTTCCTGTTTTACAGGCACAGCTACCATTTATTTCCAAGTAATAGAAAATACCCCCAGCCAACCTTGCTGTCTCCATCCCTTGCAGCCTACCTGCCTGTGCAGAGCTGCAGTCCTGCCGACAGAAATCTATGAATAATGAGCAAACGCTGCAAATTGTTTTCTCACCTTTGAGATTGAAATGGTATCAAGATCCTAAATGAAAGAAGCTTTTTTTTCCCCCCTTTAACTTGCACAGCTTTACCCCAGCTCATTTGGGAATTTCCTATGTTAATTTATGCAGTGTTAAATTTATGCAATGTTAATATTCAGCCCAGCAGCAGTTACATGCAAGTTTTTTATATTGCCACTGCAAGGGAGCCTTCTAGTTAAAATGGCCTTCATCAGTTCCATCCAAATCTCTTTGGGGGCTGCTGCCAAGGTTCAGATTGTATATTTTGTTAACTAATAAAAGTTTTACTTACCCGCTTTTTGCAGGAGTCCTTAGGAATGTGAAATGGACTCTTCTTTTTATATGTTCATTTACTTCCCAGGGTTGTGACTGAAGTTGGTAAAGGGAAGAGGAGGTCTCTGTTCTGGATATCCCTGTGTGGTGCGGTAGTCTGTCTGTGAACTGGTGCTCAGTGCGCTCTTTTTCCTTACACCCCCTAAAAAAACTGCAGTGCTTGGTGCCGCTGAACTGCTCAAATCAAGTTGTCTTCGGAAACATTGAAGTATATATGTACGTGTAATGCAAGTGTGGCCCAAGACCTCAAAGACAACTCATGGGTTTCTCCACTTCCTTGATTTTGCTGCACCTGTGCTCACTGATTTGGAGCAGACTGCATGCTGCCCTGGCCCTGGAAGTCCAGACCTCTACCACTCGCTCCCACAAGCACCAGGGTCGTCTAGCTGAGGCTTGTGTAGTCTCAGTAGAGCCCGGTGCCAAGGACTTTACTATCAAATCCCACCAGAAAGGCCCTAATAAAGCTCTGATATGGGCCAGCAGGAATGAGTGTTAGTGCAGCTGGTCATCTCTTGCTTCTTGGAGTACTTGGGAGGGGGGGTAACCATCCAGTTTGAAGCTTCGGTGCTTTTCCATTGTGGTATATGGCCCAAGTGCTGAAAGCTATTAGTAAAGCATGTGGTCATCGTTACGTGTTTGCATTTGCAAGACTCTTGTAATCTTGGCTCACAGGACCCAACAAATAGGTCATTTTATTAAGTGTTAAGTTACTTTAAAAATTCAGCAGAAGGTATCCCTATGACTTTATGAGTAAGATTTACCTACTGACATTGAGAATAAGTTTTACCTGACTGTAAGGGTGGAGGTGTGGTTTTTAATTGGACGTGACTAGCACCTGCAAGCACTACTGTTACTGAGGACAAGATGTACTTTTACTCCACTTTTTCAGCATTATCTCAGTGTCCTGCTCCCTGGGGCTCTGCAGGTAATGCTTGGTTCCTACCCCAAAGCTATTCTCATATGTCCTTCTTTTTGTATTTTTTGTGTGAAAACCTAGAACAGAGATAGCTGATGCCTTTCATGGAGCATCAAAACAGTGTTTCAGTGTTGAAATGTGTGTTTTTTCTCCCTTTTCTTTAGCAGAGCATGCTCGGGAGAGGAGGATAGAGGCAGCATCCAAATCCAGTACAAGCCCATCAACTCTAATTTCAGCAGCAGAGCATTTTTTTTTCCCCAAGAACAAGATGACAGCCCATTTACAGGGCAGACCGATAAAGAGAAGAACTGGAAGAGCCGTTTCAAGAGCAGCAGCCATCACGGCTCAATCAGTGTGGCCATTTGAAAAGCCAAGACCTGTATCTTATTACATCAGAAATCATACATCTGAGGACGCTGTTCAGTTTTAGTAAAAACCCACTTATTGGTGATTGAAGAAAGGAAGAGAAAAGAAACTTCCATTGACCTTAGGAGGAAAATATCCTTCAACTGCTGCTATTTTGTGGTAGAATCTACTCCATAACTCCTTGCCGTCGAAGCCAGGGGTATGTAACACTTGGTGTGCCAGAATATGGCATCACTGTATAAACTAGCCCATTACTACACCACACTGTGCAGCCTGTGCTCGCTGCTGGCATTTAAGCAGTTTTCCTTTTCATGTGTAAATGAAGCAATGTTTGCTTAACTTATTACCGAAATGATGTAATAAAAAAATTCCTTCCCCTCCCCTCCCCTCCCTTCCCCTCCCTTGCCCTCTGCTGGAATAACGTTGTTAGTGCTCCAACACTTCAGGTGTAAGGTGGCCTTCAGCTCCATTGCACGGATTTTGTTATGCTCTCCACTGCTGTCACAATTATAGCTCATTCTTTATCAACAATAAATTTATTTTGTGAGCAGGACAGATGTCTCGGACCAGTCTGCTTCTTTCCACTGCTCGTAGGAAGCAAACGGTCCCTATTTGGATGGAGTCGCCCAGTGGGAGTTGGCTTTGCTGTTACTCTAAAGCAGGACTGTCCAGCTGGCAGCCCCCGTGGGCTCAAAGTGGCCCCCGAGGGGTTAAAGTGCAGCCCCTGGGGTCCTAGTCTGAGTGCTGCTGCCCCCACATCACTTTCCTGCTGTTGCTGTCACAATCCCTGGGCTCCCCTTCCAGCTTTTGCTTCCTGCCGCTGTCCCTGGGGACGATGCAGCGTAGCCCATGGGGTAGAAAGAGCCCACAGCCAGGGGCCTAGGGGGACCAGGGGATCATGCCTGATGTAAGAGCGCTGGCATGGTGCGGTCAGGGGGGCATGCAGCCCTCAGCCACTCAGAAATTGGACAGCCCTGCCCTAAACCACAGTTCGGTCATGCCAGAACATGGGTTCAGAAATAATATACTCCTACATCGTCACCTTTCACGTGGGAACCTCCAAGCATTTTCCCGAAGTTTCTGATATCTCAGGGCACACCGAGCCTCAGCTACTCACTGGGCAAGAGGGCATCTCAGTGTAACACTCTCCTGCCTCCCAGCTGATGTTGCCATCCATGCGAGGGGAGCTCTGCCTTGCCGGAGACTCTCCTTTGCAAATAACCTGAAATCTGTATCTAGGGGGCTGCTGGAAGGAAAAGGCCCCTTGATGCTTTCTGAAAGGAGTACAGATTCCTCTCGTGTCCTGGCCCAAAGGGAAAAAGAGGAACTGCTCAACAGCTCGCTGCAGCGTTAGTGGTAAAGCACTTCGAGGTTATCTCAGGCATGCAAGACTGTCTACCAGGCTGATTTCTGTTCTGAGTGACACTAGGGTAGCCAAACCCTATCGCCCTTACTTCAGTGACACCCCAGGGATTTCAACTTACAGCTATACCCTACCAAGCTCACGCTCTCTCACGCTTTCTCTCTCTTCTCCCCCCCCTTGCCGGGAAACAAAAATGTCAAATCAGCAGCCTACCTGGAACCCTCTGCTATTTATTTACCTGTTCTGATTCCTTAATTGGCTGCATTTGAACTGTATCCTACTATCCAATTGCGAGCACACCTGCAGATCTCATTTGTATTCGGAGTGTTTCAGTGACTCTCCTACCCTAATTATCAAGATGCTTTGTGATTACAGTTTAATTAAAGGGTTTTTTTTTTTTTAATGGTACAAAAAGACACGGTGCTCTTTTGAGTGTGGAGGAGCTGCAGTAGCTGAAGGAGAAGGAGAATCCTGGCAAGCTGTGTGAGATGCCAGGTAAACTGCTTGGGAGAAATCATGGCAACACAAACGACGTGTTTACCTGGTGCCTTGGTGCCGTGTTTACAAATCAGCTAACTTGCAAATTCTCCTTTACACGGTTCTCTTTTGTAACTGAGAGCCAAGAAGTTGGCAGATCCAGCCTTTGCCAGGCTTTGAGTTGGCAGCGAAACATGGCACTGAGGAAAAGCAGACGGTTTTAAGGCCAGATGATTCTGTAAAATCAGGGAAAGAGTTATGTCGGGAAGGAAGGTCTCTATTATTGCCAAATGTTTATTAGTTTCCCGCTCTGACAGCCATGAGTGATGGGAGCCAATCTTGCTTTTCTTCCAACTGCGTGCAGGGCTTTGTTTGAGATGCCCTACTCTTTAAACATCTCCTTAAATCTGCTAGCGGCGTCTCTAACATGCTCTCTGGGTGGGGAGCAGCTGATGGCAGCTCCTTCTAAATTTTCTCAAGAGACTCATCAGTTGTCCACCAGTCCGTAGGTGGATTACAGAAGTCCCCTTTCCTTGTCCTGGATGGTTGCTTTGTAAATACAAATGGTCTCTTGTTCAGGGTTCTGCATTGCAGTCGTCGGGGTGAAGTTTCTTCAAAGGCTGTTGACCGTGCTGCTTTAATTAGACAGAAGCATTGTTGCAAACCACCGGGAACATCTCCCTTCTCGCAAGGTCTAAATGAAATTGTTACCAGGACACCTATGGTAGAGAAGAATTCAGAAGTTGAACGCAGCTGATTTTCCTGCAGTGACAGAGACATAATTACCTCGCTAGGCTGGGCTTCCATGAGACAAGTTTGTCTCCCAGATTACAATGGAAAAAGAGAGAGCAGAGGGAGGAAAAGGAGAGAAATCCTGGCCCACGGCCTGCCTGCCCTTGCGGAAGGACCTGCAACTTCTACACATAGGTCTGTGGCTCGAGGGGACTCAAGTCCCCTTCAAGAGCTGTGGTAGACATCGTCTTCGAATCGGCTGGTTCTTTCCTGAAATATTCTGCTCCCTTGTGAATCGGCAGACAGAGTGGTCTTGCAGATTTTTTATTCTCATTGCCATACTGTCTGCAACCCTGAGCAAGATGTAGCTCCCAGGCAGCTGTGATTTCACTTCCTGACTCAACATATAGGGTCTGAGCCCTTCCCAGTCTGAAAGCCCCTGCAGGATAGGGCATTTCTGCTTCCCCCGTGTTACAAGTGGGGACTTGAAGGCCGGGAGACCAACTCATTCAAGAACTGGACAGAACAGCAAACCGAATCCAGATCTTTGCTGGCCGGTAGCATGAGCACTCGCTCTGGTGCAGCCACCGAGGGAAGAGCCTTGTCATCCTTTGTAGGATTACAAATGCTGCCTCCTCGCATGTGCTTCTTGTAGGTCTTTCCTCCCTCCTGGACAGGGTGATTCTTGCCCTCTGCATCTTCACACACCCTGGAGGAAGATGTCTGCGAGCAATTTTGCCTGAGATCTTAGCCAGATACAATGAGACTAGAAGTGGAAAGAGTTATCACGGTGGTCTGCTCAGACCTTTGTGATCTGTCTTTTCTTTCCATGTCTGTTGAACAAATCAGTAACACTTTAAAGTGAGCAGCATCAGAGTAACCAGCGCTACCCCGGACTCGAGCAGTTTTTCAGTGTAAAACTCCTTTGAATGCGAGGCTTTCTTTCCTCATCCCGACTTCTTGGTAATTTTCCTCTAGCGAGTCCATAGCATCTGTGTGCGATGGCATAACCTTGCAAAGATGTCGCTTTTACCTTTGAAGATAACCCTGCATTCATTTTTTGAATTCATTTGCATATCAGCTTTCATATGCAAATGACCAAGTGATAGGGTCAGTTCTGTGGCTCAGAGGGCCACTGATTTGCTGTTTTTAGATCTCCAGCCCTTTTTTCCGGGGTCTGTGGATGGTAGCAGAGATCCCAGCTGGGACTCCATCTGGTGGAGCTAAATGTCATCTCTAGACCTGAAGTCTTCTGCCTGAGAAGAGGCCCCCTAGGAACAAGGTCTTGGTTTTTTGTCCGTTCTTCTTACGTTATTTCTGCCTTGCTACACTGCTCCCATTAGGGCCTGCCTATCATGTTTGAAAGCCTGCCCTATCTGCCTTGTGCCTTGGCTGTCAAATCCGTAATGCAGGTGGGCTCCTGGTGCCAAGAGCCCAGGACAGCACCTGATTCTCTCTAACACCGTTGACATGCAACACTCGGGGAAACTATCCATCACTGCAAAGTTTGCTTGCAGGAAAAATCCAACCTTGTACTGGCATCTCGGTCCCCCCGTCCTCGCTGTTCTTCAAAGGTAGCTTCTGGGGTTACCACTTCTGTCCAAACCCAATATGCACAATGTGCAAAAATTGCCTCAAATGTTGTTCGACCACCAGAAATCTTAGGAGCCCTTCCCCCTGTCCCTTAAATAAGTATGTGGAGCAGCATTTCTTTGCCTTTCTGGGGGTGTATAGCACAGCTCCCTTCCTTTCCAGCCCAGCAGGAGAAGAGTGGATGCTGATAGAAATGCACGTGTTGTACAGGACAAGCCCATTTTTCCCCCACCGTGTTGGAATTTTTCTTTGTATCCCATCAGTACCTAAAGGGTCTGAATCAGAATTGGGATGCAGACACAGAGCGAGCGACCTACCCTTCCCTCTCAATAGAAAGGTGAGTGGGGAACCAGAGGGAGTTGAGTTACTCGCCGAGGGTGACTCGGACTATCAGTGGTGGAGCCAGGAACAAAACCCTCTTTTCCTAGTCTCAGCCCAGCGTGCTTTGCCTTGGACCACGCTGCCTGCCATGCTGCAGCTCACCTGGAGATACCTGGAATTCCTTACCGTCCTCCTCTCATCTCCCAGCCCCTCCAAAAATAAATGCCAATTGGGCAAGAAGCCAGCCTTGGACAAGCCTTCCCTGATGGCAAGTAACAGCAGGAGTCTGGGTTTTGCTGGCTGGCAGACTTAGTGTTTGCAAGTATTTGCCTGGGAATTGGCTTGCTGGTTTGAATGGGCATCACCTTTCCTTGCTTGACTGATGGAGAGAGAGAACAAGAACTCATTTCCAGCTTCACGTGACTTCCCTCTTTTTGTATTCTGATAATTTGTTAATCTCATCCAGCAGAGGAAGGACATGGGAAGCCCACGTATTAATTATGTGACAGTGATACGGATAGAGCCCAATCAGGATTAGGGCCCATTGTGCTAGATGCTGTACAAACAGAGGAAAATCAATAATCCCTGAAGAACAGTTTCAGACAGTGGCCCCCAATCTGTGCTCCTTGAGCAGGGTGGAGATAATTCAGCCCCTCCTTCCCTTTTTCAATAAAAGTGCAATAAGGGGAATGGGGCTTTTCAGGGCATTTGAGTAACCATTGGGCCAAAAGGTCTGGGAGCCACTGGCTTAACACCACGCAAGGAGAGTGCTTACCAAGCACACAGGCTATACATGGGAAGGGATGCGACGAACAAGTGAAGCATAGTGGCTGTCCCTAGACACATTGGAGAATAGGGTGGCAAAGGACCTTGAGGGTCATCTGTGCAGGGAGGTTGGCCCAGATGTAGCATACATAGTTCCTGCCCCATCCCAGAGTGATGCATACCCTGTGTTCAGTTAAATACCAATGTATTTGTATGTATAGAAGAGAGAAATTCATCCTCTGAGCTGCCTGCTAAGCCACTGTCAGTGTTTCTACTGTAGACAGCACCACAGGTTTGAATCATTTGGGTCCTTGGTCATTTGAAGGTGAGTGGAGTCGTGGCTTTTGAGCACTGCAAGGGGCATATTTTTTACCTGAAAATCAGGTCATGCAGTGCACTGACTTTAGCATGCAGCCTTTCCAAGTTTGGAGGAAGCAATGGAGGGCGTAGTCCGGTGCTTTCCAGCACATCATCAAAAAAGCACAGTTATTCTGGCATGAGAGCGGACCTCGTAACCAGCTGGTGAGCCCAGCCAGTTGCTGCCCTTCCCAGGGGAGGAGGAAACCATCGTGGAAAGCCCGCACGGCCCGTGGCAGCGAGGACTGCATCGCCACCAAGGGTGGTCCTGCAACCTTGGCATGACGGGGTCCCGGGTTGCACGGAGCGCTGAACCGGAGCTCTTATGAAAGAATGTCGGCTCTGGAAACAAAGATGCCTGGTAATTAGAGAGGTAATTAGTTTGGTAATTACTAAGGTAATTAGTTTGATTCTCTCTCAAGCCAATGACTGCTGTGAAGACAAGAACACTCAGACATTGTGCTGGAGGGAGCACCTTGCATTGCAAAGCAGCAGCGGCCCCATCAGCTGATTTAACCCCTCACCTGCAGCTGGGGCAATGGCATGCAAGACTCATGGAGAAGGCTGCATTCAATGGAGGAAAGATGATGACCGGTATGTTCCTCTTCACTGAATCCTTTATGCCCAGACGCCCCTGGGTACGTACCCATAAAATCCACAAATGCCAGAGCCAGGTTCCCATGCTGCCGTTGGAAAATGCCATGCAAGTCACCTGATTTTAGCCACTGAGATGAGTTCTAGGGCCGAGATGGTCCCTGGAGTGGCTTAATCCTTTATTATTAAGGACTCTATAAATGAATAGGCCCAAGGGTGCACCTCAAAGGGAGCGGCCCCTTTTAGAGCTTAACCCCTATGGATCTGCTGCCTTTCAGGGTCGGAACAAGTGGTAAAGCAGGAATCATGGAGGGTCTTTTTTGCAAGGGAGCTTGGGATTTATTGTTGCCCTTATACTTTTATTGTACAGTTGCACTGAGATTTAAACTAAGCAGAAAGGAAATCCCTTAATCCAGCCTGGCATTTTGCTGTGATCTTTGCCAGATGTTGCCCACGTGTGGTTGGCTTCCTGCAAACATTTACTTGCAGGCTTCGTGCTGTGCACGTGAGTGATCCCATGGACTTTCTGCTTGTGTGAAGGTATGTGGGCAGGATCAGGGCCCTGAGCTGGCTGCGCGAGGTAGTACTTGGCTCCGGTAACAAAGCCCCAGTTGCCCAGCTGGACGTGGTCTCTTACAGTTGACCCCGGGGGTGGGCTTGCATGGAGCAGTTGTGCAAGGATGAGGGGGTGGCCATCGAAATCGGTGGTCATTGCCTGTTCGCAAGGTGGGACTCCAGGCAGTAGGTGAGAAGGGCAGCAGTTGGACCTAGCACAGGCTTTTCTGTGTGTGTGATAGGCTGCAATGATAGCATCATGGGACTTGAAGCGGCTCCTGGGTGATTGGTAAGTCCAGGCCCCTGCCTCCGTAAGCAGCCCACCTCATAAACGGATCCAATTGTCCTCTTAAACATCATCAGGTTTGCCGACCCTGCTGTCGGGTGCCTGCTCCAATCCTCCGTGCTCTGGCAGCTGGGAACTTTCTAATTTCCAGCCTGCGTTTGTTGATCCCGTGATCAGTCCGGGCACAATTTTGCATCCCAGACTGTACCAAAGCCCTTGCTCAGCGTCATCCTCCAGTTCAATGCAAGATCTCGTTGCTTTAATGCATGTCTACAGCTGCCCTGTGCAGGAGTCCCAAGAAACAGAAGCTCTTGCAGCACTTCTCCAGGCTGCAGGGAACGCTGGCATCGCGTCCAGCCCCTTCTCTTGTATGGTGCCAGCTCTGCGCCGCTCCGCAGATGGCTTTGTCTCCCCTGTGCTGCCTCCCCGGATAGAGCTCCCATCCATCCCATCTCCCTAATGCATGTGCACAACCCTGGGCTTTCAGCCCACCGACCTCCCTTCAACCAGGAAGGTTCATCAGCTTGTTCAACCATAAAGAGGGGTGGCAGGGGGCACAGAATGGGGGCGGAGGGGAGGTGCAGGCAAAGCTCTGCTGAGCGGTGCCTGGAGACATGTTTCACGGTGGAAGCGGAGGACACAACATGCCTAGGTGTCCTTAGGGTCCTCTCCACCTATGCATCGGTTCCTTGCCTCATTCCTTATAGAAAGTGTTTTTCTGTATTTGCATTTTATTGATCCTTGGTCTTTGTTGGCCTGAAAATAGCTTGAATTTCTTCCAGCCTGACTCTCTTATGAATCAATATCCTGCCACAGCTCCCTTTAAATGGCAGGACCTGAAACCTGTCCAGGGGTTAGTTGTGGAGGTGACAGTCCTGTAGGCAGGGTTGGTTTTGGCAATGGTTGAGTGGTGGAGGGAGAGTTGCCAACTCTCTTGTGAGCTCTTTTTGGGATCTGGTGTCTGTCCTGGTGCTTCTCGTCCCAGTGCCAGGTGATTGAGTGGGAATCTCTGCTTTTGTTACAAAGGAAAGGTACATTTCTAGCCCCAAAGGTTGCAGAGAGAAGCCTGAAGCTGTGACCCCAGTGTCACCCAACGGCTCCAAACCCAGATGATGGGGGACAAATAAACTGAGCCTGTTGTTTTTGGACTCTCATCATTTTGAAGGCCATATCGGTGTTTTTTTCTTTAGGGTTTAAAACTGGCAACATCAGCACAGAGGCAGGGGAGCTGAGACTGGGGTGGATATTAACATATGGCTTTAACAGGTAATCTCCTTTGTTCGTGGTCATTGCTTAGATAGGGAATATCCATGCCTGAGCACTGCCGCCACGCAGCCTAGGGATAGTCAAAAAACCGCAGCGTGTGGCGCATGTATGTGCAGGCTTATGGGTTTTTGGAGTAAAGCTTCACAACACAGCGGTGTCAACAGCAAGAGGACGTTAAATAGCCTCCAGTCACACGAGACGATTGTGAGTCCGAGTCTTGTGGTTGGTATCGGCTCTTTTCTGCTCCCCGTGCCTTTTAGGCTGTAGCTGCACAGTCGGGACATGTCTCGTAGCGGTCGGGCAGGAGGGTGATGTGCAGGTCACAGGGGCAGACTGGGCATGTGGATGCTGTATCTTGTGCCGACACCGATCCCCTGGGCAATTGGGGAAAATTGCAGAATTTTGCTGTGCCTCAGTTTCCCAGCCTGTAAAACAACGGTAGTGCCCCGCTCGCAGCCGTGCTAGCAGGGTAATTTCATTCCTGTTGTGAAATGCTTTGGGAACCGTGGAGGAAAAGGGTTAGGGCCATGCAGAGAGAAGAGCTTGTATTTGCTGGCTGGTGAGGAAAGGAATTAATGCTTCTATCCCTGTAATCTCTGTCCAGGTTCTCGCTAGATCCTTCCCACTTTAAGATACGAGCCCCTCCCTGCAAAATAACGGAGCATGATGCAGAGCCAGCAGCTGGGCCACAACTCTCCTTGCTTCTCAGGTGGTTGCTAGACATTTTCCCCTTCTCTGCTTTCAGCACATGTCTGTGTAAGTGCATCTGTGCTGCTCGCCCTGTTCTGTTTTCCTAAGTTGCTCCTTTGGGCAGTCTCGACCGAAGAAGTGCATTTTGCGTGGGAGGCAGCGAGGTCTGGGGTCATTCTCATCTCCTGCGGAAAAGTGGTCCCATTATCTTTCCATTGACTTATTTGGGTTTCATGTCATCCAAACGTTGGTTGGCAGGCAAGTGACTGTGCCTGGTAGGGCTGCAGTTCATCTTTACTGTAGCTCCACCCCTGCAAAGTTTAGTAGCTCTGCAGCTGCTGATTATCCAGTTTTCTTTGGTTAATATGAAGCTTTTAAATGGCCTCGGAGACCTCTGTAGTGGACCGGCAAACCTTGTTATGTGCTAAGAGGCAATAATGATGACCCAGTGGAAGACATGCCTAGCACGACTCCCTAACCCATGGCGCAGCTATTTGGCTAATGACAGTATCTGACTTGTTTACAAAGAAAAGGCTGTGCCACTGCCCAACCTCCTCCGCTACAGGGAGCACTGACTTGCCTGAGTGAGTACATTGCTTTTGGGTCAAAAACGTGCCAGCCAGAGCACAAGAAAGGGGTCCTTCCTCTTCTAGGAAGTACTAGGACATCTTTAACCCCTGCCTGGGCCATCCTAGCTCTCATCCATAAGACGCATGGACTCTGCTGAACACAGAATGAAGCTGAGTGCTATGAAATTTGGAGGAAGCGTGGTTTAGTGGTTAGAGCACTGCCATTGGGGCTCTGGAGACCGGGGTTTCACTTTTCAGCCCTGCACAGACTTTCGGTGCAACAAAGGCAATTCACTAAGCCTTTCTGTGCTTTAGTCTGGAAGAAGCAGCGATTGCTGCGTTCTTAGCTCATGTGGGCATCGTGCTGCACAACGACTGAGCGGGGCTCGGGCGGTATGGTAAATGGGGCCTATTGAATGACTGAGATCCAGAAAGGCCAAATTGGCCTGCGTAGGAATTTCTTGTTTCAAAAAGAAGTCTCCTGCCCAACTCGAAAAGCTTCGAAAGGGATGATTTTTCAGAAAACACTGATCACCCCTGTTACTTTCAGGCCTCTTTTAAGCATCACCTCCTGGATGGATCCTGGGTCTCCAAATCCACTCTTCTCTCCCTGGCCCTCATCTCCTCCCCTCCCCTGGTGAGAAACTGCTGGCAGCTTGATTTAAGCACCTAGACACGCATCTGGTTTGCACGGGTGGGAGCTAAACCTGCTTCCTCTTAAGGGAGTCATTTCTTTCCCACCTCAGAGTAAGGCAACACCCATCCGGGCTCCCTCATTTCCAGGGATAATTTAATAATTTCAGCTCTGATCCTTCCCAAACGCAGTGAAATTAATTCCCCGCGCATCCCATGCATGCACAAAACACCCAACCTGTAACCGGGCATTTTTCTCCCTGTAATGAGAGCTATTCATAACCCAGACCCCTTTAAAGATCCCAGTGACTGTGGAGCAGACAGCACTGCTCATAAAAACAATTCAAAGGTATTTTATTCCCTGGTTCCTGGTGAGAGAAAAGTCTTCAGAGAAAAGTAATTGTTGGCTTAAAACTTCAGCCTGCATTCGGCAGCAATTCATCACCTCTGTGTGTGTTTTGAAGCCGAGGTGGCTCAATATTCAAGCTGGGAGCGCTCAGTAGGAAAGAAGAGATGTGGGGCAGCGTGAAATATCACCGGCAAAATTCCTTCTAACCTGCTTTCATTTCATGCCCTCCTCGCCCATAGCAGCTGTGCAGCAGGGAAGGAATCAGAAACCCCTTTCCGCTCCAGCCTTCTGCAAAATACAGCCAGCAGGGACATGGTAGTGGTGCGGGACTTCACAGCCCTGCCTCCTGGGGCCTGCCTGAAGAAGCTTGGCTTGTTCGAGGTGGTACTTCCAGGGATGCTGATGGATCCTGGGGACAGGAGTTGCAATGCCAGTTCTTCTGTGCTGCACCATTGAGGTGAGAAGTCTCCTGCCTGTTTGCAAGGGGATGGTGTGTTTTTGTTTCAGCTTTGGTTGTTCAGCAGGGAGTTTAGACAGAAAAAGCACCCGCTCCCCGTGCTGTCTCATGAAGACTTTGTGCATTATTTGTATTGGTCTTAAATAAGTCCCCCAGTCTGTAATGCATATGCCTTGCCCTTTCTGGAAGAGACGCAGCAATATGTCTGGGGGCATCCTTCGATATGATTCTGCTGCCCAGTCCTTAGTTACTCCAGTCTCACTCCATGTGTATGGGACTAGAAAGGGGCACCATTCTGCTCCAACCCTCTGTTGAGACCCATCAGCTCTCATTTCTGCAGAAAGTCAGGAGAGGATTGTGCATGACACCGCCACCAGCTCTGGGGGGGTATGTGGGATGCTCCATAATGATGGCCACGGGGGTACTGAGGGTGTATTCCCAGGAGTTGATAGTATTTGGGGGCACCCCTGCAGGACTCCAGAGGTGCGTAGGTACCAGCATCCCTGATCACAACCGCACTGCACAAAGGATCCTTCAGCCTGGCTGGTAGCAGGGACGCGTCTCTAGACCAGTGGTTCCCAATCTGTCATACGCGTACTACCAGTGGTACGTAGACAACCTGTCAGTGGTATGCATTAACAGATTTATTATGATTACTTTACATGATAAAAATTTGCTGGTGGTAGTTAAGGTTGAACTGAAAAATTTGCTGGCGGTACTTAAGGTTGTATCATTTTCAATTGGTGGTGCGCCATCTGTCAGAGTTTGGGAACCGCCGCTCTCCATATTGCAAGCTCTCACGGAGGGGATCGCACCCCGGCATCGATCGTGCCGACCAAAGGTCTTTATAACTACATTATTAGGAAAAAAAAACCTTTTTGCCTGGTTTCCGATTCCCTGACTGCCCAGGTTAGTAGGTTTGGAGCTAGCCCTGGGAGCATGCAGGACCATGGACAAGGTTACGAGGGACTGTCAGACTGGATCCCAACCGCGTCCCGTCTGGTCTGGGATCCTCTCTCCGACTGCGGCCAGCTGAGTAAGAGGAGGGTGCAGGAAACCCCAGAGCAAAGTGGCGAGGCGATCTGCACCCCAAGCAAGGCTCCTCCTAACCCCTAGCACCCACAGATTAGCTTGGGCAGTCATATCCTGCACTCCTTCAGTGTGACCTACAATACACCCAGCTATCACACAGACCTACACCCAGCCCTGCCCTGATCCCTGCCAAATCCTTCGCCTCGGTGGCATGGGGTTTCACGGGCTAATTCTTACACGGTGTGAAATAGTATATCAGAATCAGCCGGCACCTCTGTATTATGGGAATCGCTTTGTGCTGGACCGGAGTCTGCTTCTTTTCATCTGCTGATGCAGGCAGCAGCAGGGCAAAATCAGCAGGACTGGCCTGGAAGGATGAATGGAGGGAGGAGAGGAAGTCGATTCTCCATGGCTGTGTCATCCCTTGATCTCTGTTGCAGGAGCAGGACTTGTGAGTTAGCCCTGATTTCCCAGGGCACTGAGGAAGCAGGATTTCTATAGGGGGTGCAGCTCTGCCCCTTCAAGGGGACCGGCGAGCTGTGAAACCCCTGGAGTGAGACTGCCGTGTGCCCCCTTGCATTGCCCAGCCTGCGTCCCACCCATAGCCTTTCCAAGAAGTGAGATGAATCCCCGTGGGCAGAACAGGAGCAATCAATGATCTGCGCCAGGCAAGGGGCTGTGAAACATCTTTAGTGTCAGATTTCCCTGCTTTTTTGCTTAAGGGCAAAATCAGCCACATGCATAGAAACCCATTTCAGATCCTTTTATGGCCCATTTAGACCCCTCTCTCGAGTGGCGAAGCAGATGGGAGGCTGTGGTGACGCGCGGTCGTTTCGAGAGTTGTTTGCAAGGTTTTGAAATGTCGGCATGAATATAGAAAGGCAGGAACCCCCCCTGTTTCACGCTCGGGGCAGAGAGGCGGGCACGAGTGTGCTGCTGTCAGTGCAGGGCAGGGTTTGCTGTCGGCAGTGCCAGCAATGCTACGGTGTGTCCGCATGGGCCCTTTTCCTCGTCCAGGAGCATCCACCTGGCTTTGGGGGGGAAGCAATAGGGTAAGTGCCAGTGCATCAGGTATGTCCCTTTTGGGGGGATGGGAAGTGATTTTGCACCTGGCTTCTGCAGGGGTCTCACCATGACTTGAATAAAGAGGAGCTTCCTGGTGCTGGCATGAGTTGGGCTCCCCAGGGCCAAGCGTTGCCACTGAGTGAGTAGAGACCAGGGCACCAGCTGTGCATCAGGTGTGATGAAGAGATGCTGCAACCACCCGGTGCCAGATTTTGCTTCTGAGGCTGAGCAGGGCAGGACTCTGCAAGCTCCCACTACAGGCGGTCGGCGCCTCACTGGATCTGCATCTGGTCACTTATCCTATGCCGGTGGCTAAAGCACTGCCTCCCACATCCATCGCACCTCCCAAGCAAAGCCTCATTGGGATCAAAACCCAGCTTTACGGAGGGGGAAGAAATGCTGGGTCTCAGTGGCGTTTAGGTGCAAGCACTTGTTGGAATTAAGGCAGCTCCGAGGGTCTCCGTGTGACCTGGTCCTATTGTGGCTGTTGTTTCTCTCACCGGAGCAGACAGTCTGAGTGGGTTGTGCAAAGTCAGGGAGAATCGAACCCAAGCGTCCTCATTTCCAGCCCTGCACCGACAGCCTTCGTCGCGGCTGGTTGTGCAATGGGAACGCGGTACCCCCCCCAGTTTCGGAGAATGAAAGCCAACTGCATCTTTGTTCAGATGCAAAGTTATTTTTTAATGGGACAATGGTACTTACCCTGTTAAATGTTGCTTATCCCCATAGTTGTAACAGGGGCCTTGGGAATTTGGCCTTTGCTAATAACTCAGCACGTCGGACTAAATGGGTCACATGGGGAAATTCCACTGCTGCTTTTCTTTTCTTTTTTTTCCCTCCCTCCCTCGCTCAGAGGCGGAAACATTTGTGCAAAGTGGGAGCTGGGGAAGCTGAAGGGAGGCGGACGATGGAAAGGGCAGCGAGACGAGAGGAGCAACTGTGTAAATAGTAATTAGTCTTGCTTGAAAGCCTAGCCGGGGCCAGATGTATTAATAATGTTAATGGCTGCTTGCTGCAGTCTGGAAACCAAGGGGGAGCGGGCAGGGCCTGCAGGGCTGGGAAGAAGGGGTGGGGATGTGATGTACTCACAGGAGGATGCATCGGGTGCAGAGTCCTAAAGCTGAAGATTAGGAAGGGGTGTAACCACCTTGCCTGCTCCCACTCCCCAATTCACCCTCCACGATCCCCCCTTTCCCTTGCTGCTTACATCCATTCCTGCATCATTGCAAGAGCCTTTGAGCCACAGGTCACTCTGAACCTGTGGGGACAGATTCCCACTTGGTGTTAACCGAGCTGAAGTCAGCAATTACCCCAGCAATGCATTGGGATGAGTGTGGCATCCTTGCAAGGAAAGGCTTACTCCTAGATCTAGTTGCTGAGGATCCCCCACCCCCTGCCTGTATGATCCTGGGAGCACCTTGTAGGCAGTGCAGGTCAATGCAATCCCCAGCCCACATGCTAATGCAGTATAGATAGCATGTGTGTGAAGTAATGCTATGGGCCAAACTCTGCAGTGGGCATCCTGAAGGAAGGGGCTGCACTCCCCTAGCCCTTGGAGGGGGAGATATAACTGGTCATGCCTGGTTTTGTGGGGTGGGGATGAAAGGCCCTGGAGACTCCTAAATTGAGCAGGAGCAGACCCAGCGTGGGCATGCAGGTGCCCTGTAGCATAACCATCAATGTGCTCAGCATCCTGCTCTGAGTTGATACCAATGAGGCTTTTCAGAGCCCCAGGTCCATATGGAGGATTATAAGCGACCTATTGGGCTGCGACGATTGCCGACAATGGATTAAAACATACTAATTGCTCATTAATACTTTTAAAGCAATCTATGAAGTGGGTCCTTAATGATACCGCATGGCTCCTATCTAGCTCTCCTGTCCATGGATTTCCAAGGACAGGGTCTACACCTGGTGCTCCAGGGCACCATGCCCTATCCATCCGCTCCAGTTCATGTACACCGTACCCAGAAAAGAGGGGATGAAGCTGTCCTGGGCCACCTCCCACAGTTGCTTTCCCACATGACACTTGAGAGTAACGGTAGGGGACAGTTCCCCTGCAGTTGCTTGGTTGCTTCATCATCAGGTTTGCTGCCTGCAGATGGGTGTGGGGTGCTCAGGAGCAGCCCACGCCAATGCACCAGGGTTGCAGTGTTAGATCTTGCCAAACAGGCAGAGCAGCTTGGCACTGTTATTCCCATCCATCAACTGGGGAAACTGAGGCACAGGGAGAGGGAGTCACCTGTCCTGTGCCACGTAGCTCCACCATGCCTGTGTCATTACTTGGTGCCATATATCCCAAGTCCCAGCCAAGAGCCTGATTCACTGGGCCATGATCTCCAAACAAAATCCCACCTGTGTTTAATGAAAGAGGACAGACCCACAGCTGGCAACGATCATCAGAGCTGCGTCAATGCCCTGGTGAGAGTACTAATAAGGATGCAAACTACAGTGGCTTCACTCCTGAGCTAAGGAAATTTTGTACTGACAAAGGCAGGAAGAAGCCAAATTTAAGTGAAACATTAAAAAAGGAAACAGAAGAACTCTGGGGCTTAGTATAAATTTGCATCACAAAGGCCATTTTACTCTAACACCTCGCCTATTCATCTAGGTCTGGGATACCCATCGGTTTTGTGCTAATTTGCTGCCGCTATGGCTATCTGAGTAGATGACAAGCACCAAGCCTTTTTTCTCTGTATGACAATTTTTAAAAGCTCCTCTTGATCTGTTCCGTGTGAGAGCCTGTTACAGCTCGTGGAGGTTGTGCATGTAGCTTCGTGGCAGGATGTGCAGGACCCCAATGGCTTCCAACACACTTTGGACCCTTTCCAGTCCATGTAAGTGGCAGACTGACGAAGGAAGATGGGCATTTTGCTGTCTGGGCTCTGCACCTTTTCGATTTCCGACCGCTCTGAGTTCAACAGCTAATTTGTTGTCGAAGTTTCTGCAGCGTGTTGGGAAGGCGACGCGCACACGGTGCTCTCTCCTGGCACCTTTGCTTTTGTTCTTTGTCATCTGTGAGTTTTCTTCATCTTAAGCATAAGCCCATTGTATAGTGCTTTGGTGGTTTGGCGTAGTCTAAGATCACAAGACGTTTCAGCACATTTGTTAGTGCTTTGCTGAACCGGGGTCTAGATTTATGCTAGAGAAAACTGGATCAAATGGGGCACATCTACATGTGCATTAACGTGCTTTAGTTAATGCATATTAGCCTGTCTTAATGAGCATTAACTAAAGAGCATGGGGCATTTATACACGTTTGTGCTGCAGCGCTGGGCACTCGAAAGCACCCGGCACTCCGGCACGTGCATTTGTATAAACAGTGAAATGCGTGTCAGTGCTGAGAAAATGGTGCTGGTGTGCTTTTGAACTAAAACACATTGAAGGTGTTTTAGTTCAAAAGTGCACCACTGCCATTTTCTCAGCACTAATGCGCATTTTACCGTTTATACAAATGCACGCGCCGCAGCGCCGGGCGTGTCAGCTCATGTGCAGAGCAGACTCAATCGAGTCTGCTCCGACGCACAGGATTTCTGGCATGTTGGAGCAGACAAATGTATGTGTATAAATGCCCGTGGTTTTTAGTGATGCTTTAATACACATTAAAATAGGCTAATGTGCATTAAAATGCACGTGTACATATACCCATGCTGTGAGAAATAGAGTATGGAAATTCCTATAGAAAATATGTACGTGTACATGTGCATGTGCGAGAGTGAAGTGATGGGATGGGTGTCAGCAGGAGAGAATGAGATCAAATGTCCCAAAAGAGAGCTCAGACTCTAAAATGAAATAATTGCCCTGGTTACATTCTTGGTACACCTTATTTTGTCCATAATAACAACTTTATTGTGGTCCTAACTTCTCAAAAGAAGTTAGGAAGCTGTTGCATTTTTGAGGCGGTGTGATGAGTCCTGGTGACTTACCCCCTTGCCGGCGCAGCGTCCGTGCGTCTGCTTGTGATTCCTTTAGTCTGGTGGGCTCTAAGGAAGCATAACGTTTGCTGGTGGTGGCTCTGGTTTCGGTCATCAGATGGATTCAGTCAAATGAAGGCGTCTTCCCTCTTGGCTCCGATGTTTGCAGAGAAGATGAATACTGTTCTGCGTGCCTCCCCATCCTGTCCAGGTTTGAGTACCCGGAGAGTAGCCCAGGCTGGCCGTGTCATTTGGCCGGGTCTTGATGACGCAGTCCATACTGTGGACTTTGTTGCTGTGAGTTGTTTGCCGTTGGTAGCTGCATGTCTTGCATTGCCCGTTGCCCTTCCATCTGTGTTGCTTTGTGCTGTTTGTTTCTGGCCTGTGTTCAGATACTAGTGATCCCGAGCAGTGCGTAGCTGTTCATGTCTGATGTCTGCTCCTCTTTATATCTGCTTTCCTGATTCCTCCCTGATTGAACTGTGGTAGCTGGTCAGATGCATTGTGCTAGAGGATAATCCTAATCAGAAGCGCAGCCATCAGGTTGTCCAGGCAGGGCTATTGGATACCTTTTGGAGCTGAAAGCTGGTTGACCCCCTGGGCATGGGAGGTGTTGGAGCAATATGCTTCTGCAACAGCAGCCGGCATGCTGCTAGCACGGTGGCATCAAAGGAAATCAGGGAGAGGATGGTACCATACAACTAGAGAATGGTTTAGGTGTATATAGTTCCTATACTGAAGAAAGGGGAAAAAAATGTGATCTGGGAAACTCCAGGCTTGTTAGGTTGGCCATATTAGTATGCAAGGCTTTAAAACACGTTTTGAAGGGAGGTATAATTAAAGACAAGGTGGGGAAATGGAAAAAAAGTATGAGGGCGGACGTGCCTGAGAAACCTGCTATCTTTCTTCTGAGACAAGGGGATTGTGGTGGATCTCATCTATCTAGACTTCATTAAAGCCATTTGATACAGTCCCCCTGGGAAATTATTTGTTATGTTGGAGAAGCTGGGGATTAGTACAAGAACTGCAAGGAACAAGATTAAGGGGAGATGACAACTGCTTAGGTTGAAAGGGGAGGGGAAGTCACTAGCAAAGTTATTCCAGGATTCATTCTGGGACCGGACTTACGTTCATTTAAGAAAACAAGGCATGTACTAGTAAAATTGGCCTGATGACACAGCGTTGGGAAACAGCATCAATAGAGGAGGAGCGGACTATTATTCAGGAGGAAGTAGATGACCTTAAGGACTACATCCATAGAAATGGGGCAAAATTTGTAGTACAAACTCATTTGGGTTGGTCTAATAAAAGATATCAAATTCACCCAAGGAACCTTGTCTGCCTAGTACAAACTCATGCACTTATGGACTAAAGCCAAGAGTTTCCACTATAATTTAGGGGTTCATCAGTTGGGAACAATTGAAGAGGCAAAAGACCTGGTGTCCTATCTGACTGATTGTGAGCCACCAATGCAAAGCAACCATGACAGGGAGTCTCATTAGCAGGAGAGACATGCCAGCATCAATCCAATCACCCAAGACATTGAGTCCTGATTTGGCACGCCGTGTGCTCCTCCAGTTCACGAAAGATGATTTCAAATGGATAAAAGTTCAGAGAAGGTCTACAAGGATGATCAGGAGAATGGAAAGCCTGTCTTAGGAGAGGGCACAATGGGCCATATCTTAAAAGGTATTTAGGCATCTAAGTGCCAATACAGTCGCCTAAACTCCCATTCAGCTCAACCAGGAATTAGGCACCTAAGTAAGATTTGGGATTCAGGCCTCTCCTCTTGCGATAGGATCTCCACTCCTTTGGTCCTGGATCTCAGTGGGGGTTTCCACGCCTTTTCGGGTCCGGCTCTTCTAGCAGCTTGCCACATTTTGCACGGAGAAGCAGAGAGGGGGAGTGGGGTGATCCTTCCAGCTAAATGCATCAGGAGGGAAACACCAGGGAGGGAGAGGAGCTATTTAAAGTAAAGGAGAGGGCAAAATGGCATACGCTGGCCCTGAATCCAGTGAGATTGGGCACGAGAAGGTGATTTTCTGCCGTCGGAAGAACGAGACTCTGGAACAGCTTTCCAGTTGGGTTAGCGGGGCCAATTTGTTTTAAGACCAGGCTCGATCAGCTTGTGGAAGGGAGGCGATGCTGCGGTCCCCTTCCAGCCCTCCCTTCCCAAAGAGCAGTAGTGACAATAGTAATGGGCAGGAGGAAGCGTCGGGGACGTAAAACATCCATTTGCTTGGAATAAGCTGTCGGTTGCCATGGCATTTCTGCTGCTTTGGGAGGGAAGGCAGGTGAGAGGAGAAAGGAAAGGGAATAACTCGGACCATTTAGCTGCGTCCTATGTAGAGCCACAAAGCGGTTTTCTGTCCGGCGGAGAGCGATGGGGCTGGGGCTGTCGGGGAAGTAGAGCCTCCAGACAGCATCAAGTCCAATGGCAAACGGGGCACGGGCAGCAATCGTAGCATCACTTTTTTGCCAAGGTTTCTGCAAGCAAGACGCTGCTATCAGCCCATGGGTTAGCCTTTCTCCTGGCTCTGGTACCCGACCTCGTCCTAGCACAGTTCTGGCTAGGGTGGCACCCGGCTGATTTATTGCAGCTTGATCACTTTTAACTTTCACCGCAGCAATGGTTTGTTGCCCTCAAACTTCACTGAATGTGTACCAAGATGTCCCCTGCCACAAACGCAAGGGAGCCCTGTCATTTCTACTGGAGTAGCAGGAGAGGGTGGCAGGATGCTCCTTCCCCCAGATCTTCTGTCTGACTCCCTAGCAGCTCGATAGCTGCTCAGTAATCTGTCATTTGTATGATCCCAGATTAAAGTCTAAGTACCAGAGCAGAATTATGCAATAGGGTTTGTGTTTGGGTATAGTGCAGTGTCCTGGATTATAAACTATTACAGGAGGGATATGTGACCTGATATAGTGTCCTGGACTTTCATCTGGATCTAGTTTGAGATTGACCCTAATTTTGGTGCTTTGCTGACAAACTTAGTAAACTCGGTTAGCTCTGGGTACAGAAGTACCCCTTCCCTCCCTTCCAGAAGTGCTTCTCTTAGGCCGGGATGGAGGCCTTGTGACGAGGGAGTCTGCGCTGTAGGCAGGGAATTTAGCTGTCAATTCAGCCTCTTTCCCTGAATTAAAAAGTAACAATTAAAAACTCTTCATTCTGTTCCTTGTAAGGGGGCGGGAGCAAGCAGTAGTACTTCTTATGCCCCCACAACTCGTTTATTGGATTAGACTCAATATGTCTAGAAACAACCTGCTTTCAGAGGAGCTACACAATGACTCTAGTCTTGCTAAGCTTCTTCATTAATTAACTCCATCTGGCTGGCGTGCGTTCAGATAAGGAGATAAATTGTTTTGATCATTTGCTGTTTACATATTTTCTTGCAGTTTAGTAAAATACAGAGGCAGCCCACAATCAATAAACTCCATGCAAAAAAAAAATTAAAAAAAAAAAAAGAGGAAAAATGCGGGTGAATGCTGACTACGTGGGAAAATGAAACATAATTATTATGGGGAAATTGAACACAGAGTCAACACAAAGCTTATGCATTGGCTGTAACCGGAGGCCTGTGACTCTCAACCAGCGCGCCACGAGATCCTTTCAAGGGTTCTGTGCAATGTTAGCATGGCGAGGTGTGCAAACACCTACACGCGAGTCCCGAAATAAGCCCGGAGGTTTCAAATAGGAATCCAGAATGTCAAAAACATTCTGGTAACTGTTACGATCTTTCTGAGTTTCTTGCGACACAAGACTTGCTCTATTACTTTTCTGTAGTCAAAAAATGTGTGCAAGTGAGAGTTGGCATGCTCTGCAGGGTGCCTCAAGTCTGAAAAATTTGAGAGCCATTGCCCTAGGCACTTATGTGGTGCACAGGCACAGTGCTGCAAAAGGTCCGTATCATCTTGTATGAGAATACATGACATTTCTTTAGCGCCAAAGGGCATCTATTGGCATATGCTGTGTATAAAGAGGTCGATTCACTAGCGCATCTGTGTTGCACTAGCACACCCTGCATATAAAGGGGTTGATTCACTAGCGCATCTGCGTTGCACTAGCACACCCTGCATATAAAGAGGTTGATTCACTAGCGCATCTGTTTTGCATTAGCACACCCTGCATATAAAGGGGTTGATTCACTAGCGAATCTGTGTTGCACTAGCACACCCTGCGTATAAAGAGGTTGATTCACTAGCGCATCTGTGTTGCACTAGCACACCCTGCGTATAAAGAGGTTGATTCACTAGTGCTTCTGCATTGCACTAGCACACCCTGTGTATAAAGAGGTCGATTTACTAGTGCTTCTGCATTGCACTAGCACACCCTGTGTATAAAGAGGTCGATTTACTAGTGCTTCTGCATTGCACTAGCACACCCTGTGTATAAAGAGGTTGATCCACTAGTGCTTTTGCATTGCACTAGCACACCCTGTGTATAAAGAGGTTGATTCACTAGTGCTTCTGCATTGCACTAGCACACCCTGCATATAAAGAGGTTGATTCGCTAGCACACCTGCGTTGCACTAGCACACCCTGCATATAGAGGTTGATTCACTAGCATATCTGTGTTGCACTAGCAACCCTGCATATAAAGAAGTTGATTCTCTAGCACATCTGTGTTGCACTAGCACACCCTGCATATAAAGAAGTTGATTCACTAGCATACCTGTGTTGCACTAGCACACGCAGTGTATAAAGAGGGTGATTTACTAGTGCTTCTGCATTGCACTAGCACACCCTGTGTATAAAGAGGGTGATTTACTAGTGCTTCTGCGTTGCACTAGCACACCCTGTGTATAAAGAGGGTGATTTACTAGTGCTTCTGCATTGCACTAGCATACCCTGTGTATAAAGAGGTCAATTCACTTGCACACCCTGTGTCACTTGGTACGAGTGTTCCTGGAAGGGGAGGGTCAGTCCTCCAGCAGTGACTGTTTTGGCCCCCGTCTCAGGCGAGAAAGGCAGACTGTAGTTCATTAGCCAGCTGCAGGCATTTGTCAAGTGCCTTTCAGTGTAAGAGATGCTAATCTCACCCAAGGAGCCAATGCAGCGAGAGCCTGAGTCTGCTGGAGGCTGACCAGTTCCCAGAACAGGGGCCGTGGACACGCAGTGTTTTACAGAAAGCGCTTGGTATCTGGCAGGGCTGAGCACTTCAGAGGTCATTTCCCTGCTTTTGAGCGGAGTTGCTCAATTCCCTTTTCCCAACTTAAAGCCAAATCCCAGTCCAGCGGGAAGCAATGGTAAAACACCCACTGACTTGACCAGGACAGAGATCCTAGCCTTATTATGGGGCTGGGATGAGGAAGGGGCAAGAGGCTAATAACATGGGTGTGGATTGGCCCCGCAAATCTGTGCCAGCCTCTCCCTCTTTAAATAGGGGTGGGCAGAGGGTTGGTTTTGACTCCTCAGCTCTGAACCTGCCTCTCCTTTGGTTTCAGCAACAACCCCAGACAGCCCAGCTCAGCTGCCGCTCTCCGATGTGTACGGCTGGAGGGACCGGCTGATCTCCAAGCACTGGCAAAGCCGGCTCTAAAAAGTGCTGGTGAGAACAGGGCACGACCAGCACACTCGCCTGATGCCAAATGGCATCTGGAGGCATCCGAGTCCTTGGACTGGCAGTAAAACACCCTCCTGCTGACCCCTTTCTACCTGAGACAAGACACAGAGCAGGTATCCTGGCTCCAACCTCAGGACCCCATCAGAGGAGGAAGTTTCTGCATGACCCCTTGGTCAGCAGTGGGTTGGGTTAGGGCTAGGGTTAGGGTGCCCTGATGCCTGAGGGTCTGCACTCCTGAACTGTTCAGGGCCCAGCAACGAAGAGCTGCAACGGAGGTTGCATTTCCACACCCCTGCCCCCTTGCCTCCCAACCTCCCGTGCAGCCGGCCGGACCAAGTGAGACAGACGCACGGCCAGCGCGGGGCTGCGGAGGACGGTTTCTATGGCAACAGGCAGCACATCGGAAAGCGCAGAACTGACTCTCCTGGCCCACGTGACTGGACAGCTTGGCTGGCAGGAGGAGAGGCCAGAGCCGGTGGGTCCCACCAGCCTCCACCCTCTGCATATGCCCGTGCAGCCCTATCTCCTCACATGCCTGCACATGTCCTGCAGGCCCACGGGTCTGCGCAGTCACACGTGCTCCCCTTGCACACAAGCACGCTGCCCTGCATGCTTTCAGTGTGCCTCCCCCATGCACACGCACAGCTCTCGCCCTACATGCTCATGCTCATGCATGCAGGTGGCCATGCGTGCTCCCCATCACGCCACAACATGCTCCCTCATGATGCATACACAGGCTGTGCATGCTTCCCCCATGCACGCCCCAGCCATTCACCCCTATGTGTATATGCACTGCTGTGCATGCTCGCTGCCCCCTGGCATGAGTGTACACGAAGGGCCTTGTGTCCTGATGTGCCCACTGCCCTCCCTAGCTGCCTTACGCACACACTACTACCAGTCACCCACCCACTGAGCGATACATGTTCATTCCTCTCTCTCTCTCTCACATGCATGCACACACACACATCCACATACATGCATGCATTCACATATATGCACGCACCCCTGTACACCCTCCCCAATAAATACCCACTGCCTGTTTGCACCCCCTCCTCAGGACATACCCACTGCCCACACACCTACTCCATCACCACCCCCAACCCCAGATGCATGCTCTTTCCCTCATGCTCACTTCTTCTGCCCCTCGCATTCCCCCTTCCTTGCTCACACGTGTCATTTCACCCTCCCGCTCATCCATGCTAAATGCCTGTTTCGGGTCCTGGGGGCATTTGGAGCAGGACAGTTCGGACCTGTGCAACACAGACCTGCCCCTCCTGTGACAGCCAGAGGCAGCTCTGGGGATGCATGCTTTGCTCAGCAGGGTTGGTGGGTCCTTTAGCCAGAAGGGCCATCCCTGATGTGGAAGCCAATAGCCCCCTGTGCAACGCTGTGTGCCCCACTAACTCCCTTCCTGCCCCCTCTCACCCACTCCCTTTGCCTGGTTGCCCAGGCACAGGAGGAGCTGGTCCACCAGCACCGCTAACAGCCATTGAACTCCTCCAGGCACAGCTTCTCTTCCACCCTGAGGAGACTATAAAGGGCTGTGAAGCAGCCACTGAAGATGAGAAAGCACCTGTATGTGCTGTGCTCTAGGGACCAGCAAAGGGATGTTATAAAAGCCCTGCTGTAATGGTGCTGGGGCTGCTTGGGACTTGACCGTCATTGCTGTGCTTGTGCATCACGGCTAGCTGGATTTTCCTGGCAGCAACAGGGACAGAAACGCAGAGTCCAGGTTGTTATAGCTCCAGCTAGAGCATCAGCGTTAGCACTGCTGTGAAGGAAACCATGCTAGCATGCAAGAATAGTGCTATAGTATAGTATAGTATAGTATAGTATAGTATAGTATAGTATAGTATAGTATAGTATAGTATAGTATAGGCTGGTTCACAGGATAGTAGCTGTTAGCAGTACAGGGGCTGTGATGCATGCTGTCCAAGCTTCCTGCAACCTGTTTAGCAAGGTGTGTCTCATTGCGCTCCAGTCCCCTGCTGCAGAAACCACGGCTGCCAGTGATTTTTCCTCTTGTCTTGCCTGGCAATCTCAGCAGACAGGCTGCAGGCAAAATGGGAGGCACATTTCTTTTCCTCTGAGTCCTAATTGCAATTCTGCAGGTCAGTGCTGGGCACTTGGGCAGGGTGTTGTGGGAGAGACTCATGTGGCTGGTACCTGAGCTATATCTCATCTGCAGATGCATCCAACGTCAGCCTCCAGGGCTGTCACCGGAAAGATTTTTGTTCTTTGATAACATGAACATACCCTTTCATCTTTTCTTTAAAACCAGTGCTGCAGAGCAGCATGCAGCAAACACGGCTGCAGACTTCCGACCAGCTCCTTAAAACTGAGACCTCGCACTGCCCTGTTGAGATAGCGAGTGGTGTTAAGGGTATGTGGGGAAACTGAGGCAGAGCGGTTAACTGACCGGGAGCATAAATCAGGTACTCTCAGAGTGGAAAAAGATGGCATACTGTAAATGTCTGAATGTATTCATCTGGTCCAAAGCCTGTTGAGGCCAATGGAAAGATACCCATTGACTTCAGCAGCTGTTTGATGAAGCTAGTCTTGAGCTGCAGGTCACAAGTGTGGGCAGCTTGCTCCATTCTGGGTGAAAGCATCTTAAAACTCATTAAAGACTAGTTCAAAATTAGCAATGAGTGAAGTAGTAAGGGGGTGTTGTGAGTGGAGGCACATTAGCAGGATGGGGTTGATAGGACTGGAGGTCGTGGGGGTGTGGTAGATGGAGATGTTTCAGCATAGCTGTGCAAGCTGCAATATTATGGCGTGCTGTCAGAAATAAATACATTATCAAGAGGGTAGGGGAAGCCCCGGACAAGAAAGGCAGAGGGTGCTGAGGCACGCGGGTAGGGTTAGGTCTAGGATGAACAGCAAAAGATGCTCTTGGGTGCAGCAGCGAGGCTGGGGGTGGATTTGGGACTAGAATGGCAAAGTGCTTTCCATGGTAGGACCAAGGTGATTAGGTGCAGGGGGAGCTCCCTGGTGCCTGGCTGCTTTATACCTAGTCCATCCCCTCGCTTTATAGGAGTTTGTTTCCACAGCCTGCAGCACTCTTGTTGGAAAGTCTTCGAGCAGGCTGTGAATAGGGTTTTTAGTACCGGGAGGGGAGGGAACTGCCATGTTCTGCTCGTCCCTGGGCCTTGGCTTGTATCCCCAAGGCGTGAAAATGGACCCTGGGTTTTACTAGATGAGATCAGATATGTCCCTATATGTATAAACAGTGTAGAGTTTCCCTATTTAAATACCCCTGTCATGTCAACTGGATGCCATGGCATTTGCCTGGCATCTAAAACCATCGTGAAGTGTTGTTGTGGACTGTTAAGAGGTCCCTGTGTCCCACCCCAGAAATGGCTGCATTTTTGTGCATCATTTAAATGACTCCAGTCAAATGCAATCCCATTTAACTTGAAGGGAGAGACTACTTGTGTGAGAAAAGCAGATAGGATTTGGCCTATAGCTTTGACAATCAGTTAGTAAAAGCAGTGGGGATCCATTTTTGGATGAAGGTGCAGTGTAAAAAATGTAAATCTTTTCTTTAGTGTTCACTCTATGGTTTAAGGCCGTATTTTTATCTGATGGTAATATGAAAAGTTGAATGGTTTGCACTCAATACTATAGACTCAGGGTAAAAAGACAGCTTTTATAGCATATACAGCTCAGGGTGAACTTTTTAATTTAATCTCATGTATACTTGGGCATCAGAACTAAAGGCAAACCGCTTTCAAATATGCATGTATAAATATTTAAAGTATTTTATCCAACTCTTTCTCCCTTCCTGCTTTTCCCCCTGTGTTTTTGTTTGTTCAGTAGCCTGCAAATATTTTTTCATTCTTCAGGTAGAGCAGTAAATCTGCATATGTTTGAAGAGAGTTTGCTGCAGATTGGAGCAAATGAAAATATTCAGCATTTAGGGCCTAATTTAGCCAGCTGCAACTTGGCTGATTTCATTTAGAAATAGCTGTAGTTTCAGTCCTGGTATTATTGTATAGACAAGGGTCCATGGTTCAAGGTGCAAATACAGAGGAGAAAGGTGGTTTCTGCCTCACAGAGCAATCCTACAGAGTCACTTTTCCAAACCTTTGAGCCATATCAGCAGCAAAACCCTTTGGGCAGGGGGCTGGACTCGATGATCTTCCGAAGTCCCTTCCAGCCCTAATGTCTATGGGTCTACGAATCTATAAAACAACTGCAACAACACTCAGTAACTCCTGCTAGTCCACTCAGGGGAGACAAGAAGCTAATGGCTGATTTTGCAGCAAAACCAGCTTTGATTAGGTATTAAGAAAAACTTTTTAAATATACGGATGGTGAAACAGTGGAAGAGACTCCAGGCAGCGGTGGGATCCTTCCCACTGGGAAGTTAAAAAACAGGTTTTGCAAACAAGACAAGTCTACATTTCCTCCTGCCCCTGAGCAAGGGAAGGGACTAAATGATCTCTTGAGAGACCTCTCCACCCCTGCCTTTCTGGAGGGAATCGGCACGAAGCAGGACATGCTGAGCGTCCATGCCAGCTCTGATAGCTGAGCATCCCAGGGCTCCCTACAGACCGTCCCAGGGCCCCGGGGTGGTACGGCAAGACTGATACCCCTATTGCAGGCAAGGGAACGGTCACAACTGGCCTGGGTAATGCAGCAGATTTGCAGCGCAGGCAAGACGAGCTCCCATGGCTGCTGCCTTGATCCCAGCCTGCTGCTTTCCATCCCTCCTCTTCCTCTGCCCTGGGCAAGTCTCTCTCTGCCTCAGCTATCCCTGTGCAACAGGAGGGTACCAGTCCCTCCCTCAACCTCCCGGTGTCAGGGGGGTTGATCAGTTAATGTTTGCACAGCGCTTTGAAGCTGCCAGGTGTGGTCTAAGCACTAAGCATTAATCAATGGGTCTCTGAACACCCAAGCTAGATAGAGGAGTGAGTGAGAAGCAGCCCGTCCCCCCGTTTCTGTTCTCAGATGCTGTCTCTGACACATGCCATCACAGTAAAAGGAAGGGGCTGAGACTGCCTTTCAAGTCAGTTGATTGCTACTGGTCCAAGACCTCACACTCATTTCTAGTTGAAGGTGAATCGATGGAGTGATCTTCACCGTGTCGAAGAGGAAGGGTTGGGGGGGAGGAAAAACAACCCGGCTCTGGCTGAGATGCGTACAGGCTGTCAGCTGCAACAGCAGCCGACTGATTTATGTCTTAGGTTCTTTTTGAAGAGAACAAGCTACAGACCTCCGGCGGCGGGGAGCCAGCCAGTGGATTTTGCAGCATCTTTCGTCCCTGCGTGGATGGCTTGAATAGGAGAGGTTCCTCTTTCTTCTTCTTTGCCTCTTATTGGTAGGGTCTTCATGTCTGGGGTATTCCCACTCTGGGAATGGGAATAGGATGCATTTCCAGATGGTAGAAAGAACAAATAAACTTGTGTTTAAGACACTTGCTGGGAGCCCAGTGTATTGCCTGGCTCTACCACAGACTCACCGAGTAACCTCAGGCAAGTCCCATAGGCCCAGACCCTCAGAAGCGTGTACCTCGCGTGAAAATCAAAGGGAGTTAGGTACCTAAATACCTTCTAAGGATCACAGCCTTCGATTCCCTGGTTTTCAACTCCCCATTCGTGAAATAGGGATGATGTTATTCTGTTTTGGTCCCTGCCTGTCTTGTCCAGTTAGCAAGCAAAGGCAGGGCTTGTTTCAGTGCTTGCATGCCAGGAAGCACAACAGGGTTCTCGATCTCGGGGCATGGCCCAAAGGTCCCACGGCCAGATTAACAGCAAAAATGGCCCGTGTGCATGTGGACTTGCATGAATAAAAAGCCACATGTTGCGGGAGCCCTGGCATTGCCCTGCAAGAGGCAGGGAGCCTGCAGAAATCCCTCCAGGTGTGAAGGGGCTAAGAGGCAGAAGGCAATCCCTTATTGAAGCTGTTGGGTGTGCACAGGACCTGGGACTGCGTGTGATTTCCCAGCTCTCCTCTCATGTCAGAACAGCAGGTCTCCCTGTGTCCAGGCTTGGAAGGGGTTGATGACTACCTTGTCTTGCCCACATGCCTTGACCCTGACCTTGCTGGGCCGCCTGTGGCCAACATCCCCATGGCTATGCAAGTCCTTTGCTTCAAAGCTGGGACAGCGAAGAAGGATGCCCCATGGTGACAACCTGGCTACTAGGGTGGGTGCTGACAACCAACAAGCTCATTTCAAGGAGGCCCTTGGGCAGCAGCCACTCTGCTGGGCTAGGTTAAGTCCGAGACGCATCCCTGATGCCCTCTAATACTTACCTCTCTGTCCTTAACTCTTCACTCTTTATCGTTCCAGAAAGTGAAACATAGCTAGGGTCCCATTGCCATCCGTCCTGGCCCAGTTGAGTGTCACCAGCTGGAGGAAGGGAGCTCTGCGGTCAGCGGGAGGAAGGATGGCCTTGTAGATAGCATTAGCTTGGTACCTGGGAAACTCGGGTTCAATTCCCAGCTCTGCCACAGACTCCCTGTGTGAACTTGGGCAAGTCACCTAGCCTCAGCTCCCCATTTGTAAAACTTTGCTAATAGCATTTCTGTATTTTGCAGGGTTATTGTGAAGTGCTCTGATCCTCTGACAGTGGGAGCCAACAGAGCACCTAAGAAGCTGCTGCCTCGTGTGTGTGTGCTGCGGGGGGAGAAGAGGGCGGGCAGGAGCGAGGACCCCTGTCACAGTATTTCTAAAGTCTCAGATTGCCTGAATCAAGCCTTGCCACCAATATCAAATTGCCACGAGCATCTGGGCCAGAAGGGCTGTATGCCCGAGTGTGATAGATGATGTGTTGATTTCTTTTCTATTTTTTTTTTTTTTTTAGTTTAACACCTTGCATTGATTCACGTCTTAGTTTGTAGATTGTATGAGAGGCTAATTTGAAGGCGGCCCTGCTTGTCGTCCATCAAATGCTCCAGGTACTTTGTCTTCATTTTGATTTGGCTGCTACTTCTCCGCTTTGCGGCTGGGAACCTGCCAGGCAGCAGTGGGGTCTGCGGCTGGAAAGTTACGCCGCAGGCCCAAAGACCGGGGACAAAACGTGCTGCTGACTAGATGGGAGGCATCGCCAGTGCAAAATGCTGCATCTCCCCCCTGCACAGGCTGAATACAGTTCAATCCTGGGCCAGGTGCAGGTGCCCACTCACTTCCCACATGTGCCCTGGACAGCGGCACGGGCCTGAGTGCAGCTTGTTCAATTCTCCATCGCTCGGGTGTGGAGGAAGCCAGCTTTACGCTGTCTCCTTTGCCCTCTTACAGCTGCTGGGAAGGTCTCCCATCCCTGTCACCACAGTCTGTGCAGTAGAGGTAGAGCAAAATCCCCACTTTGCTCTCCCCAATATACCCTTACGCTAGGACAGGACAGACTGACCCTAGGAGCCGGGCCAAAGAGCCTGTTTGTTTCTTCGCTTCCCTGCTGAGATGAGCTGCTGGTCTTTGCAGACGGAGTCATGGAAAAGGGCCGCCGGAATAATGAACACCTACGATGCTGACCAGCTGCACGCTGCTCCTACCAGTGCAGGATACAATCGAGTCGGCTGCATTCAACAAGCAGGGATTTCAGTGCTGAGGTCTTGAGCCAGCTGGTCCCTTCTGATCTGTTCAGAAAGTTAAGCTTATTGTAATGGAGCTGCTCCAGTGGTGGTTAATTCAGTGCCAGCCCGCTCGATCCAGGTTGCATTCAATGGCTCTTCTAGTCCTATTGTATATAAAACCAGGCTCCATTGCTTGAATTTTTAGGGTCTCCCTCCCATGTTCACATCAGTAGATCATACCAGGAATGATGGCTGCTGTACTATTAGTAGCCATGTATTGATGCCCCGGTGCTGGGTTGCTCTGTAGGGGCCGTTGCTGTCTTAGGGAGTGTCATCTCAATATATAACATGGCAAACACTTCCAGGGGAAGTGTTGCTGGTAAGAGGTATTGCCACAAATGAGCACTGAATGTGCAGGCAGAGATGCCACATGCAAGGATAGCAGAGAATAAGCCCAGTGTGTCTGCTGCTCTTCCCAGTATTGGGATACTCTGAGGAGTGGGGGCAGGTATAAAGCAGAATAGGGCAGCAAGTGGAGTTAATGCAGCATCAATTTGCTTTCACGTGTGTTTGCTCCCTGCAGTGCATAATCGAGTTTTCCAACCCTCTTAGCTAGTTTCCCTACTCTCTTACCTTGTTGGACTTAATAAGATTCCCCAGGCTTTCTTCTACCTGGATGAAAAGGTCAATACACAGTAGTTGCATGTACTTACTACGGCTGAAAAGCAAGTGTCTGGTGGCTCATGGGGGTTAGTGCCAACATGCAAAACCTCATGTCCCTCGGTCACCGTTTCCATTCCAGGCAAGGTCAGCGGTACTCAAATGCTGTCATCTGATGGGTCTGCCATAGCCTCAGTACAACTCAGTGGCATTACCTACTCTGGAGCCTAGTGAGCTGTGATCCATGGAAAGGTTTGAATTGTTCCCTTTAGAGGAAGAGTCAAGGATTTAAACTGCTGTTAAGAGATGGTTCCTCCAGGATAGCACACATGGTAGGAAGGTGCGATGCTTGGCCAGCTAGCAATGTTGTTCTGGTGATAGAGCCTCATCGGCATTAAATTCACTGCAGCCAGAAGAGAGACTTTCCAATGACGATACTTCATGATGCTCAGTTGTCTGTTTGGGGGCACTGTGCTATCCCTCTCCTTTGACGGGACAGCGGAGCATCTCTTATTTAGTTGCAAAACCGGGCGGAGATCCATCGCCCTGCTCTGTTACAAGCACCTGCTCAGAGACAGCCCTCTTCTTAGCGAACATCAGCACTTTCCAGGGGTTTTAGGTACATGGCGAGCTAAAATGTTGGGGTCCTTTGCTGATTCTGACATCAGCAACTTCTTAAAGCTAAGCGCCAGCATTTGTATGTTGGCCAGCTAAGCCAAGGAGGCGTCTGCTGAAGTAGGGGATGTTAGCGAGGGAGTTGAGAGCATGTGTGTTGGAGGATGGGTGTTTGTGCTTGCAAGGTAATAACTACAGGCAGCTAAAAACAAAGAGTCGGGATCCCCAAGGCTGCAGATCAAGGATGTTTTAGTTGAGTGAGCGGGAGAACTCATCGTAATTTCGAACCGTCTCTCCCTTCACACCACCTGCTACATTAGGAAGCTTTGCTGTTGTTACCAATTATATTTTATTTAAGTGCTGATGGTGGGAAAGGCAAAAACACAGATATGTCTCATGTCCCAAGGAGTATCCAATCCAAGCACAAATACAAGTGACCCTGCAGGGCCATCTCTTCACCTTCAGAGCCAAAAGCATGATCCCCTCCCTGCCTACAGCCTCTGATGCTGCTATGATATATATATATATATATATATATAAAAATAATTTAACTGCAATTTTTTTTGTTAAAATATGCTACTCGTTCTGAGAGTGATAGTTTTCATTATGTGTTTCTTTGGAGGTGAGGAGTGGTTATGCAAACAGGATCATTTTTATGTAGAAGATACTCTCTGAGGACCCTAATGTTATCAAAATATATCTCGTATCGGATGGAAGTAATGTGCATCCTCTCAGCCTGTCCTGTCATGCCACTATTTTTCAAAGCCTTCACTAAGTTTTATACACAAAATCCCATAATACATTTGTTAATATTCCTCTGGTCCCCTGGTTAAAACCAGAACTGGGCCGGAGGATATATAGATGACAGAGCCCCCGAATTACCTCGGGGCTGACTGTCCCAAATTTTTGAAACAGAAAAATCCTCATTGCCCTGGAGCTGGGATTGGCCGTGTTCAGCTAAGCAGCAGCTCTCGCATCCCACTTGGCCAATGTTTATACCACGAAGGAGACGAGGGTTGGGCTCCTCCACGCTGGCAGCAGCGAAGCTAAAACGTCTCTCTGGGTGCTGGTAGGAAATCCTTGGAAAATCTTTTATTTGCCAGTTGGCTTGCAGCCCGCGGTGCCAACTTTGGTCACTTGTCTCACCATTGGCCAGCGGGAGGTAAGGATTTTTGAGGGTGATATCTTGTATTGGGCCAATGGCACGGATGGGATAAAGCTTATCGGGTCTGAATGGAGCGGCCTGATGAAGAATGCCTTGCATTCAAAAGCTTGCCTAACTTTATCCCAACCACGCTGTCAGTCCAACATGAGAGATCATCCACAAAAACCTCACCGGTTGTATAATTCCTGAACCATCACAGCGACAACCTCGTTCCGACACTACCACGTGGTCCGCGGCACGTTTTTATGGTTCAGCTCAGATAAGTTGGATGCTGTCCCTGTTTGGATATTTTGTTTTGAAATCTCGTGTGTGGGTGGAGGGGTTTGGTTTAGGGCAGCAGAAATCAGCAGTGTTTGGATTTGACCTTTAAAGTCGGATCCAATCCTGGTTTTCTCGTCACGAGTAATGAACAGTTCTTTGCCCACAACAGTGAGCGAAAGCAGAAGCTGATGCACTTTCAGCTCAGTACATTGCCTAAGGCACATGACTACCTGGTTGTTCAGGGGAAAGCAAATGCATCCATAAACCCAGGCTCTGTGCTTCACGTGGGGCACGTTGGGAAATTCGGCTTTGCACCCTGAAGCTTGTCATTTCATTGCCTTTTTCATAGTGCATGTAGCTGTGGCAAGGCTCTTTGTGCCTTGCAGATTAAAAACACTCAGCACCTCTCCTTAGACCAGGTGCAAGTTTGCCCTACAGTATATCCCTCTGCAGCCTCTGGTGTCTGAGACCTTAGTGGTGGGTGACTGCACGCCGTGCTGGCCCTTTAGCTGAGTTAAAAGAAGTGGGCGAGGTAGTTTTCACAGTGATGAGCATTGCGACTATGCAGAAAACTGGTAGTTACTTGCAGGTAATACCAAAGTAATCGCTACTTCAAACCTTTAGCTGGTCATAGGGGTGAAGAGGGTATTTCCCCATCATGAGCACTTATTGTAGACATTTTACCATCAGAAACTGCCGTGTCTGGAGGAAAGATATGATTTGGGACCCGTGCTCTCAGCTGGAGTCTCTTTCTATCCTCCGTCCCATTCAGAGATTTCTTCTTTTCACTCTTCAGAAACCGAAGGACCCAGGTCGGCTCTGGGAGCGGCCCAGTCTTCAGACTCTCACTTACCTGAACCGTCTCATGGACCCCGAGTAGTCCATTTGCATCATAAGACCGACTCACCTGTGGGATAAAACTCTAGCGCTTACTTTCCGAGCAAAATAACTGGAAGGAGACCCAGGCCCCTTGCTACGTGTTGCATATATTGCACAATTAACTGGTTAATCACACAATAAATTTAAACTGGCCACATGTGCAAGGTAATGCTCACATGATAAAAAATGGCCATCCAGCTATAAAGTTAGTGCTTGAAAATGTGTAACAACTCTGATCCAGCTTTCATTTGAAAGTGCAGCAGGGCCTCCAACCTCTGTTAACCTTGAAGGAGGCTCTTTTTTTTTTTTTTTTTTTGGTCCCAAGGTAGCAGCCCTTTCTCAAGCTGAGCCATGAGGATGTGTAAAGTCATGCCAGGCATCTCCCTTTCCACCCCCAGCCTTGCCCCTGAGCGAGCAGACCGTGGTGCTGATCAGTGATGGATGAGAGAGAGCTACTGATGCAGTATTTCCCATTATCATGTCAATACAGAGGTGTTATAAATTGCATTCATACTGCCGTGACGGCTGCTGCTATGATCTCTGACCGCTCTGCTAAAGCTCAGACTGCAGGGGCTGGGGGTGTTTTGTGTTTGCGAAGCCGGCTTTCATTTGCAGACGCCTGACTCATTGCCAGCCTGGAGGCAGCTCTCTCATTCCCTCCCTCCACCTCTTTGCCAGGGCAGTCCTTTTTTGTCGCTAGCTGAACTCTCTTGGCGTAAGCACCCTGGACTCGGTTCACGTCACCCGTTTGCTCACGCAGCGCGGAGTAGCTCCAACCAGCCCCCACAGTCCCTCCAGAGAGCCGGGTGGAGGATACTGTGGTTGTTGGGATGGGACAAGGCTGAGCTGGGGTGGCCGGGCACCACGCGGCTGTGCGCGCGCTCTCGACGTCGTGTGCCTAACGATGTCTCTGCGGTTCCTAGCCATGGCTGTGCCATTGACGGAGGGCAAAGCGAGATTGTATTTGTCATTGCATTTTCAGCTCAAGCGCGCTGGGCTCGTAAGCTCCTGTTGACGATTCACTGCAAGCAAACAGATTTGCTTTTTGATGGGTAATAAATGAGCATGGGCTCAACTCTTCTCCCGTTACACCCGTAATGAAGCAAGTGGGATCATACAGGCTTAGTGGCTTCTGGGCTGTATGTGGTTCTTCCTCTTAGCCGGCGCTGGTTCACTTGCAGCGGGGAAGGACAGCTCGGTGGCTAACGCAGCCTTCAGGGAAGTTGAATCTTTCTCCCCTTCAAAAAGACCCTCCTTTGGGGCAGGGAGGGGAGCTTAGTCGACTTCGGGCTCTTGGTTAGGATGCAGCTATAAGGCTGGGGCGCTCTGGAAGTTTTATTCACCTTGGACATCCAACAGTGACTGTGCTTGGCAGCTGCCGCGTTGATTGGCATCTGGATTTGGGACTGAGAGGCAAAAAGCTTCAGCCCCTGTTTCCTTTCTCAGGCACCTAAGCTTGGTGGGATCTGAACTGGTGACAGAAATGAAGGCTCTCCATCCCAGGCCCCTTTACAGAGCTACTGAGGTGCTGCTTTTAATGATATGTAAATGCATACAGAATAAATGGAGCCGACAACACATGTCTTGGGCCCATATCAGGTCTACTGGAGCCAACTGGAGCTCTGGGAGCCAGAAAGGTTGGAGCTGTAGTCCAGCATTTTCTCTCCTCGCCACTCAATAGATACTCAGCGATGGGAAGCATATTTTTGTGTTGTTTCTGAGGGTTTCACTTTATGATTTACCAACCTTTCCCCATCTTTTTCCTTGCCAACAGGTAAATTCTAAGCGCCGCTTGGAAAAACGAAGTACGAAAGTGCTATACATCAGACACAAGGACATGCCAAGATATCTGCTTTGTGCCTAGATTCCCACGTATCAGCTGCAATATTCCCAGCATGCAGAATTTTATACAGCATGTTAAAACAAAGGAAACAAGGAAAATCAAAGAAAGAGGAAAAAGCGTGGAGATGGAGGAGGAGGAGGACTGGAAGGAGTGTGTGGATTTATTTCCTGCCTATCATTCACATCTCCTTAGAAAACTTGGTTGTACAGTTGTAGGAAATGGTTTTTAATGGATTTTTTTTCCCCCCTAAGTTTGCCATCTATTGGATGTGGTCCCTTCTCTTGGGGCTAGGCCAGTCTTTTATTCCTTTATTCTTTGAATGGAAGATTTGCTTTTCTGATGTAGCTGGATGTAGCCCTCCCCTGCGTTTGCTGAGTATTGGACCTGTTGCCAGGTCTCTGAGATCATGTTCGTTCAGGTGTTAGTGCCATCTCAGGAGCTTGGGATAATAGGGCATGGCCAAAACCTATGTGCAAGTGCAGGTCTGTCTTGCCCGCACATCCAAGATTTATCAATGGGAGTAACTGTAATTCTGTACAATCTTTGGGGGAACCATTCCACCCTAAAGATGATTTTGTTGTTGTTGTCGAATGAGACAAAATCAAAGGTCCATGAACACTTATTCAATCTATTCCAGCATGGACCTGAGATATTTATTGCCAATTTGTTTCTTCCATTTTTGCCTCGCTACACTTATCTTAACTCTTTGGTGGGTCATTAGGAACACATCCAGTGAAGCAGATGGTCTGGAGAAGTTGTATAAATCTGCAACATTTGGAGCTTCAGACCGTGCAGGTGTTTGCTGGGCCGAATTTTGTGGAGAGTTGGTGAAAGACTTGAATGTTGCGTGTTGTACTAGCTCGGGCGTCTTGTAGGTGGAGAGAAATCAACAGCGTGATCCGGGGCTCAGCGACTCAGATGCAGTACACCCCACGCGGCGTTTCCACACGCTTATCTCATCCTCCCCAGTTTCTAGCGTGGGGCCCTTACATGACACAAACGTGACATGCAGAGTTGGTCCCTATCTGCTGGACTGTGTATGTGGTGGGGATTAGAGCTTTTGGGACTTTACAGAATCTGGATCCCATTGTAAGTGCACGTGGCAGAGCGGCACGGCTCCTTCTTGACACTCGCGGAAGCAGGTGTTTCATTTGTGTTAGCTTTTGTCCGTTGTAGCACTTTGCTTAATAAAAAGACTTTAGATATATCGTCCTTAGATATCTACCAAAATCGAAGGCAATGTATATATATGTATATATGTATGTGTGTGTGTGTGTGTGTATGTGTATATATGTGTGTATGTATATGTATATATGTGTGTGTGTGTGTGTGTGTGTGTGTATATATGTGTGTATGTATATGTATATATGTGTGTGTGTGTGTGTGTGTGTATATATGTGTGTATGTATATGTATATGTGTATATGTGTGTGTGTGTATGTGTATATATGTGTGTGTATGTATATGTATATATGTATATGTGTGTGTGCATGTGTATGTGTGTGTATGTGTGTGTGTGTGTGTATGTATGTGTGTGTATGTGTGTATATACATGTGTGTATGTATGTGTGTGTATGTGTGTATATACATGTGTGTATGTGTGTATATACGTGTGTGTATGTGTGTGTATGTGGATACACACACATATATATACACATACACACACATACATTCACATATGTATATATGTGTGTGTGTATATCTATCTATCTATCTATCTATCTTAGATTAAGGCAATCTCTCTCTATCTCGCCTTAGATTTTGGTAACAGTTCAGCAGGGAGCTCCAGTCTTTTAAAAGAGCTCCCTAAAAGTCTGCTGTTCCTTATAGGGCTTTTTTTTAAAGGATATCTGTAACTCTCTGAATACAATATAGAAGTGGACAGGGAGGCGAAGAATGGTTTTCCCAGCCCACAAACATTTTCAAGATTTCAAAACTTTTTTTCCATTCCACAGTGGGAGAAAAATCAAGATCTTTCCTAACCATTTATGAAAATCTCTGAGAGGGAGGGAGGACGGGAGGGAGGGAGGGAAGGAGAGAGAATAGCAAATAACCCGGTGCCTAGTATTCATCTGGGATGAGTGCCCTAACCACTGGGCACTTGGTTATTTTGCATCAGGTCTTTATCTCACTCCTAGACCTGCAAAACCTTCCTGACAAAAGTTTAATCATGACCGACCCTTGGCCGTGACAAGTGTTGATTTTAACAGATTGGCATTTTCTAAAGTAAATCAATTTCATTAAAAATACCCGGCTGGCTCTACGGGGATATTTGCAGTGACATCCCCTGAGCACATATACTCATCCAGGGGAGCGTGTGCGTTTTTTATCAGGTTCATTTTCCCCCTGAGGCCGAGCCAAATAGCTTCCTATTTACCCAGGTCATTAGTGATTTATATGATAATTGGCTTAAAGTTGATTTTAACTATTTGATTTAAATCTCTGGGGATTCGTATTTCTAGATATTTTCAAGCCCTTGGATATTCCACTGATGAAGCAGGGCTCGGTGTATATATACTTAATTAGTCCTGATGCCAATTAGTCCAGAATTATTAATTTCCTATCTGGACAAGAGTCTGAACCTTTCAATGAGTTGTAATAATTTGGGCATCAATCTTTGTGTGTTCGACAACAGAATTAGGACGTCATCTGCATAGAGCATGGTAGACCCCGGGACCAGAGCGCCGGGTTTCTGGCTTCCCGTGCTAGCAATTGTAGCCCCGTCGTGGAGAGCAGCAGGGACTGTTAGCTGCCCTATCTTGTTCCTCTCTGTAATGAAAATGGTTGTGAAATATAGTTATTGGTGATCACCTGGAAGGAGGGGATAGTGCAGGGCAGTTTCATCCCAATGATAAAGTGGTCACTGAATCCCATTCTCTCAAGAACTGTAAAGAGAGACTCCCAGACAACTGTATTGAAGGCGTTTTCAGCATCTAGCAATAATGCTTCCAAAGATTCCTCTGAGTGCTGTGATATTGCAGCTATATCAGTGAGTTGCCTGAGGTTGTCTTACCAAGGCCTCGATATAATAAATCCAACTTGATTTGCATGCATAATTTGAATGATAACTTTTTCCAAGGGCTTTGGCTCGAATCTGCACATTGCAATTTATCAGGGAAATGAGCTGCTTATTGTGCAGTTAGAAAGAGTTAGCAGAATCTTTTTTCTAGCTCGGGCATAACAAATATAACTGCCTCGAGCAGTCGATAATCTTATTGCTTCTTTCTTTGGAGTATGCTGTAGTTCGGCCCCTGATATAATCCTGCTCTTTCCCGTAATATTGCCCTTGACAGGACTGTGGAATCACTAGTTTCATAAAAGAGAGCCAGCTAATTGTTAATTTAAGCCACAAAGGTGGCTTCCATATGTATGGAGGTAGTAAGTCTTCATATCTAACTATCGACTGACATTCACACAGTCTGATACGGGGATATTAAAAAGTAATCTATCCTCTCGTAGCTAGGGTGAGAGGCTGAAAGAAAAATGATTTTGCAGGGCTTGAACGTCGCAATATACCTATCAGACCCAAATCCGGGATAATATTGGAAGCCTGTCTCTGCAGCGTTGGGGAAGTTCCTGGGAGGACGGCCAGTATTTGCTCATTTGTGGTACTCGGGGAAAGAAGCCGTCGAAGAACTCGTGTTGGGCCCGCGCACTTGAGCTAAGGGTAACACACGTGAGCATTTAGTCTGACATTTGCCATCCCACAGCCCTCTCTGGTGGGGTCTGGTTTTTGCTCAGCGATCTGGGGTGTTAATCATCTGTGTGACTCAAGCTCTAGCATTGCAGGAACTAGAAAGAGCTGCTCTCACGTCGTCCCGCTCCACGTTTTGGACCCGCCGTTCCATTAGACGAGTCTCCTTTACCTTAATGATGTCCGCTGTTTGCTTTGAAAGCATTGGCTTTTTTCTTTTAATGGGATTATTTAGCTAGGTCTGGTTCCGGGAGACACAATTAATGTGATTGGGTATGTTGGCTGTAATTGAAAAGCGATATTCTGTTCAGACCGGCGTTTGTTTGCTTATTGGACATGCCCTTTTTTTTTTAACCAAAGCTTTGAAGACAAGTTTCAGGTGTTAATCAGGTCTCTGACCTGCCTGGTCCAGTCTGTGTCGCACACTGGAATTGCTTGGCAGCAATTGAGATAGTCCAGACACAATCTTTTGGCTAAATAATAGCTCCTTTGTAGCAGCCATCCACAGAAGAGACAGAGCCTGGGAGACGGCAGCAAGCTTCTCCTTCAATCAGAAGGAGTACAATCAGTCAGGAGGGTGTCTTGTCCTTTGGAAGTACGGTTTGCTTTGGCCTGCTGTAGCAAGAGCAGTTTGTTAGGAAGCTTGGATCTGAATTCACAGCCCCGGCACTGAGGAAGGTTGCATGGAGGGTTTAAAATAGATCTATGCCTATCCCCTGACACTCAGTTTTCATGAGGATCAGGGCTTACATTGCAGCTGGAAACAAGGTTTGGCCTTAAAATAGTGGGTGCATTTCTTTCTTTGCTCCCACAGTAACCAGACTGGCACTCAAGCTTTGAAGAAAACCTGCAAAGATTGAGATGGAAAGTACAGGCTCTTCTGTCAGGCCTCTGGGGCTCTTGACTTTGCTCCAGGACCCCTGCAACCAATGTCACATCCCTGCCACAGCCACATGACCCTAATGACACAGCTGGGGGCATTGATCAGGGCAATGCTGGACTTTTCGGTACTGTCGGGTGATTGTGTAGTGATGCCATTGCTGCTGCTGCTGCTGCTGCTATGTGCATCGCTGTAGCACCTCAGGCAGACCAGGTTCTTTGGGTAAATCTGATACCTTTTATTAGACCAACTCAGTGGTTGCATGCATACCATGCTTTTGTATTTATTTAGTATTTATTAGACCAACTCAATAGTTGCATGCATACCATTATTTCTTATTTCTTTAGTATTTATTAGACCAACTCAATGGTTGCATGCATACCATTATTTCTTATTTCTTTATTACTTATTAGACCAACTCAATAGTTGCATGCATACCATTATTTCGTATTTCTTTATTACTTATTAGACCAACTCAATAGTTGCATGCATACCATTATTTCGTATTTCTTTATTACTTATTAGACCAACTCAATAGTTGCATGCATACCATTATTTCTTATTTCTTTAGTATTTATTAGACCAACTCAATGGTTGCATGCATACCATTATTTCGTATTTCTTTATTACTTATTAGACCAACTCAATAGTTGCATGCATACCATTATTTCGTATTTCTTTATTACTTATTAGACCAACTCAATGGTTGCATGCATACCATTATTTTGTATTTATTTATTAGACCAACTCAATGGTTGCATGCATACCATGCGTTTGCATGTCTTTAGAATTTATTAGGCCAACTCAATGGTTGCATGCATACTATTATTTCTTATTTCTTTATTACTTATTAGACCAACTCAATAGTTGCATGCATACCATTATTTCTTATTTCTTTAGTATTTATTAGACAAATTCAATGGCTGCATGCATACCATTATTTCATATTTCTTTAGTATTTATTAGACCAACTCACTGGTTGCATGCATACCATTATTTCTTATTTCTTTATTACTTATTAGACCAACTCAATAGTTGCATGCATACCATTATTTCTTATTTCTTTAGTATTTATTAGACCAACTCAATGGTTGCATGCATTCCAGCCTCTGGCTTCTTTACTATTCCTTCCATCCAGGAAGAGCACACACCAACTGTGAATGCATCCTCAGTCTGACTTAAGGGTATTTATACCCCAAAGCTTGCAAAGAATAAATTTTCCAACTATTTGAGTTGGTCTAATAAAAGATGTCAGATTTACCCAAAGAACCTTGTCTGCCTACATCCTTGGACCAGCACAGCTACAGCCTACACCCCTGTAGCTGCAGCACCTCAGACCCCGAGCCATGGACCAGAACTCGACTGTCAAGCAGTGTAAAAACCCAGAGAAGGATGGTCCCTGCTCCAAATAGTTCCCACTTAAAGCAGAAGACAAAAGACACGGATCAGTCAGTACAAAGAGGCAATGAGATGGGGCAAGTCATTGTTACAGGCTGTGATCTCAGTGCCTACGTAACTGTTGTCAGTTTTCTTCCAGCATCTCAGCAGACTCTACATGGAGATAATGTGTGAGCTTGACGGTCCATCATGGCATAAGAGAAAGCACGAAGACAGTTGTTTGAAAAAGTAACTAGTGGACAATGCTGACTGGGCTCCTGGGTCTCTTGGAGGCAGTAGCTGACCTCATCAGTAGTGTCTGATAAATGATAAGGAGAGCGGAAATAGGCCACGGAGGGCCTTGAAATGATGACAGCTAGTGATGACAACAAGCTTGCGTTTGCAGTAGAGATTGGAGGCAATGGACAGACATGCAGGCATGTTCAAAGGAACCTACCAAGAAAATGATCTTTGCTGCAGCTTTCTGGATGGATACAAATGGGACAGAACTGCCTTTATAAAGGATGCTGTAATAATCACCACGCCAGAGGATGAGACCTTTAGCTGTGTCTGAATAGGAAAGGCCACATCTTTGAGAATCTGCTAGATCAAGACTTGCCTTGGATGCGAGGACTTGGAAGGAGGTGACACCAGGTTACGGGCATTGTGCCTGCCGACGACGGAGGCAGTGGAAAGGGCTTTTTTGAGAGGAGGGGCTCGGTTTAACCCACGTTGAACGTGAGCTGACAGCTAGACATCCATGAGGAGATGTCTGAGCGAGAGAGAGAGATGCCGTGATTTTAATTGGGACAGAAGGAGCCAGGTCTGCAACGTGGGGAGCGGGTCTATGAGTCATCAGTGCAGAGAGAGCTGAATGGGAAATGATCCCCGAGATGGTGCAGAGAGAGAAGAGGAAGGGAAAAAAAAGGGAAGCAAGGACAGAGTCCTGCAAAACCTCTGCAGAAGGCCAGAGAGAGGGGAGGTGGACAATCAAAACTGGCTCGTGGACTAAACTTAGCAGCACAGAGCCCAGCAGCGCTGTACACACCACCCTTTGATCCCGTCACTGCTGCGAGCCATTTCAGCAGGGAGCCAACCCAGCCAGAGATGGCCCTGGGAAACTGAGGCATGCACAGAGTGCGTAATTGTGCCCTGGGTCAGAGAGGAAGTCTGCGACAGAGCCAGGAATAGAAAGTCAGCTCCGCTCGGCTCCCGGTCGCGTGCCTCATCCGCTGTGCTCTCTCCCCTCCAGGCAAGCATCAAGGCAAATATTCAAGCCCAACAAGTCTGCTTGGAACCAGAGCCGAGTCAAAGGTCAGCGCACAGGCACAAAGATGCTCGTATTTACTGACCGCTCGTCTGGGCGGCTGTTGAGCATGAACGTCGGCCTCGCTGCTGAGGCAGGGTCAGAGGGGTCGTGGTGGGGAAATGATTACTTGCTTTAGGGAAAACAAAAATTGTACAGAGATAGGAGCGTTCAGGGTTGATCTGCTGGAGATGAGCTGAGTTACAGCTATATCACCAGCCAGGCCCTTGAGAGACAGGCAGAGGAGCAAGGCATTCTCTTTGGCATTTTAGGAGCCTTTGCCCTGCTGGATTTAAGACACAGTGGAAATGGTGCTGGAGGGAAAATAGCACACAAACTCACCTCGCTGTGTCACCCATCGCTCTCCCCGTGCTTAGAGGGAGAAGTTTGGAGTGGCAGCTGCGTTATCAGAAAGAAACTATCTAAAATGCTCGTGGCTTAGTAAAGTGGAGCAGGATACAAGCAGCAGGTGCTTTCCTGCTAGCAGCCATGAAATCTAAGCATGGCCAAAAGCAACGAGAAGGCACGTCGCTGCAAGGTGATGCGATAGATGCCTTTTAGTTGGAGCATGCTAATGCATCAGTTCATACGCCAAAATGTGCACCTCTGCCAACACAAAATGAGCACATCCAGGTTAACTCTGCTGCTGCTCAAGTGCGTGCGGTGTGGGCTGCTTCATTTGCTCAGAAGCAGCATGGAAGAGGAGGAATTTGGTTTGGGGGTCAAAGCAGTTGCCTGGGATTTAAGAACTGGATTTGTTTCAGTTCTCTGTGACCTTGGGCTCAGAACGTCAAAGGGATTTAGGTGCCTCACCAATGGAAAGCAGGAGGAGTGAGGCTGCTAGATACCTTTAAAAAACTCTCTCTCTAATATCTGCGGGGGCGTCTACATGTGCATCATTAACGCACTTTAGTTAATGTGCATGAAATCTAGTATCTTTGGGCATTTTACATGTGCTCCAGAAGGAGCTGGGGGTGCTTTAACTAGCAAGCTGCGCTAATTAAAAGCACCTGATCGTCATGTGTATTAGTGTCGGAGCAGGCTCCTTGCACACCTATAGGAGCCCTTCATTGAGAGGTACTAAGAAAATGCGCATTGGACTTTCTTAATGCACATTAACTAAAAAGCATGGTCTTTAAGTGATACTTAATGCACATTAGCCTATTTTAATGCACATTAACTAAATAGCACTTTTTTCAGCAATAATGCGCATTAAAATAGGCTAATGCACATGCTTTAATGCGCATTAAAATAAGCTAATGCACATTAAAGCATGTGTGTAAACACGCCCTGTGTGTCTTAGTTCTCCATCTGTCAAAAGGGAGAGGATAAAACTCACTCCCCCAGCCTATCTATGTCTGTTATAAGATCCTGGAGGCAGGAGCTGTGCCCTGTTATTAGCCGGGACAGTGCCTAGCACAAGAAACATTGACTGAGCCATCAAGGTGGTGCTGCAGTAAAAGCAGTCAGGATGGTCATAGCTGCCCAGTGCCCATGTTGTAACGCCGCAGCGGAAGTAGATGTCCTACCAGTAGCAGCCAGAGGTGTCGCTCAGCAGTTTCTGGGTGTGGGAACATAGGTTCGTTAGTGTTTTAATGTGTTTCTCCAGCATAAAGACCCAGAAAAGTGTTAAATGTTGCTGTCGTTGTCATCTTCCCTCCCATCATTATCAGACTTGCTTGCCCTCGTTTCCTACAACCACAAGACATCCGTGCTCCAGATGAGACGCAAAACCAAGGTTTTGACCACGTGATGCAGGCAGCGATTCCCTGGCATTTTTTCCAAAGTGAACTCCAGCATCCATCCCATTCGGGGAATTATTTGCACCCATGTGTAGCCCAGGGGCACCAGGGTAAGGAACAGGTAAATAGTAAACCAGTACAGATAATCACAAATCAAGGACAGGTAAGTAGTAAACCAATACGGGTAAGCGCAAATGAAGAACAGATGAGCAATAGGTGGGTGGCCGGGAGGGGTCCCAGCAAGGATTTCAGTGGGATCCTATGTCAACGAATCAACAATGATCATTACACAGGAATAACGAAATATAAGGTACTATTTTACCAAATATGAGGCACATAGCATCAGATATAAAACTTAACTCTTTAAGGGTCCCCAAGGCCTTGACACGGGTCCTGAGGCCTTGCCAGCGCTCCAGGGACCAGTGTGGGGAAGACCCTAATGCCCCTTGGGCCCTTCACAATCCTGAGGGAGCCTCTAAACTCAAGGGCCCTCTCCCTTTGGCTTTCCTTCTAGGAGCCTCTTACTAGCCAGGAGGAATTACCCCTTCCCTGTGGGAATCCTTTTCCCCAGCAACTCACGACTCCGGGGCCCTGGATTAGTGGTCCTCATCCCCCTCGGCCAAGTTGTTCCTCCACTGGCTCCCCTCGGGCCGCCGGCCGCTGGTGGCCCTGTGCACTGTCGCATGCACTGAGGGCTCTGCCTTCTGCTAGGGGATGGCGGCCCAGGCCACCTCATACAGCGCTGGGGCTTGGTCCACTTCCGGACCCTCCATGCAGGGTTGTCTGCACTGAGCCACTGGCCCTGTGCCAGTGGCTGTAGACCGACCGGAGTTGCCCCGAGCGGCTCTCAGGGGTCCCGATCCCTCCTAGATCGCTCCATGCTGCACCGTTGGCACCGCGTCCTGGCTGCTTGCCAGGGATTGGGGACCTGAGCTGCCTCATGCAGCTCCCAGAGTCCCGGCTCCGTGCACCATCCTGTTCACCGACTCGGATGCAGACTCGAGCTGCCTTGTGCAGCTCCCAGGGTCCGGCTCCATGCACCAACCCATGCACCACATTCCTCGCCACACGCCAGGGGTTGCAGACCCAAGCTGCCTCATGCAGCTCCCAGGGTCTCGCCCCGTGCACCAATGCCGCGCTTTTCAGTGGCAGGGCTGCAGGTTGCTGCCACTAGCTGCTCCTATCCAGCATCTTTGGGCGCTTCAGGGCAACAGCTCCACCCCCCGGCCAGCTCTTCTTTTGCCCGGTCCTCTTCTTCATCCCTCAACGCAGCCGCCCATGTGCCCAGCACACTGCTCTTTTATTCCCTCTGTTGGCTCCGACCCCAGATTGCAAGTGGACCAATCAGGTTGAAGCAAGGTGCAGGCTTCAACCAGGTCCAGGTTCTCTGCCTCGCCCTCCCCAGCAATCGCCTGATTGGTGGAAGTGTTCCACCAATCGCAAGGAGGGGTCTCCGATCCCAGACGCGTCAGGCGGCTGTCGGTCAGCCCGCTGCACGTGGAAATGCAGTTTCACGCGGAGGCATCCTGCGGTGGAGATGCTGCAGTGTCTCTGTCCAGTGATCCTTGGATGTTGGAGCAGCCTCCTACGCGCTGAAGTATCCCGTCCTCTCCTCCTCTCCTTTCGCTTCACCCCTGCCCCTGGTATCTCTGCAGTATCTGGGCTTGTGAGGGCGCCCGCAGAGAACAAACCAAGGACCCTTTTTTCTGCAATACTTGCACCAAGGGAAATATTCTGGGTTTTAAAGCCACAGCTCTGACCCTCTTAAAGGGGCCAGAATACAGATGAGGACCTCACCTCTGCTTATCTCGTGCTGTACATAGCAGACAAAGCTCTTTGCATCCGAGGACCTTAAACCATATTACAGGCAGGAGCGAATTAAACTCCTTGCTGCCCCTGTGAAAAGTTTAAGTGCTATCCCCGTTGCAGGGAAATTGAGGGGCTTGTTTGCAGGTCCCAAAATCAGGTCCCCAATGTCAAGACCTGAGCCAGACTCCCCAGACCATCCTCTCTTCTGTGCAAATATGAGCTACTTTGTCACTCTGAGGTCCGCCCCATGCTAATGTGAGTCCATCGTCTGGTGTCCTTCTGGAGGAGGCTCTGAGCTCTGTTTGAAACGAGAGCCAGAAATCTGAATTTGGTACTTGCTGCTGTATTGGCGATCCCCGAGGAGAGTGGTTCCCAATCGCGCTGGACACCTCAGGGCACCCTTCAAAGCATGCCAGTGTGCCATGGCATCCTGGTTGAGAATTGCTGCCCTAGGGCAAAGTCTTGGCCTGGGTTTTTCTGCCTTGGCATCCAAGTGTAAGCAGCTGAGCCCATTTGGGGCGTTTTGCTCTGGGAGTCCAGTATGCTTGACGGAGATGCCAGCCGCACCAGCAATGAGACCTGCAGATGGCAGCACGCATTGGGTTTACGTTCAGACACTGCGCCTGTTCTGGGTCAGCTCCGTGGAAGCCATTTGTGAACCTCTGCCCCTCGCTCGGAGACCCGAGGACGGCTACATGTCCTTCCCAACTCTACAGTGGGTCCGGTAAAATATCTCACCAACAAAAATCCTTGCCGCTTGCATTTTTCTTTGGCCCATCACAGCTACAGCCTGTGAATACGCTCGTCCAGTGGGAGCAGATCCATCTTCTGAGTTCTTTGGTTTAATTCACTCCAAAGTCGGGATGGCCCGTTATCTCCTGCATGCCCGGCACTGTTAGAGGTTATCTTCCGGTGTTACTGATAGTCATCCTCTATTATAGCTATGCAACTAGGAGATGAAGGGAAGAGCTACGGCATCAATCAATGATAATTCACAAGGGCTCACCTGATTCAGTTGGGAGCTAATGCAGTTAAAATGCATCTCTTGCTGAAAAACCTTTAATGACCCTCAAATGCAGCTCAGGCAACAACCGGAGAGCTTAGATCCTCTCTAAGGATCCCTGGCTCTACTAAATGCATTAGCTTAGAGAACTCTGCCGAAGATGCTAGGCCAAAAACTTCACTTTTAATAGTCCGATTGAAAGGTCATTTTTATTCATAGCCACTGCACGTTGGTGTCTGATAGCCCGTGGCATCGCCTGGTCAATGATGTGGTATTGCAGATATCACCCTGGGACAGCAGATGGTAAATACTGACCCTTTCCTGGTAAGCAATGCATGATGGCGATGGCCTCACCTGGAAGGTGTTGGAAGAGGTAATGCCGTAGATGTCTGCAGCTCCGCAAAGCAGAAGTGCTGTCTGCAACAAGCAGCAACTCTTGCCATTTCCATCTGATCAAAGCCAGCCCGGATCAGGGGCTGAGGAGTCATGCCCGACAACTCCTGTGCCCCTCTAGGAGGGCATAGCCTTTGGGGCGGAGGAGATTTCCCCCGCTTAGCTGGTGGCAAGAACCAAATGAAACAGGTCAATCATCCCCTTGGAGCCTACTTCACCATGGGCCTGACCCAGAGTTTATTGAAGTCAGTGGAGAGACTCACTATGGACTTTGGTGCACCATGTCCCTAGGTTCATGGCAGGGCCCTGATATCTGCTGCCACACGCTCTCGAGCACTGCAGCACTTTCCTCCAGACCACCACCCAGGTGGCAGATTTTGAGGTCGCTGGCTTTTCTCTGGGTGGTCTAAAGAAATCCTGTGGCGAACGGCAGATGAAACTATCCCATTTTGTAAAGTCCTCGTCCTCCCCCTTTCCTGCTCCCCCAAATCTTTAGGGCAGTTCATTCTTAGCAGCAGCTCTGCAATCCTTCTGCTGTCACCTGCCTGCCCAGACCCTAACCTTGAATGATACACATAGCAATCCCAGGAGGACTCCTCCGACTGATTGATGCCTATCCAAGCTGGTGAAGGAGGGAGGATATTTACTACTCAGCAGAGGGCCCTTCAGAAAGATGTTTTATTAAGGCTGCTTACAATACAGGAAATGCAATAAAGAACAGAGAGACAAACTAAGCAAGGTAAATATACCATACCTCCTATTGGGTCAGCATAACAGCTATAATACACAGGCATCCGGACTCGCATAGGTCACTCCTTGGCCATCACCTGAAGAAGGGAATAGCTTCTGTTTTCTAACTGATATATTGACCCAATAAAAGGTATTATTACATTGCCTATCACCACTCACAACGGGGAGAGCATTATACAGAGAGCGATTGCTCCCTTCGGAGAGCTGCAGAGATAGAATATATACGCATGTGTGCATGATGGATGGAGAAGGCGTCTTTTGTTGCAGAGAATGGGGAGCTCCAAAGACACCGGCCCAATGGTTCATTTATGCGGGGGGGCTGTACACGGTCCATTCCTTGCTTTTTACCTCTCGTGATGGCAAAAGCTATTTTAATCAGAGCTGGTGCCATATTGGCAGAGGCGGGGAAGGCTGAATATTGCACAGACACGAGGCATTTGGTTCAGCTGGTACATCTGAGACCACTAGCAGCTGTGAATTGACCACGCTGCAGAGCTGGGCTGGACCGTTTGATGAACCACACGTATGTCACCAGCTACAGCGAAGCCTTCACACCCACTTCGTACCGAAGCATAAGTTTGTTACGTTGCAAAAGGGATGTAGGGGAGTTAGGAAAAGAAAGCCAGTGTTAAAATCCTTCCCTTTTCAGCAAAGCGCATGCGGTCCCAAGAGACCTGTGCGATTTACACGTCGGTGCCGCTACCTCGATGCGAAAATGTAGGGGCCGGTTGTGCAGCTCAAGTTCCAGATGTCATCCTTGGGTACTTTGCTGATCCCCCTGGGCTGTCACCTGTGTCCTTGCAGCAGTGGTGCTCAACCTCATTAAACTCGAGGCCTCACCTTGGCAGACTCAAGGCGCCTCTCAGAAAAGGCCAGCTCTTTGCTTTCACTGGTTTCTTGACTACAGAAAAATACTGGAGCAATTCTCCTGTTACGAAGAGCTCAGTAAGACCACAAGAGGTTTTGATGCTCTGGCTTCCTATTTGAAATCTCCAGGTTTATCATGTGAATCAAGCATAGGTGTTTGCACACTCAACAGCGCTAACAGTGAGCACCCCGCTGCACCCTTAAAAGGACCTCGCAGCACCCTGGTGAATGTGGCACCATTGGGAATCATTGATTTAAAGGTACAATTCCCTGCATGGCTTTTGTCAAGATCTTTGGTTCCCTTCCCGTGCTGTCAGAGCCATGCTCTTTTTGTGCGATCTCCTCTTCTTGCCCCTATGTATCTTCCTCTCTTGGCTGCCCAGTGGGCCAGCTTCAACAGGAGGGCTGGAGGGTGCTCTGGGGAATATCCCAGGGCCTGGTGCTTAAGATGCTTTGCTGGGAAGACCAAAACCTTCGATGCAGGAATTGGCTCTGATAGATGTCTGTGCTATGCCAGGTACTGATCTCAGCCAGGCTGCTATGTGGAATTATAATACAGCTCATCATAGTCCGTGCATGGTGGAAGAAAGCTGGGATGTTCATTAGAATTACAGGGATGTAATTACGGAAAGAAGGGATGTTCGTTAGAATTATAAAGCCCTAAAGAAAAGTCTTTGTCTCACCTCCAAGAGAGATGAAAAACTTTGAAATACATCACGCTTTATAGTAGTGCCATGTACCTTGATAGTGTTCCCTAGTCTGCAGGAACCTAGGGCCAAGCTGGGAGTAAATCCTTGATTGCTAACCTTTAGGCCAAGTGGCAGAGGGTGCCCTTCTCCATGTGGCACCGTCATTGAGAGTGGCCTCCTGTTTGACGTCCGTAGGGCATCTGCAAGGGGCTGGAAGTGTTGCTTTTGGCACTCAGCCCCCCAAATTATGCATGATTCCCTCATCACCGACATGAGATTGCACTCAGCAGTGTAATCCTGCCAGCCCTCTTTTCTGCCATCCATCCCACATTGTGGATTTCCAGGCATGCCCCAAGGGGTTTAGCTGGACGTGGCTTTGTTGAGGTGTGCGAATGTCGCCAGGGTTAGCAGTGGCTGATTAGTCGGTGCTGATTATCTCCTTCACCAAAATGCTGCTTTGCAAACTTCAAATGGCGCTTCTGAACTGGGATCCAAGAAAGCGTCGCGGTGAGAGAGGAGTGGGTGATGCCGTGCAGTTCGAGTCAGAAGCTTTTGTGGCCAAATGCATTGGAAACAGAGTGGTAATTAGGAAGCATGCCACACATTTCCAGCAACTGAGATTGCCCTCTCCCCCGATGTGCGTACACACACACGCATACACACACACACACGGAGGAGGTAATAGCAGGATTCATTTCCAAGCTGCTTTCCCTGTCCCATAAATCCTGGAGTGATCAGATTCAAGAAAACACTTGTTGCTACCCTAAAAGCAAGTGCTCTGGATTTCCCCAGCCTGCGTGGTGCTGATGACCTAGATCCGGGGTGGCCAACCTGCAGCTCCAGAGCCACGTACGGCTCTTCAGGAGTTAATATGTATCTCTTTAAATCTTTGCACAAGCACACGATGACCAGCTCCCATTTGGTCACCCCTGACCACTGCCATTTGCAAGCTGGTCTCCGTGTGCTTGTGCAAAGATTCAAGGATTTCATAGATTTCATAGACATTCGGGCTGGAAGGGACCTTGGAAGATCATCGGATCCAGCCCCCTGCCCCAGGGGCAGGAAGTCAGCTGGGGTCATAGGATCCCAGCAAGATGAACATCCAAATTTCTCTTGAAGGCTTTCAAAGTGGGTACTTGAACCACCTCTGGCAGCAGTCTATTCCAGACCTTGGGGGCTTGGACCGTGAAGAAGTTCTTCCTTATGTCCGGCCTGAAATGGTTGTGGAGGAGTTTGAGACTGTTTGACCTTGTCATCCCTTGGGGCGCTCTGGTGAACAGAAGTTCCCCCAGATACTGGTGGTCACCCCTGATAAACTTATAGGTGGCCATCAGATCACCCCTGAGCCTGCGCTTTTCCAGGCTAAAGAGCCCCAGGGCTCTCAGCCTTTCATCATAAGGTCTGTTTTCCTGCCCTCTGATCATGCGCGTGGCTCTCTTCTGGACTCTCTCAAGCTTCTCTACAACATTTTTGAATTGCAGAGCCCAAAACTGGACGCAGTACTCCAGCTGCGGCCTCACCAAGGCCAAGTACAGGGGGAGAATGACGTCCCGAGATTTGCTTGAGAAGCATCTATGGATGCAAGCCAGCGTTTTGCTCGCTTTCCTAGCCGCAGCATCGCATTGCAGGCTCATGTTCATCTTGTGGTCAATCCTGACCCCCAAATCCCTTTCATCTTTGGTGCTGGGCAGCGTAGCACTGCCGAGCCTATAAGCATGCTGCAGGTTTTTCCTCCCAAGGTGGAGAACCTTGCATTTTTCAGTGTTAAACACCATCAGATTCTCGTCCGCCCATTTGCTGAGCCTGTCCAGGTCAGCCTGGATCACCCTCCTGTCTTCAGGTGCGGATGCTTTACCCCAGAGTTTGGTTTTGTCGGCAAACTTGGCCAGTCTGCTTCTGACACCAATGTCCACATCATTAATGAAGATGTTGAATAGTGTAGGCCCAAGGACAGAGCTTTGAGGGACCCCACTGGTCACTGTGCACCACGACGATTGACTCCCATAAACCACCACCCTCTGGGTCCTACCATGGAGCCAGTTCCCCAGCCAGCGGATCGTAGCGAGGTCAAGGCCGCAGTTGGCCAGTTTTGCTAAGAGGCGATCGTGGGATACCAGATCAAAGGCCAAGATAGATGACATCAATCTCTTCCCCCTTGTCCAGGTGATAGGTCACCTGGTCATAAAAGGAAATGGGACTGGTCGAGCAAGACCTACCCGCAGCAAACCTGTGCTAGCTATCCCTCAGGATGTTGCCATCGGCAAGTCTGTTAAGGATGGCCTCTTTGATAATCTTTTCTAAGGCCTTTCCCGGGATAGCGGTCAGGCTGATGGGGTAGTTGAAGTAGTTGAAGGAGACACACATTAACTTCTGAACAGTCGCACGTGGCTCCGGAGCTGCAAGTTGGCCACCCTGACCTAGACCATATTGTTTTGCCCCATGCCTCAGGGGTGTAGGGTTAAATCTACACCTACTGGAGACGGATGCTTTTTGGCACTTTTAGGAGCGTCCATCACTCAGGAGCTCTCAGGCACAGCCAAGAAGGGAGGGGAAAACCGATGGTGCTTTTTCACCATCTGGGCCAAGGTTGCTGTGTGCATGCATCTTGGGCGATGCATGGAGCACAGGTCACAAGCAGAGCTTAAAAGGGAACCAATGCTGCCTGGTATCCCTGCGCAAACACCAGTTCTTCACTTCCTGGGCTTCTGCCTTGCAGCTGGCCTCCTCTGCACGTGAATCTCCTTCCTAGCATTGGAGTGTTTTTCTAATAGAGCAAAACATGCAAGCTGATGCTAAAGCTTTTCAAGTTTTTGCCAGCCCTGGGATCCCACCTCTTCCCCCTGCTCTGATGGCCTATCTGCAAACCCTTCAAATGAAGTCACTCCATCTCCTCCTTTGAAGAGCTGACAGCAAAGGCTGAAGAAATGGGGCTGGCTGCCAAGAATGGAGGTTGGGCCGACAGGAGGTGAAGCCGTGGTGGGGAAGAATGGAAATTTGTTTTTAAGTGTAATGTCAAAAGATCCGTATGATCTTGTCCAGATATATCTCCTGCCAGCGTCTATCACAGCCAACTGCCTAGCGCTCTTGGATACAGATTTACAGAACAGTGTGGAGGCCTGGTCTAAGACACAGGGTCATTGCAGTGCTTTTATTTATGAGCTTCCTGAAAAACATTTGGAAGAAAACAAAAAGCTTCTTGCAAAAACCTTCTGCTGAAAGCAGCAGGATGGACAGCCTGGCATGCGAGCCCTCCCAACACGGCAAAGTCTTTCCTCCCCACCCCGGCATCAGCATGCTTGGCCACCGCATTGAGAGTGCTACTCCCTGTTCACAGTGGGGTAGCAAGTGGGCCGTGCGGCACTCTTTTGTAGCCTGTGTGATATGATTTAGACTAAAAGGAGAAGCTCTAGGACCTCTGAATCTGGGAAAGAGAGTCTCAACACAAGCAAGCTGTGACTCAGTGTGCTATGTGAGTAGGCTCGGCATGCGAGTAGCTACCCAAGACATGAGTTTTGCTATGCTTTCAGGGACATGTGCGGAAATGACCAGCAGGTAACTCAAGCAGTTGCAAGAGAACAGGCCAGGATGTTTTAAGAAGGATTTGAGGAATGGAAAGGGGTTGAATCCTCAAAATGTAGCTGCCTAGAGTCCATGGTAACACAGGACACAAGTTAAAATGAGCCAGGTGCCTAATCTGGTCCTAACCAATGAAAGAATCAAAAGGCATTAATATTTACAGGCCTGAAGATTTGTATGTGCTGTAAATGATGAGTATGTGTAGTGAGGCTTGACGTGTACGGCATGAACGATGGGTTTTGGCAGGGAGGGGGAGGGAAGCTGGAAGGAAGAATCCTTGCTTGTGCCTCTCCTGACTATCCAGCCTCTCCAGAGGCCTTTGGGACGGCTGTGGGCCAGGTGAGAGACTTCACTTCCTTGGTCCTTACGTGCCCTTTCCATCAATTGATAACTTTAATTATTATTGTTTTTCCCTGTACCGATTCTGCATGTAAGACATAATTGCCCTCTGCGCACCTGCCTCCAAGGTCCTCCCCCCTCCGATCATCAACCGCGAGCTGCAGTCAGGTTGGGAGGATGTTCTCGAACCCCAGGGGTGCAATTCACTCTTAACAAGGCTCCGCTTTCAGGCAGGACTGAAGCCTGGGGTTTTCAGAGGAGTCTAACGCATCCTGGGGGGGATTGGAAAATCCCAATCCAAGCACTGCATGGCCCATGTGAGGCCCTGCTTTGCACAGGGGGAAGTTTGGTGGGAGACCCAACCACGTGGTCCATGCAGCCAAGTGCCCCCTGCAATGCTGATGACTCTGGTCAGGAGTCCTGCACTGCCCTGGCTTGTGGGGATGTGTACCACCACCCTCTGCTGCAGCGGGAGCCCACCTTTTTGGCCAGAAATAAAGCCTGGCAATTCCCCGAGTGGCTCTCTAGTCTCCTACCCCTGCCTGATCTGCCAGTTTGCTCTCTGCTCCGTGCCCTGAGCTCCCTGCCTGATCCGTTGCTCCGCTTTTTGTCCCTTGTCTGTGCTTCCAGCCCTATCTACTGCTCTGCTTTCTGTTCCTTGCCCATCTGCTGCTGTGCTGCCTGCTGAATGCCACAGGCACAGGCTTGTACGCTGCAGGTTGGCCTCCCCTGCTCTACTGGCTCAACCAAAAGCTGCTGAAATGCATGTGTCATCGGCTCTATACTGTGAAATGTTAGGCGTGTATCTCCTTTAGCTTCAAGAGCAGCTGATTTTGCTGTTGGAGCAGGAGGACAGGAGTTTTCTTTCCATCCTCCCATCACTGTGCAGGTTCTGAGTGCTCATGGCACGCAATACAGTGGCAACTAGTCAGGGCCAGCTGGCCCCAGATTCAACGGCTGCGTGAACGAAAGCTGAAGAGCCCCGTGCGCCCCTCCCAGGCTCCTGAGGCTTGCAGGCCTGCAAGCGCGCTCTTCTTTTTGCTTTTCCGCCGCTCGCAGTCTTCGCCGAGTGAGATCTCTTTGTTCCTTGCTTACTGTTCTGACTTTCCTATTAGTGCAAAACTTTCTCTGACCCGGGCCATCTGGCGCAGAGCCGGCAGACCAAGCAGCGAGCAGTGGGAGCAGTTGGATGCCGAGAAGAAAACTGCTGCCGTGTCATTCTGAGTGAATGCAGCCTGCAGGTGTCAGTGAAATTGTGACAGGGAGCACGGAGAGGCGGCTTCAACTTTGCTCGCCGAGTCCCCAGCCGCCTTTCTTCTATGGAAAAATCCCCCGCTCCTGACCTCCCCCGGAGACAGAAAGGGCAAGATTAATTTAAAAGGTAGATTGGCGAGCTAATACAACTTTAAGAACAGACTGAAATTAATTCAGCGGTTCAAGGGCTATAATCAAGAGACAACCAGGACATCTTAGACATTGCTGCCAGCAATTGCAAGAGGCTTGGAAGGAATGAAATGCACCGAGCGGCTCTGAGCCACACAGAGATTTATACTGGAAAGGCGTTCGGTTATACCCCAAAGTTTGGCGCGAGTAAAGTAGTGGTTGGGCCCGAAACGGGTGAAGCTTGTCCCGTGTCGAAGATCCTGAATAAGAGCGGGAGGGATGACCTAGTGGGTATGACACAAGGCTTCAATTCCTAGCTCCATTGCAGATTTCTTGTGTGGCAATGGGCACAAATAACGCATCAGGAGTGTGGGGAAAATGGAGAGGTTCAATGGGAGTGGAGGGGGAAAAGGTATATAACAGGTTGGAGCTGTTAAGTGTCAAGACACTGCAAATTGGCATGCTTGCCCACCAGGGGCTTGCACTGAGACTGACCCCCTTGCGCACTGGGGGAGCAAGTGGGCCGTGCGGCACTCTTTTGTAGCCTGTGTGATATGATTTAGACTAAAAAGATAAGCTTTAGGACCTCTGAGTCTGGAAGAGAGAGTCTCAACACAAGTAAGCTGTGGCTCGGTGTGCTATGAGTCGGCTTGGCATGAGCAGCTACCCAAGACACGAACTTTGCCATGTATTCAGGGAAATGTGCTGAAATACCTGACAGGCAACTGCATGCAGGTGCAAGAGAACAGGCCAGGATGTTTTAAGAAGGATTTGAGGAATGGAAAGGAGTTGGATCCTCAAAATGTAGCTGCCTAGAGTCCATGGTAACACAGGACACAAGTTAAAATGAGCCAGGTGCCTAATCTGGTCCTAACCAATGAAAGAATCAGGAGGCATTAATATTTATGGGCCTGAAGATTTGTATGTGCTGTAAATGATGAGTATGTGTAGTGAGGCTTGACATGTACGGCATGAACGATGGGTTTTGGCAGGGACGGGGAGGGAAGCTGGAAGGAAGAGTCCTTGCTTGTGCCTCTCCTGACTATCCAGCCCCTCCAGAGGCCTTTGGGACGGCTGTGGGCCAGGTGAGATTTGTCACGTCCTTTGTCCTTACGTGTCCTTTCCATCAATTGGAAACTATTTAACTTTTCATTTTTATTGGTTTTACCCATAGCAATTCTGCATATAAGATGTAATTGCCCCCTGCGCACCTGCCTCCAAGGTCCTCCCACCTCCTATCATCAACCTCGAGCCATAGTCAGTTGGGAGAACATGCTCTAACTTCACTGGTGTAATACATTTTTGCTGCAGTGATGCCTGATGTTGGCCATGAGCTTTGAGCCAATGGAAGCAATCAGTGTCTCACCACCCAAATCATACCACAAACTGGTATTAAGAGCAGTCTGTTAAGTCTGCACAGAGGCAGGACCCGGCATGCTGGTGGGATACACGCCGCTGCTGGAGCAGCCATCCTTTAGACACTGTATAAATTGAGGTCCTAACTATGTGTGCTTATTAAAGATCCCTTAGAGCTTTCTGCAGAAGCAATGGGTTTTAGCCCAAAAGTCCTGCCTAAAATTGCCATGGCATTAATTGTATTGCTGTGTGGTTTCAGTAGGAGACGACCTACTCCCTCACCCTTTTTCCTAGACTGTTATAGAGTCTCCCTATAGCTGCTGACTATAGAAGTGATGTTTTGTCGTGCAATTGGCCACTGAAAGTGCTCTATAGCAGTGTGCTGACAGAAGTGCACAGCTGCAGAGTGCTTTAAGAAGTGCCTGATTGTACGACAAATGAGCCGTCGTTACATGAGGGTCCAAATGAAGGTGCTCCAAAGCGCTTCTTTTAGTAACTAACTTCTTTTAGTGCATGCTGGGAACAGCACTGGGCTGAAGCAGCCCAGCCCTATGCCTGGTGCTGTCTTGAGGATGGGAAGGGAGGGGAGGGATTTCTGTCTGGGGTTTGCCCAGCTTGTACTGGCGGGTTGGGGGAGTAGGTTGGAGTCCCCTGAGGTGGTGGGCTCCAATCCAGCTACCCCCCACACTCCAGCACAGGCTGGGCAAACCCCATAATCGACCTCTTTTCTCCCACTCCCGGCCTGAAGACAGCAGAAGCGCTGGGAGATGGGGGATGGGGCTATGGGAGAAAGGCTGCAGACATGCAGCCTCTCTTGCTGGATTGGCTTCAATGTGGAGCTTGATCTCCCACTCTTCTGACCCACCAGCGAACATCTGTTGGGTTGGGTGGGTTGGTCTAACTCATGGTGCTTTCTGTGAAGCACCAAAAGTTAGACCAGGGAGCTGCACTTCTGTCAATACCGTAAAAGTACTAAAGCTTCTGCCATATTCCACCCCAGAGATGGATGCGTTTCAGCAATGGATGGATCTGTTACTATAGATGCGGTGTTTTGTAAAACGACTTCAGTTTTCATGGGACTGAGTGCACCAGATTAATTAGAGATTCCACACCCACCATCCCAACCAGCTCCCAGTAACTAAAAATATTACTTATTCAATGTCCCATATGATTAAAAAGCCAGGTTTTTTAATGGTACCTTGATGATTTATACACAATGAGATTTTTGTCAGGATAGCACCACATTAGGAGAATGCTTGTTAATTATCTGGTGGTTAATATGATAATTTAGCAAAAACAACACCTATTAAGAGCTCCTCATTAGGTAAAATGCTTCTCATTTTTAACACACAAAGTGTCCCAGTTAATGAGGTTCACCTTCGATTTGTAGCATGTTCAGAGATTAAAAGCTCCCTCCATTTATAACTCTTCATATCATTCCATTTGTCAAAGCTGACACAAGGCCTGCTTAAATGTCTAACTGCTGCATTGTCTCTCTCACCCCAGCTTCAAAGCCTCTTTGGCAAAAAAACCATCTCCCTTCATGAAAGTTTTTCTCTCCCAATGAGCCTCCACCTCGGCTCCCCGCTGCTTCTGCTTTACTGGAATTCACGCTGCGGTAATAAGAGGTAGAAAGAGCCAAAAGGAAACCATAGGCCTATTGTGTTAGGGACAATCTGAGAACAACTGAGCCTCGTCTGCACTACAAGGACCCAACTTTTCTCCAAGTGACATAAGGAAGAATCCAAATAAGTCCACAGAAGTCAGTGGAGTTTATCAGACTTTCCCCTAGTGCACTGAAATCTGTATTGCATTTGACACTTTCTCCATTAAAACAATATTTTGGGGTAAACGTAGTCAACATTTTCACAAGTGGCTACTGATGTGGGAGACATCAGTTTTGGAGGCCCAGCTGGACACATCTTCAAGGGGTCTAATTTTCAGAAGATGAGTACTCCGTACCATTCAATGTGTTGAGCAATGATCTGGAAGATGGCATGGAGTGCACCCATAGCAAGTTTGCAGATGATATCAATCTGGGGGGAGTAGCAGATAGGCTAGAAGGTAGGGCTAGGATTCAGAGTGACCTAGACAAATCGGAGGATTGAGCCAAAAGAAAGCTCATGAGATTCAGCAAGGACAAGTGCAAAGTTCTGCACTTAGGATGGAGCAATCCCGTGCACCGGTGCAGGCTGGGGGTGACAGGCTGGGCAGCAGCTCTGCAGAAAAGGACCTGGGGGTGACAGTAGACAGTAAGATGAATATGAGTCAGCACTGTGCCCTTGTTGCAAGAAGGCTAATGGCGTCCTGGGCTGCACTGGTAGGAGTGTTGTCAGCAGGTCAAGGGAAGTGATTCTTGCCCTCTATTCAGCATTGGGGAGGCCACATCTGGAGTCCTGTGTCCAATTTTGGGGACCCCACTGCAGAAAGGATGTGGGAAAATTGAAGAGAGTCCAGCGGAGGGCAACAAAAATGGTTCAGGGGCTGGGGGATATGACTTGTGAGGAAAGACTGAGGGAACTGGGCTTATTTAGTCTAGAGAAGAGGAGACTGAGGGGGATTGAATAGCAGCCTTCAACTCCCTGCAGGGGAGTTGCAAAGAGGATGGAGCTGTGTTGTTCTCAGTGGGGGAAGACGACCGAACAAGGAGCAACGGGCTCAAGTTGCAGCAAGGGAAGCTTAAGGTTAGATATTAGGAAGAATTTTCTCACCAGAAGGGTGGTAAAACACTGGAGCAGGTTACCCAGAAAGGTTGGTGGAAGCTCCATCCTTGGAGGTTTTCAAAACCCAGCTAGACAAAGCTTTGGCTGGGATGATGTAGTTGGGGCTGGTCCTGCTTTGAGCAGGGGGTTGGACTAGATGCAACCTCCTGAGGTCCCTTCCAGCCCTAACTTTCTATGATTCGTTTGAAACCCTGTTTTTTCCAAGGTGCCTCATCTCAAGGCCCTCATTAACAGCCCTTCTGAAAATCGAAGCCTTTCTGTCATAGGATGATTGCAACATGCATGCAGAAGGCTGCTGCTTCAACACACTGTCTTTTGAATGTGGTCACCTGGTCTGCGCTGAATTTTCTTGCTGAGGGCTAACCATATCGGACCCATTTATCAAACCTGCCACCCTCAAGTGGCCATTTTGCAACTGGCCACTGCTAGCTGCATGTCCCACATCACTGGGTGCATCTATATGTGTAATTAGCAGGTAGCAATAAACTCCGGTGCAGTTCATGCTGGGGTTTATTGCTTCTGGGTGCAGCATTTACAAGTGCACCTGGGATCGCAGCATGTTGAGCTGAGTAGGAGCAGCCCCAGCTGGCAGGAGGCCCGGGGGGTTCGGCCTGCCAGCTGGGGACTGCTGTGTCCTGGCTCAATGTGCTGCAAAGGGGCTGGCTGAGGAATAAGTGGGCTACAGTGTAGGGCTAGCTGGTAAGCAGCCCCACACTGTAGCACCCTCATGCCCCAGCCAGCCCTGGTCATTGTCTACACGTGCGTGTAACTACTCCACTGTGGGATAGTACTTGTCGTAGACAGTGCTATCCTACAGCAGAAGGAATTAATTTACTGCACCCTAATATGGGAGCATGTGTAGATGGTGACAATTTACTGCAGAGCAAATTAGCTCTGCAGTAAAGCACACACAGATGCACTCACCGTGCGCCTTCTAGCTGGGAAGTGCTCTTCACTCTTCTTAAGAGTTTTCCTCTTTCTTTTTATCAAGAGGGCGGGATGTTCCTTCAAAGCCTGTGTGTGTCCGCATTAAAAGGGCGAGCAAAAAGCAAATAATCTGTTCACTGCGTCCCAAAAGAACAGACTTCTCTTTCCAGGCCTATGTGTTTCTAGCACTCTTTCTTTGCTCAGACGTGCTATCTAGCCCCTTTTACTTTGAATGGAAATCCAAGCTATCTTCTGTCTTTGGACTGAAAAAGAGTCCTCCCCCTTTGACACCAGGTATTCCTTGCTCACTAGTTAAATCTACACCGCTCCTACCCTATCTCAAAAGGATCGTTCAGGTTAATTTCCAAGTGTCCACATAGTTTAATGATGAGATCTAGTCTGAAAAATGGCTGGGACAACCCCACTGTGAGGCTCCATGTTTCTCTCTTCTCAGGGAACTCCGGGTTAAAGGGGCTCAGTACAGAAATAAAGGGGTTTTTTTTTTGTGGGGGGGGGGGGGTTAAAACCTTTTACCCTTGCAAACTCTTCCTGAAGTCTCTGAGGAAAGCAGGGTTCTTTCCTTCTCGCACAGGACCAGTAACAGAAAGTTTGGCAACCCCAAAATAAAACATTAATGGCATCTGTGCAAAACCACCGTTTTCAAATTAGACCCGTGCAAACTTGTTGCTGTCAGTGGGTGGACACAGATGTAACTGGAGTTTACTGAACCATATGGGTTTTCAAGGAACAGACTCCATCTCATCCTGCGCTTCCACAGATAGGAAAGAAGGCAAGATTCATAGATTCATAGATTCATAGATGTTAGGGTCGGAAGGGACCTCAATAAATCATCGAGTCTGACCCCCTGCATAAGCAGGAAAGAGTGCTGGGTCTAGATGACCCCAGCTAGATACTCGTCTAACCTCCTCTTGAAGACCCCCAGGGTAGGGGAGAGCACCACCTCCCTTGGGAGCCCGTTCCAGACCTTGGCCACTCGAACTGTGAAGAAGTTCTTCCTAATGTCCAATCTAAATCTGCTCTCTGCTAGCTTGTGGCCATTGTTTCTTGTAACCCCCGGGGGCGCCTTGGTGAATAAATCCTCACCAATTCCCTTCTGTGCCCCCGTGATGAACTTATAGGCAGCCACAAGGTCGCCTCTCAACCTTCTCTTGCGGAGGCTGAAAAGGTCCAGTTTCTCTAGTCTCTCCTCGTAGGGCTTGGTCTGCAGGCCCTTGACCATACGAGTTGCCCTTCTCTGGACCCTCTCCAGGTTATCCGCATCGTTCTTGAAGTGTGGCGCCCAGAACTGCACGCAGTACTCCAACTGCGGTCTGACCAGCGCCCGATAGAGGGGAAGTATCACCTCCTTGGATCTGTTCGTCATGCATCTGCTGATGCACGATAAAGTGCCATTGGCTTTTTTGATGGCTTCGTCACACTGCCGGCTCATGTCCATCTTGGAGTCCACTAGGACTCCAAGATCCCTTTCCACCTCTGTGCCACCCAGCAGGTCATTCCCTAGGCTGTAGGTGTGCTGGACATTTTTCCTCCCTAGGTGCAGCACTTTGCATTTCTCCTTGTTGAACTGCATCCTGTTGTTTTCTGCCCACTTGTCCAACCTATCCAGGTCTGCTTGCAGCTGTTCCCTGCCCTCCGGCGTGTCCACTTCTCCCCATAGCTTTGTGTCATCTGCAAACTTGGACAGAGTACATTTGACTCCCTCGTCCAAGTCACTGATGAAGACATTAAAGAGTATCGGTCCAAGGACCGAGCCCTGCGGGACCCCACTGCCCACACCCTTCCAGGTCGAGACCGACCCATCTACCACGACTCTTTGGGTGTGACCCTCCAGCCAATTCGCCACCCACCGGACTGTGCAGTCATCCACATCACAGCCTCTTAGCTTGTTCACCAGTATGGGGTGGGATACCGTAACGAAGGCCTTCCTGAAGTCTAAGTATACGGCATCCACCCCTCCTCCTGTGTCCAGGCGTTTCGTAACCTGGTCATAGAAAGAGACTAGGTTGGTCAGGCACGATCTGCCCGCCACAAACCCATGCTGGTTTCCCCTCAGCATAATTTGCCCTGCCAGGCTCTCACAAATGTGAGCCTTGATAATTTTTTCAAAGACTTTACCAAGGATGGAGGTGAGGCTGACTGGCCTATAGTTGCCCGGGTCCTCCTTCCTCCCCTTTTTGAAAATGGGGACCACGTTAGCCCTTTTCCAGTCCTCCGGGACTTGGCCCGTGCGCCACAAGCGTTCGAATATTCCCGCCAGTGGCTCTGCAATGATGTCGGCCAGTGCCTTCAGCACCCTGGGATGGAGCCCATCCGGGCCTGCCGACTTAAAGGCATCCAGTTCCTCCAAGTGACTCTGCACCACCTCAGGGTCTACGTATGGCAGTCTGGCGCCTTGCTGCTGCCTCTCTAGAACCCCAGTGAGAGACTTGTCGTGCCCCTCGCTTAGGAACACTGAGGCAAAGAACTCATTGAGGAGTTCAGCCTTGTCCCCCCTGTCCGTCACCAATTGTTTCTGCCCATTTAGCAGGGGTCCTATTCCTCCCTGGGCCTTCCCTTTACTCCCAATATATCTAAAAAACAATTTCTTGTTGTCCTTTACTTGGGTTGCCATCCTCAGCTCCATGGTAGCTTTGGCCCGCCTAACTGCCTCCCTACAAGCACGAGCAGAGGAGGTTTATTCATCTTTAGTGATCTCACCCTGTTTCCACTTTTTATGTGCTCCCCTTTTGGCCCTTAGGCTGCCCTGGATTTCTCTGGTCAGCCAGGGAAGCCTCCTGGCCCCTTTCCCTCTTTTGCCTTGCTCGGGGATCGTCATGCTTTGCGCCCAAAGGATTGTTTCCTTTAGGCACAGCCACCTTTCTTGGGCTCCCATCCCATCAAAACTCCTACTCTGCAGTGCTTCCTTGACTAATCGCCTGAGTGCATTGAGATCAGCTTTCCTAAAGTCTAGCACTTTCACCCTACTAGTTACCTTACCCACTCGACGTCTTATGTTGAATTCTATTATTAGGTGATCACTGTCTCCCAAATGGCTACCGACCTGGAGGTCCCCTATCATGTCATCTCCCGTTGCCAATACCAGATCCAGTATGGCATTCCCCCTAGTGGGACCATGCACCTCCTGTGTCAGGTGGAGGTCCTGTACACAGGTTAGAAACCTGCGTGAGCGATGGGACCTTGCTGTCTGCGTCTCCCAGCAGATGTCCGGGTAGTTTAGGTCCCCCATGACTACCGCCTCCTTAGCTTTTATGGTCTCCGAGAGTTGCCTCAGGAGCCCCGCATCTATTTCTTCCCCTTGGTGTGGGGGTCTGTAGCAGACCCCTACCACCAAATCCCTTTCTCCTTGCTCCCCATGTAGCCTAACCCACAATCCTTCTACTTCCTCAACCTCGGATTCTGTCTTGATGAGGGTTGATGTATACTGCTTACTGACGTAAAGTGCAACCCCCCCTCCCTTTCTTCCCCGACCTGTCCTTTCTATACAATCTATAGCCCTCAATATGTACCGCCCAGTCATGGGATGAATCCCACCAGGTCTCTGTTAGCCCCACTAAGTCATAGGTGTTTAGTGCAAGCAGGAGCGCTAGTTCATCCTGCTTGTTCCCCATGCTCCTAGCATTAGTATATAGGCACTTGAGCCCTGCGACTGGTGCCTTTGCTGCCCCCCCGCTCCCAGTCCCAAGGGGCCCATTGTTCCTTACCTTCTTGTTTCTTACCTGTTCTGTAGTGCTGGTCTCCCCATGGCTTTCAGGTTCCAAATGCTCTCTTTCTTCAGGCTGGGCTGTCCTTGTGGGTGCCACATGGTTTGGTGGTCCACAGCTTCCCCTGCCCTCGTACTCCCCTCCCCCCGAAGATCTCCCTGAAGATCTTCTTCATAGATTCATTCATAGATTCATAGATGTTAGGGTCAGAAGGGACCTCAATAGATCATCGAGTCCGACCCCCTGCATAAGCAGGAAAGAGTGCTGGGTCTAGATGACCCCAGCTAGATACTCATCTAACCTCCTCTTGAAGACCCCCAGGGTAGGGGAGAGCACCACCTCCCTTGGGAGCCCGTTCCAGACCTTGGCCACTCGAACTGTGAAGAAGTTCTTCCTAATGTCCAATCTAAATCTGCTCTCTGCTAGCTTGTGGCCATTGTTTCTTGTAACCCCCGGGGGCGCCTTGGTGAATAAATCCTCACCAATTCCCTTCTGTGCCCCCGTGATGAACTTATAGGCAGCCACAAGGTCGCCTCTCAACCTTCTCTTGCGGAGGTTGAAAAGGTCCAAGATCCCTTTCCACCTCTGTGCCACCCAGCAGGTCATTCCCTAGGCTGTAGGTGTGCTGGACATTTTTCCTCCCTAGGTGCAGCACTTTGCATTTCTCCTTGTTGCATTGCATCCTGTTGTTTTCTGCCCACTTGTCCAACCTGTCCAGGTCTGCCTGCAGCTGTTCCCTGCCCTCCGGCGTGTCCACATCTCCCCACAGCTTTGTGTCATTTGCAAACTTGGACAGAGTACATTTGACTCCCTCGTCCAAGTCACTGATGAAGACATTAAAGAGTATCGGTCCAAGGACCGAGCCCTGCGGGACCCCACTGCCCACACCCTTCCAGGTCGAGACCGACCCATCCACCACGACTCTCTGGGTGCGACCCTCTAGCCAATTCGCCACCCACCGGACTGTGTAGTCATCCACATCACAGCCTCTTAACTTGTTCACCAGTATGGGGTGGGATACCGTATTGAAGGCCTTCCTGAAGTCTAAGTATACGACATCCACCCCTCCTCCTGTGTCCAGGCGTTTTGTAACCTGGTCATAGAAAGAGACTAGATTGGTCAGGCACGATCTGCCCGCCACAAACCCGTGCTGGTTTCCCCTCAGCATAATTTGCCCTGCCGGGCTCTCACAAATGTGAGCCTTGATAATTTTTTCAAAGACTTTACCAAGGATGGAGATGAGACTGACTGGCCTATAGTTGCTCGGGTCCTCCTTCCTCCCCTTTTTGAAAATGGGGACCACGTTAGCCCTTTTCCAGTCCTCCGGGACTTGGCCCGTGCACCACGAGCGTTCGAATATTCCCGCCAGTGGCTCTGCAATGACGTCGGCCAGTGCCTTCAGCACCCTTGGATGGAGCTCATCCGGGCCTGCCGACTTAAAGGCATCCAGTTCTTCTTCTTCTTCGTTATGCTCATCAACGGCTCTGTCTCTGCACACCTCCAGGGAGCAGGTCCATTGAGTTAGAAGGGGCTATTTCTACACGGGCCATCTGGAGAGCAGCCCTGCAATTGAAATACTTTGATCGTGCTGCTTAAGTGTCTTCCGCCATGAATTGGACCATCACGGTTTTGTCACGCTAAATAACTGCATCCAACATACAGCTTCAAAGTAACGCTAAGGTTATACGGTTGAGCACCGGAGAGTTAGAAAACATCAGAACTGAGGTCGCCTCCAAGACCTTAATGCAGCCTTTTTGTGGAGCTGCATGGCGATGCTCCCCGAGTAGAGGAGCGCATATATTTTTCTACAGCTCGTTCGGTTCACCGGCTGGACGGTGACGAGGGGATGAATGGGGCCATGGTTGCAAAAGAGACTGTTGTCTGTAGGGCTCTGCCTTGCTTCTTGCAGAGACTGGAAGGTGAGTAGTGAATGAGGAAAGGGCACTGGCAGGAGGAGAGGGGCACTTGAATGTCGAGCTGGGTTCATCAATGTTGACAAATCTTTGGAAAATGCCATTTTTCCATTGGAAAATGCCAATCCATTGAGAAGGAGGATTTTCAGGGTCAGGGTGGGACTCAGCTAACGAGTTTTGGCCAGTGATGGAGACCTTCCAGTCCCATTTCCAGAAATGCTGAGTTACGCATAACTGCAAACTCTCTGAAAACCGGGCTAGGGGCAGGTTCAATTGAGCACCCGACATGAAGGCAGACCTTTACTAGGAATAGCTCTGTCCTTTCATGCCCAGTCAATACAGCATGTGATACAGGTTCTGGTTTTCATATTAATGAAAATAGATTCATTAATATTAGCGAAACATTCAGATACTGGAGTGAGTAGCTCTGGCGAAAAGCCTATGAGAAAATTGACAATTCTGTCTTCGGAGCAGGCCTTGAATAATTGCAGTAAATAAGCCATGGAGCTAAACACTGGCGCCGAAGAGAAAACAACTTACAGAAAAGCTGCTCATTCATCCAGAACGGTGAACTGAATGAAACAGGGCCCTGTAGAAAAAAATACGTGAGTAAGTAATGAGTGAAAGCCTATGCCATAACGAATATGCACAAGGAGGGTTGAATTAAGGTTGCAAAGGCATCCTTAAGTTGGATGCGTCATCCTTTTTGAGAGCTTGCCATTGCAACCTTAATGCTCTTCTATTCGAGGATTAAATGTAATTGCCTATTTCTTGAAAACATGTAAAAGACAATCAATTCTATCACTGACCCCCAGCGCGAGTCGCCGGCAGGATTTAGATTCATCTCACAGATCTCCATCATGTGAAGTCATGCACTAATCGATGGCATAGCAGGTGTCACCCCCTCTGGACCAGCGCTAGATAGAGAGGTCTGGGCAATACACTGCACCGGGCATTTTTTGTAGCTCTTTCCTGATACGAGAGGAAAGGGGAGACTCCAGCTGTGATTTCCATTCCAGGTTTGGTTCTCTAAGGGGCGGCGCTATTGCAGGCTACTTTTTTATCCTCTGTCCTCAGTCAGTCCTGCCCTGCCTCTGCTCCTTCAGTCCCTCCGCTTCAGCCTACCACCCTCAGCGGTCCAGTTCTTCACCCTCTGCATTGGAGTCGCATGGGTTCCTCTGCACCTGCATTGCAAGCTCCCTCTCGGGCCTAGGCTAATTACCTAATGGGTCACACCTGCCCGGGGCACTAATTGGCAGCCCTGGCCCAGTTAATGATTCCAGCTGGCCATGGTCTGGGCCTTCCAGGATCTGGTAAGTTTGCTTCCTAACCCTACTCAGCCCATGGTTTAGACTATGCCCTGGCTCCTAGCCACTTGGCCAGAGCACCTACGACCCTGTCCCTTGCACTCCCTCCTCTCCATTCATACCCCTAGTGCTGCATCAGTTCCCAGCTCTGAGTAAGAGCAACTGCAAGTCTTGCTCGGCCATGGTGTGATGTACATTCATTGCTTTGGTGCATGTAGTCCAGCTTTTTTATTCGAGAGCACAAAGCATGCTCACTACAGGTGGACTTGTTGGATGATTTAGCAGATGGCTTTTAACAAGCACCTACTGAGCATGTGTGAGCTGGGGGGTTTTGGCACCTATAATACCAGGAAATTTTCCCAGGAATAGTAAAAGCAAAACCAAGCACTTCTAAATTTCAGGTCCCTGTTCCAAAGCATAGAGGCAGGAAAGCCTTTTGCTGAAAGGGTTGCGGGAAGCTTTTTTACATGACAACGCAATGTGTTTTTTTCCCTAATTCTGTTTTTGGAAAAGGGTTTTGTTTTTTTTTCCTGAAATAGTCCCAAAAATTCAGTCTGAGATGCATAGCGTGGGGCCCTTCCTCCCAAATGGTTAAATTCTGACAAAGTTACAAGCACCTGAAAACAGCTTATCATCGAAGGTGTCAGATAAACTTAATTGTCGGTTGTGCTACTAGTTCAATGTATGGTAATATTTGGAGTCATCAAGACCAGAGGAAAATGAGTCCAATTAAACATGTTGTCATTAACTGAGACCATATAGGACCTTATTTCTACCAGTGATTTTTCCGTTGACTTGAGTAAGTAGACCGACCCCAAGACATTATATATTTACTGCTGCTGTACAATGGACCGAGAGCTTAAATGTTGGTTCTGTCAATATACCCTGATCATATTCCTCTATAACAGTAATTCAGTACCACTTAAAATGCACTTAGCTTGGAGACTAGTCCTACCTGAGTGCATCACTTTACACTTACACGCATTTAAATTTCATATTCCACCTCTGAGCCCATTCGCCTAATCTATCAAGAGTATTTGATGAAGCGGCTACATCGGTCTGAGTCTTAACCACTGTCTTTATTTTATTATTGCCGGCAAATTTAATGATCTACCATGTCCGAATTGTTAATAAAAACCTTAGGGGCTACCAGTCCCAAGGAGCATCTCTGTGTGATTCTGCTTCTTGCCAGCTCAGTAGACGGGGCCTGCCCTCATCATCATTGGTGTGCTTGGCCCAATACACCGCACCAATGAAGCTGTCCGCACCCCAGCATGCTTCCCGCCTGGATGCAGTACAGTGCAAATGGTGCTGTCCTGGTTGGATTAGAAGGAAGGACCTTCTAAGCACAGAATTTGGCAGATGTTTGAGCTGAAAAAGTTTGATTATCCATCAAATGAAACTTTGGGCAGAACTGTTCAGGGGACCCAATTGCTGCCATCAAGGTTATGGTTTGTGCCAAAGCATCTCGCTCTAGTGTCCTGGCAGAGATGGTCCTGCACACATCCTACTTACATGCATGAGACTCAGGAACATGGTGCTGAGGTCGCTCTAGGGGAATCCTTCCCAAGGTCCCTTTTATGACCTTGGCCTCTCACATGCATGCGAGTGACAGTGGACAGCATCCTCCCAACATCCTCCCCCCCACATTTGGGGGTTGGTGTATGAGTGGGAGCAGGTGGGTGAGATGCGTTTAGGGGTGTCTTCCTCCCCTGCTTATATACCAGGAGTGTCCCCACTGAGATCCAAGTCGTCTTATTCTAAGGCAGTGGAGTTCGACCTTCCAGCCTGTGGGCAAACGTGATCTCCAGCCTGTGGAGCCATGTCCTCTAGCCCATGGTGGATTACCCACATGGCCGGAAAATTTGGGAGCGGTGGCAATGTTCATTCCTGCTCCGCTGCTGCCAGATTTCCAGACCTGTGGGGAGCTCCACAAGCAGGATAATGTGGTTTTGTGCACCAAATAGGGCCAGTGTGTGGCCAGATCCAGAGCGTGTGGCTGCACCAATGGACTGACCATTACCCATAGGGCCAAAAGATTGGTCACTGCTGTTCAAGGCACATGCAAACAATGAGGGGATAGCTCTGCCTTGCAAAGCTTCCAACCACAAGATGCAAGACAGAGGGGGAATGTCTTCTACTTGTACTTGTAGAAGAAATGAAGTGTCCCACTGTTCAGGGTCCCACTGAGAGTCAGGTTGGACTTTTACCCTACAGTCAGATGGCACAGACAATGGAGGGTTTTGCTTTCCTCTTAAGCAGGGAGTGTGGCCCTGTTCCTTGGATCTTTTGGGGGTATTTAATGACCCTTGCAGCACCAGGGCACCGACAGTGCCTGTGCCCCTCTGCTTTACTGGTAGCAGGTTAGGCTATTCCTGGTGTTTTGGGGCAAGTTGTGTGATAGGGTCATTTCTGTAGTTTCAGGAATAGGTCAACAAGCACTTGTATAGGGTGGTTTGGATAGGGATGCTCCTGTCTTGAGCGGGGGTTTGGAGTAGATGTGTCCTTCTGGGATCCCTTCCTACTTTTCTATCACTTGTCCAAGCTCATGCAACAGGCCTATAGCACAGCCCAGAGTAGATCTCAGATTCCCTGGCTCCCAATTCATTACGCAGCGTGGCTTCCCCTACCAGTAGATAATAAATCACTCCCCGGTTCTTGGTTATCTGGTGCAAATCCTGCCCCACCCACTGCAATTGGGAGGGAGCAGGGGTGTCCCACCAGGTGCTCATTTGTTGGAAGTGATAGCGAAGAAAAACCTGGGGGTACTAGTCAACCACGGGCGGAGGAGAGAAGGGGCAGGGGGACTAGGAACCACCAGTTCAGCGCATCTCAGGAGAAGGCCAAATGGGATCCTCAGATGCAACAGCAGAGTGTAATGTTTATGCCACGGTACAAACTGAAATCTCAGCACCGGCACTGCATGCAGTTCTTCTTCGCCTGTTCAAGAAAGATGAATTTGAACTGTAAGTGGTGCAGAAACGGGCTCCTAGGATGATCGGGGAACAGAGGTCCTGACTTAAAGAGCACGGCTTGCTTAGCTCTGCAAAACTGAGCAGGGAAGAAATAGGATGGCTCTATAAATGCAGCAGGGTGCAAACGCCAGGGTGTGAGAGGAGCTGTTTAAGCTAAAGGAGGATGCTGGCATAAGAACAAATGGGTATAAACGGCCATGAATAAATTCAGGCTGGAAACAAGAAGGTTTCTGGCCATCAGAGGAGTGATGCTCCTTCCAACGGGAGTAGCAGAGACAGACTACATAACTGATTTTAAGACATGGCTTAATTGGTTTATCAAAGACATTATATATGATTGTAGCTGTCTGGGCCTGCAGAGGCCTGGAGCCAATGATCCAGGAGCCCGGCTAGGCTGTGGTCCGATTAGGCTTTGCTTTGTGGTCCTCCTTTTGGTACGTGGCCGTGCTGTAGAGGCGGTGAACCCAGCACAGGTTTGCTGCCTGGGGGGTTTCAGGACCTCACACAAGGGCTGTTGCCTCCTGCTTTCCCTCGAGCTGTGCTGCAGTCATGGCACCCCACTGCCAAGGTGTCTGGGGCTGGGGTGCAGGCGGTGGGGACCACGTGGCAGCCAGCGCAGCATAGGGGGCTGCAGGGCTTTCTCTGGCCAAGCCTATTCTCTGTACAGGCCTGGAGAGTCACAAGTAAGGATTAAGTGGAGGCATATTCTTCTTTTTTAATTACAGACAGACCCAGGTCATCGGTGCCCTAACCGGATACAGCCGTCCACTCACGCCTGGCGCAGAGGGCTGTCAGCGGTGATGCACAGAAATGCTGGTAAGAGACTGGCTTTTATTGCCTGCTCCCAGTCACCCAAGCTGGGGCTACAAAGGTTAACACCCTTCTGGGATGACAGGGGTCAGGGGTCACTGATGACAGCGACTGCTGTCCCTGGAGCCTAGCCATCCTACGCGATATGCTTCAGGTCTGTATGATCACAGGTCACGTGGGTTGGCTCAGCCCTTGGTCTTTTGCATGTACTTGCAAAGACCGGATCATGCATCCATCATGTTGACTGCAGTAGGTCCTCCAAGGATGGAAGAAGACCAGGTCCAAACTCATTGCCTTGCAGCTGGCTCTATGTGCAGGGAGCATAATAGGGGACCATGTTAGTCATGGGACTATATAACATCATCATCGGTGTTGGCGAGGCCTCGCGGTCGAGGATGATCACTCCCATGGGTCGAGGAAAGGGTTGTAAATGAGTCTGTTGATGGCTAAGGAGGCCAATCCTAGAGCCACAGACTCTGGCAAACTTATTATGTGAGGTGTATGTAACATGTGGATAATGCTTTTCAGTCCTCGAGAGGTACATAAAGCTTTGGAGGAGGGATGCAATGGTGAGTCCCTTTCTGATTGCAGCTCTGATGTAACATGAGGCCTTGGCATCACCTGGGGAGGGTTTGGTCCTGGAGCCGGGAGAGTTCACCTGCTGCTTTGCTTATAAGAGAGCATTAACCCTATGCTCCTAGGCCTGCTTGGATTGCCTTTCCTCTTGGCAGGGCAAGGGCTTTTTGGGAAAACACCGCACATCTCACTGTCTTGGCAAGAAGAGGAGGTTGTGCCCATAAACTGACCCACTGTCCGCAAACCTTATGCGAGGGATGCACCAGCCGGTGCTTCAGATATTCGTGAGACAGCTGCATCTGCAGGCGGCATTGTGTGAACGACTCGGGCATCCTTCTGGGTGGGAGGCGCTGCCATCGACAATTCATTCAGGGAGGTAACCGCTGCTCTCGTCACGGGTCTTGTGCAGCTGCACCTGCAATACTGTGTCTCGTTCTGGGCGCTGCGTCGCCAGCAAAGTATTGACAAAACTGGAGGGAGTTCAGAGAAGAGCAGCAAAAACAATCAAGGAGCCGGAGGGATTTGACTTACAGGGAAAGATTAAAAGAGCTAAATCTGTCTAGCTTAGCTAAGCAATGAGTAAGGGCGGAGGGCGTGTGAGAGCCAACAGCTATTTGGAGGTTGTAAACAGCAAGAGGGAGGGGAATTATTCTGTGAGATGCACAGGAGTATAACAAGGGAGAGGTAGCCTTTAAGGGAAGCTTTTAACAGAGAAGTCTTAGGGGCCTGGTGCTGGGCCAGGTAGAAGTCCCCTGGGACTGACCGGGGCACCCAGAGCCCATGGGGGCAAAAGGTAGAGCTCCACTGGACTAGACAGATGCCTCTTGGGCAGTGGGTTTTACCTTTCTGGAGTCACCTGCCCCCTTTGCAGCCTGTTATGTCCCTGCGCAGTGCTCACCCCCGCAATTTGTGCTACCGATGTTGAGAAAAGCGATCACTACATCCCCGTTGCAACCTCTCCACCAGCCTGAGCAGAGCTGGTCTTCACTTGATCCTCTCCTTCCTCTTCCACCCTTTTTATTTCCCCTTCTTTCTCTCCCTTCGCTTTCCTCTCCTGACCTCACAGTTACCCTCTACAGTTTCACCGTGTCCCCCAAGGCCATGTGTGCCCCAGCCGGAGCAACGCTGTCTAGTGCAGGGATCGGCAATGTTTTTTTGGTGAGGGCTGGAATGAGCTTGGTCCATTGCTGTGACCCGGCCCATGCTGCTCCTGTTGCTTTGCCCGGCTGCCTGCCCAGGGCAAGGTGCAGGCAAAGCCCCCCGGCTCCAGGCTGGATCCGATGGCTGCACAGGCTGTAGGTTACTGCAGCAAACAAGGCACCGAAGAAGGACTCGGCACCTTGCATGGTCTTCCTGGTGTGCCACTGCCTCGCTGCATGACCGCTTGTCCTCTGTGTGACTCAGTTTCCCCGTCTGCCCTTTATCTTGTCTACTTAAGTTTTAAATGCTTCAAAGCAGGGACTGCTGCCTACTTTGTGTCTGCACCGGGGCGCTGAGCTCAGTGCTGCTGTAGTAACAAGAGCTAGACTTTTCAAAGGAGCAGTGGAGAATAGTCCTCCGTGGACTGACGGCGATAGACTAGCTGATCCGAGGGGCGAGCTCATGAATCAATTATAAACGCTGTCCTTCAGATCCTTCTGCATGTTGCCATTGGTAAAGATCAATGCTTTTTCTGTTTGTCTGGTATTAAAAGCAACAGGGAAATGCAAGGAATTGCTCTTTTGCATTTTAAATGGGCTGACTACGCAGCCGGGGTTGAAACCGCTCCAGCTCTTTCCCCACCGGGTGATGTCCTGTCTGCTTCCCCACCCCTGGGAAGTCGGATCCGTCATCGCTCTGGTAGCAGCCTCCCCTTCCCGTCAGCGGGCTTGGAAAGAGTCACGGCTCTGCTTGCCAGCTTGAATGCGGGATGTGGACGCCGGGTCCTTCTCTGGAGGAGTTGTTGTGATGGCGACACCCCTAAAATCCAGTAATGTGTTGGAGTGGGGAAGAAAGGCTGCCTGTCAGGGGTAGCAAAGGCAGGCCCGTGTCTTGGTTTGACTTCAGGCTGAGGCACGCGATGTGGCGTCTTGGGAGTTTGTCATTGCTCAGCACCAAAAAGAGTCTCAGGGACAGAGGTTGCCTCCTCCTTTCCACCTCACCACGGTGGCGAATGGGGCTCCTGCAGCCCAAAGAAGGGTGGGCTTTTGTTGCGTGCTCTTGCTTTGCACCGATTTTCCTGAGCAGGAGTCATGCTTTGCAGCTGGGAGGAGAAGGGTCTTTTCTCTTTAATGACTTCATCCTGAACCTCCTCCCTGGCATAGGGGTGGGATGGAGGACAAGACCGAGGAACTAACCTGCATTGTGCATGCCACAAGTGGCACGGGCAACCTTTGTGCATGGCATGCATGCAGCAGATCGGGGAGGAGACAGGCAGCCAAGTGGCATGGACAGGGAGCAGAAAGCAGAGCAGCAGACTGGGCAGGGGAACAGGATGGGAGTGGTGCTTGGGAAAGGCGCAGGACTACCTTGTGGCAAGCTCACTGCAAAGAGGGGTTCCCACCGAGCTAGAGATTCGTTCAGGGCTTGGACTCGCCGTTGAGCACAGAGCTGGACACAGGCATGGGCAAACCGGGTGGCCGCCCGCAGCCCGGACAGAAAGGGGTAACTTTTTCCCCCCCGTTGTCCAATTATTATTATCATTGTCTTTGGCGAAGGGGGGCCCGATACTAAAAATGTGCCCAGGGCCGCCAGGTGCTGGTTGAGCAGTTCGGACTGTATCCGCCGCAGCACCGCGAGCCAGCTCACGCTTTCCTGTTGCTTGCAAGCTTTTCATAACTTTCAGAGCCACTGCTGAGATTCAGCTGGAGATATCTGCATGCTTTGAGAGAGGATTTTTCTCCATAACAACCCTTTTCCCCCTTCAGCCACTGATCCTGGGGTGTTCCTCAATGGGTTTAATAAAAATGCTCTCTGGACTTGGGAGTGTTTTCATCAAAAGAGAAAAATGAGCTTGCTTCCCCGGCTGGAGCTCCACAGACTCTCCAGCTGGTTCTGCGGCACAGTAACGGGGCCTGTGCTGATACGCCGAGATGTTACAAACACAGTGTGATTTCCTTGCGCGGAGCGTGCTGTAGCACAAGACAAAGGAAAGTTCTTTAAACGAATCCAGATAATTGCAGTGAAAATAACACAATCATCTGCGAGCAAGGGATGGTAGCAGGCTGCTTACTGCAGAGGGGATCCCCTCTGCGTGCCGCTGGACGGGGCCAAGCTGCTGAACTGCGTGTCGCATGCCCTGTACCGCAAACTTTGCATGGATTTTTTTATAGTGGAAATAACAGGCCTGTGCTCTTGTTCCCAAGTTTTCTACCTGATGCCACTGGGAAGGTCTGAGTGCCACTGCTGCTAGGAGCCCTGCATTTGCTATGATAGTTTCCCTAGGTGGGGAATAGCTTGGGATTTTTCTGTTTGTTGAGTGGATTTGAGAGATGGCTTCTTTGGCAGCTCTTTAGGGACCAAAGCCTGGCCCTTGAGAGAGATGACATGGCTGCATCCAGAGCACGCTGCCTCCCAATGCCTCTCCCTGCCTTGTCCCTGGGGGACTTCAAGACTTGGCTTCTCTGAGGGCTTTAACCAAGTTAGTAACAGTGGTGGTGGAGGGGCTTTACTTTGCATGGGCACATCTCACCTGAATGGAGTGACCCGGCCCCCCACGACTCCCGTGTGTGTGTGTGTGTTTGTGCATGAATGCAGGCACATGTATGCATGCACGCATGCACACGTTTCCTATGAGCAGCCACCATAATCAGCGGTCTCTAATCATGTATTGAACTGGAAACCTGTCAGTACGAGGCTCTGTGTCCCAGTGCATAAGTCCCTGAAAAAGTCTTCTGGTTTGGGGGGGAATAACCCACTCTCATACATGTATCCCATTGGGCAAGTGTACAGACCTGTCCGATTCCCAGTTATAAACTGTGCCTGTTCAGCTCCATCAGAAATCATTGCTGTTTGAGGCCGGAAGGGATCTCATGGGCCCATCTGTGGTAAAGCAGGATCGAGGTACCGAGCCATCTCGGGTGTTTGTCTGTCCGGTGCAGGAGATCCCACCCCCTGCGCCAGTGCTTCACTGGCTTCACAGTTAGAGATCTTATTGCAAAGTCTTGCCTTCATCTTTTCTGTTTCCATTTGGGCTGGTTAATCCTGGGCAGCTCAGGCATTTGGCTTAAGAGGTCGCCAATTCAGTCTCGTGCATGTTGGCCAAGATGGTGGCAGCTACACACTTATTCTCCTTGGGGTCTTCTGTTTCCTCCTAGGTCGAGACTTGTAAGACCCTCAGGTCGGTAAGAAGCAGCTTTGCTGCTTGAATGAAAGGGGAAGGAGAATTGCCATCAACAGCCAACAGCCAAATGCTGCAAGTCTAATGCAATGATGGTGCAACTGGGAATTGAATCAGGGACTCCCAGCGCAAACAGCAGCAGCTCGTTCCTCTCACTGGTAATTGCAGCAGGCTTGCTTTCCTCTGCGAGGAGAGGTTTGTACTTGCTAGACTCTGCCCCATGTTTTGGCTAAGATCAAGTGAGGCAAGGGGATGTAGGATGCCCGCCTGGATTTGCATGCGGGGTGCCCGCCTGGATTTGGAGAGTATCCAAAGCCCCAGACCGATGGGTCTGGGAGGGAGGATAATTGCCCGGTGATAGAGCCACACAGACTTGACAAAGAATTCTGCCCAGTTGAATTTTGGAACTGGACTATTGGGTTTTGCCCAGTTGAATTTGGAATTGATTTGGCCTTGACAAAGTTTTAAAAAAAATAAGTCTTGAAAGAGCTGCATTAACTCTGCAGTTGCCATCGGCCGTGACCTGTGAACACAGAGCAACTCAGTGCATCGGCGCCGAGTGGCGGGAGCTGTGTTTTGGGGTTGAAGCTCCAGCTGTTTTCTCCCAGTAGGGTCCCTTGGACTAGGCCGTCATGCAGGGAGGGAGGCTCGGTCCCCTGTGACGGGGACGTTGCGGTAGAAATGCGGCGATGAAGCCTTTATTTCATACCTTGCTTGTTTTGCCATCCAGCGCGACTCCATTTCCCTGTCCCTTCTCATTCATAATTTCCTCTCCTCATCCTTGGCCGAACCTGCTCTCTCGTCATACCAAGACAATTCATTTAGCGTTACATTTGAATTTCAGGCTGTGTCTGTTTGAATCTTTCTCCTTACATTTATGCTACCCTCTATCTGTCCTAGCACTTCCATCGAGGCATAGCTCTCTCTCTGGGCACCATCCCTCCCGTAGTTACATATTAACAGGCCACATATAGTGAGAAAGAGATGTGGCGTGATTTTCTGCGATGATCCCAGCCTCTCTCGGAGTCGATTGGAGCCGCGGGGGCGGGGGCAGTCCTTGGTACTTCTGAAAATCAGGCTCGTAATTAAATAGAGATCCACGATAGTTGGTGGTTTCAACACCAAGGAGAGGATTTAGCTGTACAACTCTGCCTGAAATTAATAAAACCCCATAGTCAGTTCAGAGCATATCCACCATATTATCATTTCATGCACACAAAGAGAAGATGCGCTGAATGGGCTCGTTTATTATTATTTCCATGGGCTGGGGGGATGATAGAAATCCTAAGTGCATGAGCAAAGCCATGAGTAGATTTTATCAGCTCATCCTCACATATGAAAATAAGCTGTGCTTCCATTACCATACCAGGATGCACTGAATTTTCCCTGAAGCTACTTCATCTCTTTCCTGACTTTTTTTGTTAGTAAGAAAACCATGGTGTATTGCTCATTCTTATTGAATAAATAGCGGCAATCTTACTTTGGTCTTGTTGCCTCTCGGTCTGAAGGAAGCGCTGATGGGTTTGTATGGCTATATGTATTGTAATGAGAAAACTACTCTATAGGCCCCTCCGGCCCTCTAGTGATGGGACTGGAACAGCTCCACTATGTGTCATGAGCCCCTTACTGCTCATAGCTAAGGCTCTTGTGAAGTCGCTCCTGTTTTTCCAGCATTGGTATCTGCGTGCCGTTCCCAGGGTTGCTTGTGCCAGTGTTGCAGCCAGCTAACCCCTGAGCAATTCCTAACTAGGTGCAGGCTTGTTGCATTACGAATTGCTTACACGCACGGGATGCCCGGCCGTCGCATCGAGCATGCAGGACGGGAAGTGAAGTCATGCACGCTGCTCATTTCACATGCAATTTTTCTTACATTCAGATTACTGTATAATGATGCAGATGGGCACTTGGCCAGATGAACACACCCCTGGTCTTTGGGTGCCGAGTAAAGGCACGACCATAAGTGGGACCTCTGCTTCGTGCTTCAGCTCCTTCCAGTGCTATGCTGGGGCTCCCTCTGACAGCATGGAGGGGGCATGGTCTGGATTAAAGGATGTGCAGAAATTATCAGCAGCTGTGGAGTGCCTTTCATCTCCATGCTAGCTGTCAGGCCAGAGAAACCCCAAGAAAACCCTGCCATTGTGGAGCAGTGTCAGGACAAGATTGTGGATGCCTTTCTTGATGGAGCATCCGCCCCTGACAAAGAGCAGCTCCATTATTTCCAGGAGCCCAGTAAAGTGGGGAGGAAGGTCAGGCTCGGCCATAAGAGTGAGTGTTTCAAACTAATTGAATCTCTGGATTAGCTAATGCAGCTTCCATTAGGAGGGAGCACGGCGGACTCCCAGGGGAGACGGCAGCCATAAAGATGAGCGAGGAAGCCCCAACTCTTCCTTGAATCTGCATCAGCCTCCAGCTCTTACCCTGCCAATTGCTCCCTAGGTGGCTTCCAGCAGGTGCTGCTGGCACCGGTCCCATTTCCTTTAGCAGGTGTAAGGCTGAAATGAGTGGGTCGGAGGTTTTCCGAAAGGTAAGAGAGGCCAAAGCGGACCCTCGCTTGTATTTTCAGCTGACATGAGGGCAGGGAAACCACAGCGTGCATCCTGGGTTGGTCTCCTCCCAAGCTGAGAGGAGCAGTTGGAGTCTGCAGAAGCACTCGAGCATCTCTGACTTAGGAAGACTTGCAAAGAGAGAAGCAGTCTGCAGGGGAAGCTGGCCCAGGGCACAGTGCCTGGCAGGTGGCAGGGAGGGAGAGGGCATGTGGCAGTAGTGTAAGGATGGGTGGGCGAGCAGGGCATGAGTCCCACGCATTGCCTAAGGGAGGAGGGAGAGAGGAGCCAGAGAAGATACAGAGAGGGAGGGAGACTGTCCTGGCCAGTTATGCCTCAGGGGTGTGCATTTCAATGCAAAGAGCCAGGTCGTCGGATGGGGTAAGCATGCATCGCTGGGGATCTGGTTCACCGTTCAAAGCTGCTCTGCATTTGCTAGCGTGTTGCCCTCAGCCGGACTCTGGCACAGCATCTCTCTCCAGCGTGCATGAGGATGTCCTCTTCCTTTAAGGGAGTGACAATGCAGCTGGATGCTTCTCTTGGGGAGCTCGATCGTGCACACCAGAGTTTCCTCGAGCCACAAACGTACCCTGCCCCCTGCTCCATTTGGAGGCATTGTAGCCATGTCTGTGCTACCAGCCAATCAGCACAACAGCAGACTAATTGGCACTATAGCACAGCCATGCTCATTAGCCCACCTGCAGCTTCACGTGGCTGCCTGTACACGTGCTGGGGTGGCAGGGGAGTGTTTTAATCCAAGTGGTTCTTGGAGAGCCGCTTTACTTAAAACGCTTCGTCGTCACGTGCATTAAGTCCCTGTGGGTTTAAAAATGGCCGTGGGATGCTTTATCAAGTGAGGTTCAGATAAAACACCCCAGCAGCCATTTTTAAGCCTACAAGGGCTGATACATGTGACAACGAGGCCACGCTGGAGCGCTCTAATTGGAGTGTGGAGCAGACTTGATTTAATCAAGACTTGATTTAATCTAATTAGAGCGTGAACCAGCTCATGGACAAGCACCCTGTACGGTGATTATGCTACTTCTGGTTCAGGAGGCAACTGCTGTCCGGTGGTGGGTCCTGTGTACCAGCTGCTTCCAAAGCAATGCACTGCATTGTAAGGGCCGTGTGCCTAAATCAGGTTCATCAAGCCCTGCCAAGATCATAGTCTCACAAGAGGAGCAATGAATGACCAGCCACTTGGGAAGCTAAACTCTGGGCTAAGCAATGTACTGAAGAAAGGACTCTTCTGCTACCTAATGGGGTAGCGTGTGTCCTGGAAATCTTTCCCAATCTCTACATGTTTCTGTTCCATATGCACCCATCACTGTACACCATATGGAAACTAGCGTCAGACCAGAAAAGCATGAGCTCTCTCTCAAGCTCGCTTTCTCTCCATCCATCATGGCTGCTGAGCCACATGTGTAATGATGGGTTGCCTTGTATTGCGGCGGGAAGGGACGCCCTTTGGCAATCTCCATATAGATGTCCATCAGGACACAAGCGATACCCTTGCAATTTTCCCCATCGACAGATGTGATGGGACATCACTATTGCTTAGCAGGAGATTAGTTTTGTAGCCTCCGCGTGTCTAAGGGGAGAGCCATCTATTGTTTCCCACTTAAGATTTATTGCATCTCTGTTTCGACTGAATAATTTATCCTGAATGAGCCCTGAAACCTGTTCAAGTGGGAGAATCAAGCTGGAGTCGCCCAACAAAGAAGCATCACCCTAATATGAGCAAACCAGCAGGCTGCAGATGAAGTGGAGGGGGTATGCAATGGGTGGTTGCTGCTTGCACTGCTGGAGACCTCGATGGTTATGTATCTTTTGTCATTACTTTATAATGATGAACTCAGTTGTTAGGAGTCATTCATTACCGCTTAGGCTGTGCGGTCTGATGCTGATTTGATAGGATCCAATTTAGCATTTCACTCTGGGCTCCATTCCATAACCATTTTGGGCGAGATGTAAAAGGCAGTTTGATGCTGCCTTGATGGTGTTTTAAAGTGCCGTAAAAAATGCTGGTGCGGCAGTTCAATAGTCATCTGACGAGGGAGGACATTGTGGGTTTGCATCTTAAGGCAGCTGCTTTTCTTTCTATTAGAATACAAGGTAAAGGGCGAGAAGTTTGTTTCCAGACCTAAGCCAGGCAGAGCCCGAGGAACGTCATGGAGGGAACAGGACAATCACGTGCCAGCCCCTGGGGAAATAGCAGCTGGATGGGGTGGCACAAAACCCAGATGAATGAATGCTAGTAGTGGGAAGACCTCTCCTCGGAGATCTGTCCTTGGCTTCTCCCATTTTTAAGAGAACGAAGCAAGTCTGATCCACATCAGATATTTTCTAGGGAGATCAAGGTCCATCTCAACTTTCTCCTTCCTCTTGGTGATTCTGTTTGCTGAGATGTCATCAGACCCTATTGCTGATAGGGACTCGATCTACTCTCTGCTAGAGACGGGCCAGAAACGCTGAACAAGACCCATCCCAAACTAAGCCATTGAAGGGTCGCCATGGGTGTTTGTTGTCTTTGTTTGCTGGGTTTCATGTTGCCTCTCAGCTTTCCAGTTTCAGGACCGGAGGCAGCAACATATTCCAGTTCTCATGGCGTTGCCTCTCCGCGTAGAGGTGGGGAAGGAGTGAAATACTCGGCGGACCCAGGTCCCATCAGATCAATAGACCCATGAGGTTGAAAGGAGCATATTACTGTTTTTATGTAGATCATTTCCTGAATCTTCCCAGGGTTACTCACCACTTCTGGGATGAGTACAGGAGGCAGGACACCTGTTTTGGTGTCAGGACCTAGAACAGGGGTGGGCCATTATTTGGGTCTGAGGGCTACTTAGGGAGTTTGGGTGAGTTGTCATGGGCCAGGCCACCACTCCTGTGACCCCAGCCCTGCCTGCCCATCCCGCTCCCAGACACCTGCCTGTGGCCCCATCCCTTGTGCCCAGCTGTGAGCCCTGCCCACGCGGGTGCCGTGGGTGTGGGGCAGAGGAGCCAGCATGCCCAGGCAGTGGGACCAGGTTGGGCACTGGCAGCCAGAAGGATCCACTGCCATTGGGGCTACTGGGAAGTAAGTCTGGCTGCTGCATTGCCTGAACCCTGTTGTGTGCCTGGGGGTGGCAGGACTGGACACATGTGGAGCCCAGGCTGCACCTGGCCTGGGCAGGATGGAGAGACCCACCATGGGCTAGACAAAATCCCTTGGAGGGCTGGATCTGGTCCATAGGCTGTATGCTCACCCCTGACTTAGACCCTTCAATTGCTTAAGTGCAAATCCTGTCTTCATCAGATGCATCTACATGTGCAATTAATGCGATGTGATCAACTCTGGAGTACTCTGCTCCTAGGCACAGTATTTACACATGTGCCCTGGACAGCAGCACTTTGAGCCCAGGTGGAGCAGCTCTGGGCTGGGAAGAGGCACAGGGGGTGAGCTCTGGGCTCTGGGCGGTGGTACTGGGTGGCAGAGGGGCTGGGGCATAAGGGTGCTCAAGTGTGGGGTTAGGTGGGAGGAAGCCCTGGCCCTTTAGCACCCTTGTGCCCTGGTCACTGTCTACACGTGCATTTGAGCGAAGTTAATTAATTTACTGTGCCCTAATACCAGCGCATGTGTTGTTGGTGACACTTTACTGCCGAGCTAGTTAGTTAACTCCACACTAAAGCACACATGTAGATGCACCCAGCCTGAGTTATTCCTTTGAGTGCTGGGGAACCCTTGATCGCAAAGCATTTGCTACCATTTCTTCTATCATTTGCAACCCCCCTGTGGATGCTGCAGCTTTGCCCGTTCTGATGGAGCCATTACATTGTGGCCGCACTGGGAGATGAGCTACAAAACAGCCCCTTTCCACGCGTGTTCACTCTCTTTTCCTCGTTTTCAAGGCTCTGCTATTGTAGTGGGTCTGTGGCTGGGCTGAGATCGGTCGTTGATTTGAATGGGAGGCAAGATCTGATGCAGAGTTCCTGGAATAGGAATCTGGCTGCTAGATGCTTAGCGTGTATGCTGCATTGCATGTTTGCATTGCATAGCTCCCTTCAGAGAGAAGATGGATGTTAAAATCGGTGTTTCTAACTGGCTGGAGATCTGGGCAAGCCACAATTCTTGCTGGGAAGTCTTTGTCATTCGGCTTCTCAGCTGCCTGAGGATGTCACACAATGCAGGTTTCCTAGGGCCAAATGCACCTTGAAATTCAGAAGTATGTCCATCTTTTAAAGCAGAGATGCTAATTTCCCATTTGCTTCCAAGCCAAGCTAACATATTCACCCATCCCTAATACTTTCCAGTTGCTCTAATAGGAATGTTTAGATGGCAGCACGCAAGTTCAGCCCTTTCCCAGGCTTTGTAGAGTGCATTAACCAGGGCACACTGGGGTGTACATGAGTTAAGTACACTGTAATTATGCACGTAGCCCCTGTGAAATCATGGTGAGGGATCGGTAGGGCATGGCAGGATGGTGACCAAAAGTGGTGATGGATGGGTGACCGAGAGTCATGGAGGCATCCCATCAAGACGTGCTGCCCGTCTGCAGCAGGCAGCAAGATTACATATTCCCCTGCAATGTCATAGGGCCTGTGGGTGAAAAATTGTATGGAACAACCCAGGGGGGGTTTTTGTCCCTCTCCTTTCCACCGTGGCCTCGTGCTTTGACATTGTGGGCTGTGGGATGGGAATCTGGGAGATTTCATTCGGGGCTCTGGCTTTTTTTCCCCCCGTTTCCTCCTATTTTCCTGCCCACTTGGGCAATCTTCTAATCTGCAGAGCACCGTGAATAAACTATGGGCCACCCGGCAGCATGTACAGTGGACATTAGACAAAGCTCTTAATTGCGCTCTTTTTTTGGTGAGATTCTGGTCCGTAATGAAAGGCATAGCTGAGTGGTAAGTATGACAACTAATGAGAGTGCCATTGTGCTGCTGATTAGAAAAGTGAATCAGCAGCAGGCCAGGAAGTGAGCAATTGCACTGAAGAAAATGGATGGCTCGGGGGACCGAGGGATAGAAGCTAGAGATGGAAAAGACCTATTAGATGGTCTCATTCCACTCAGGCCAGCTCAGGGCCATTCCCAACAGTGCACTCCTAAGTGCTTTGGCCAACCCGATTTACGGTGATTCAAATGAATGGGGTTTCCACTCATTCCCCCAGGAGGATGAAGTCTTGCTGCCAAGAACTGTATTGGATGCAGAGTTTAAATAGACCTTTCCTCAGCTCCAACCCAGTTACCAGCTCCTTGGGCTGCGCTTAATAATCCTTCGTTGTTCTCAGTGTTTATGCCTTCAGGTATTTGCAAAAGTAACTCTGTGCCCTGTGATGTTATCCGAGCGATGCAAGTTTCTTTCAATCGAACCTCGTGCCTCTTCGCCTTTTTTGGGCCCTCACATCCTTGTCGACCTTCGGCGTGTCTTGTGCTTTGCCACACGCCCTCACCCCCAAACTTTCATCACAGTGCCATTCATGAGCCACTTATGGGCTCACGTCTTTTCAGCGATTTGAGGACCCCAGTTTGGGAACCATTGAGCTCATCATCATACGGGCTGGGACACAGAAAGCTTATGCCTCCAGGTCACTGTCTTTGAAAGAATAATTCCAGATTGGGCCAACAGAGACCAGAAGTTTTCATCCTTTGCTAGTTCTTGGGGGAGCTTAGATGCAATGTGCTTCTCTCTAGCTACAAATGTCCAAATCAAGTGTCTGAGCCAGCTGGCACCCTTATCAACTGGCTCAGCAGATGGGAAGGACTGGCAGGGTAGCAATGACAGAAACTGGTCTGAAGACAACCACCGCCAGCACCTAATGGTGCTTCAGCAGATTTGTAGGTCAGGTGCCTCACGCTCCCATTCTCCTGACAGTCCCACTTTCTGGCTGGACGGCTACTCCCATCATGCACCCCTGTCCCCGTTTGAAGGAGGGAGGTAGTACAGTCTTGGAAAGATGTCGCCATTCAGGAGCCCAGCCCGTATGGGAAAATGGGCATGCGGGGCAATTGAACGACAGCTCCCACAAGGCATTGCAGGACAACATCCCAGTCCAAGTATTCCAATTTTGGATTCTGAGGGTTTTGATAAAAACTTTTTGAAACTTTCCATGGAAAAGTAACCTTCCCCCTCACTGAAAAAACGAGGTTCTCTGGAGAAACAGCTTTGAGGCAGGGTTTTTGGACCAGCTTTGGTTACAGGGGTGAGAGCAGAAAGCAAATCTTTTCATCCTCTTACAAGCAGAGCTTTGGGGCGCAGGCCTGGACTGGCCTTGAGGAGATGGGGAAGCGATTGTAATTCTAGGCAAGTCGCATGGGACCAGAGCTGGGGCAAGTCTTCAAATGCATGTAGTGCTCACTGGGTGCGTCTACATGTTCATTAGGGCGCCAGACCTACTGTGCATTAAGTTTAGTGCTTGTATAACCGAGTACTGAATCAGCACACAGTAACTGGTGCTACTGCCCAGTAGTACCAATGCACGCGTGCAGTAGCCTAATACTACTGCGCAGTAGTGTATTAGCATGGTTTTTGCCCAGCACACTACTGCACAGTAGAATTAGGCTACTGCGCAGTTAGCGTCTCGTGTAGATGCACCCACTGTGACACCTATGGGCACATCTTCAGAGCAGCACAGGACCCATCCTACTGAGGTCTCTGCAGAGCTGCTTGGAAGATCCTGGTTTTCCTCCTCTGTCTGTGATGTGAGGAGGAGGATGCTTTTCTTTCTTATCCTTTGCCTGTCTGTGCCATTTAGGTTATCCATTTTCGAGGCGGGGAGTCCCTCTTACGATGTGCGTGCGTAGCACGTGGTCCAGTGGGGTCTGCATTGCCTTTGGGGGCTCTAGGTTCCCTGGCTGTACAAACAAATGATAAGGCAAATGCACAGGCTCCAGGTGGAAGCATTTGCTTCCTTATCTGTGGATTCGGGAAGGCTGGTTTTCACCTGGGAATGATGGAAGTCAGCAGCCTTCTGACCCTGCGCTCTTCCCTACATGGCGTTAGCTCTTCTATGAGCCATCCTTCTTCTCTGAAGTGAGTCTCCAATGGCATTGGCCAGCTAAGATGGGGTCCTGGCTTCTTGCAGCTCAGGCAAAGAACCGAAGACGAGCAGTTGCGTCAGCTCCTGATCCAACTAAAGAATAAACACGAAGGTGCTTCCTGAAGCTCATGGCTCATCTGATGAAAAGAGCAGGAGTTACTGTGTGCTAAGCCCTTGCAACAATTTCCCCTCTTCACTTGGGTACTTGCATGGGAACCGTGAACAATTGCAGGGGGGGAACGGGAACTTTCACCAATGAAAAGCTTTCCTGTTCAAAGTTTCTTGGAAAGTAATATTTTTTTCATGGGAAAAATGTCATTTTCCACCAAAAATATGAGTTTCACTTGGAGACTGGCATGTTCCAGTTCTGTTTCTTCAGTGAAAATGCAGTGTGTTTTGTGGGAGGAAATAATGAAGCGTTTCCTCATTTCCGGATTATTGCTCCCGGAGCTGAGTTCTTTGCAAAATCTCACCTCAAATGGCTGATCGAATTCCTTCGGGAAAGTTGGGGCAGAACCAGACCTACAACCTCATCTCCTGAGCCTCAGACCAGATCAGTGATGAGCAAACCACCACGGCATAACTAGCAGTGGATTCACTGAAGCGGGGGGAGCCTGCCTGAAGCGGGGGATTGGACTAGATGACCAGCGGAGGGCCCTTGCATCCCAATTTGCCAATGATTTTGGAAGTCAGTAAAATGTTCTGCATCTAATCATTTGGGACCCCCATCATGGTCCTTGTCCTTCTCTGTCCTTTCCATTCATCCAGCCACCAGCCTCCTCTCCCCATCCACGCAATTTTACCTCGCCTGCTGTGAGTGCTTCTCTTTTGAAGCTTTCC